>NC_143579.1:26633373-26950295 GCF_048544385.1 Mastigoproctus giganteus
AATGTTTTCTGCTTCAAAAGGATGGAAAGTAACAACAGGTGTTTTATTTTGAGAAGTCCCATGCGGTAAAATCAAACAGGAAGTTATTCTTTATGTTACTGAAAGTAATCCTGTAAGTCACCGAGTCTTAGAAATACCTTAATCTCTGAATAATAATAGCGGGCAGAAATAAAATAATTTTACAAACAAAGAAAACAACATTTCAGAAATATTTCAATTAGTGGGAGTTCGCCTGTCGGTACAGCACATAAAGCATAGATGCAAACACCGATATTGATGTACTGATTTCCGCATCACAGTATCAAATTTTGCATTTTTCCACATTAACATTAGAAGTTCATCAAAACTCTATCCGCATTCTGTAAAATAAAAACTTCTCGGGAGACTTCTGTGTGTTTCAAACATAATATAAAACTGTCATGTTTTTAACCTATTTGAATTTTCTGAATGATGCCACCATCGTCGTTTTCTCTTTCTACTTGCAATCAACACTATACACAAATGCATTCAACTTGAACAACATCCATCTTGAACCTGGGAATAGAAAAAGTGAGTTGCTGGTGATAACCAATGAAATGTTAGAAGTGCCCCATCTAATTCGAAATGATCTGACGTTAGGAGCGCTATGTGTAGTTTGCTGTTTTGGAGACGTTCACAACGCCAGCTTACGCTCGTGCTTCAAGCGCTTGTCTAGTATAGCCCTTAAGGGTCTTTAATTTTAATACAATAAAACATACTTTGTAATTTCAATTACTTCATAATAGAAGCAGGATTTTTTTTTTTTTTTTTTTGTTACAAGATATTATTCTCCAGCGACATAACAATAGCTATCAGATGAAATAATATAAGTCAGAGAAAAATAATCTAATTCTGTACAACTCATTAAAATAATTATGAGATATTATTAATTAAACCAATAACACTAACCATTATGGGAGAACATTAATGATTCAGAGTAAGAATCAAGCAGCAACCCTAATGGCATATTTGCTATTATTAAAATACCAAAATGTCTGTATAGGTAGACAGTCTTGGCTTTAGAGTGTGCAGGACACAAGGAAGTACACACCAATGCAGATCTCCCCACTCCCAACATAGCCTACCATTGGCAATAGAGGACTGTTTTGCCACTTTTTTTTTGCCAAAATATTTGGTTTAAAATGAGCAAAAACAGAATTTTTGCTCATTTTAAACCAAGGTAAGGGTCATTACAGGATAGTGAATTATTACTTCCAAAAAATTATTTATTAAGAAATCACTTCTTAAAACTTGTAAGTATAAAAATCTATATAGTTTATATTCTAAGCTAATAACTTAAAAAGTAGCAAGTTGTTAACCCATTCTTAAAACATCGCTGACTGCATGTTTATAGGTCTTAGCTTCGAAAACTTCTTTCGCAAGATGTTACAGTGATAAGAATGGTCAGAAAAATTCTTCTAAGAGCAATGCAAGTACTATAAAAAAAGAAAAATGTTCCTGTTTACACTTCGGCACAACCACTAGAACAGAGATGTTTATATTAATTATTTTGACAATGAATACAATCTTTAACCATATTTAGCAGTTATGCAGGCCGAACCACAATCCACTTTTGTACCCTCGTGCTTAACCACTCGGCTATGTCAGGCTGCCCTAAAAAATATAAGAATCTTTTGGGGTCTGATTTTGTCAAGCAAACTGCATAACAAAAATTTTTTTGTTGATTGAAGCATGGGGCCCCAAGGTAAAGAGGTTTTTATTCGAAAACTTCTTCACCTTGCTTATGAGCACCTTACCTTAAGACCAGGCATGCAGGTAGGGCATAACCTCAATTGTATACAGTACTGAGAAAACTAAGTGCTTAGATCTCATTGTGGAGGCTTGTTGTTGGTTTTTTACGAGCATTAGCGACTAAGGCCATATTTCTCCGGGATATGCAGTGGTCATTCCCTGACCTTTCCGCATCATCCGTATTTGGTGGTGACGGGCTCGAACCCCGGTCTAATCAAGAAGCGTGTTGTTGCTCGCACTGCTGCTCCTTCCCACCTGGCTACAGAGGCGCCACTGTGGAGGCACTTCACCACAAGTTGCCCCAGTATTGCATTACACACTTTAAATAAAAAGCACTGCTTCAATTGAGAAATATATTGCTATTTATTTTAAATATATGCCATTTTTCAGACTACCGTCAGCACTGTTTGCATTGGTGGGTGGGGAAGCAAGCATCATTAGTTAATGACTTGACAACCAAGAGAAAATAACAACATACTTCTCCAGTGGAGCAGTGCTTTTTATTTAAAGTACACAGTGCAATACTGGAGCAACTCATGGTGAAGTGGTTCTACATATGATATTGATACACTTAGTTTGTTCAATGCTATGAAGTCACAGGCTAAATACTGTCTTTTTTTTTTTTTTTTTTTTTATGTGAACCCCAAACACGAGAGGTATAAGAACCTATAGTACTCAGTACCGTACGTCTAGGTATCTTTAATGATTTTACAAAAGCATTTGATACAATAAACTGGCAAAGTGCTTTAATAGTGTTACATGAGACTAAATGTTCCCCTCATACTTATTCATTAATCAAGGATTACTTCGACAACAGAAAAGTCACCGTTAAGTCTGCTTCTGGTCTTTTACTAGAATTGTTCATTGGGGATGTCCACAAGGATCTGTACTTGGTCCTATGATGTGAAATCTAGTCTTAATTGACTGGCTGAAATGCAACAACATCAATGTAAATATGGTAGTATAAGCTGTTCTGTTAGTGAAAGGGTAACTCTCGATTACAACTGGAAGAACTTTCTAATTTTGTTTTATCAGAGCTGCAGAATTTGTGCAACTTGTACAGACTTCAAATTTCAAGAACAAAAAAGTAAAACCTTGAATTGCTCAAGGACCATTTATCAGTGACAAGGAATCCAAGGGTCATGATAGGGGGAGTCAGTCTTCAATAAGTTAAAACTTTAAAATTTCTGGGAGTGATGACTGACAAGCAGATGCACGTCATAACCCAAATCCCATACATTGTGAACAAAATTCAAGTTTGTGGGCTTGATTTCTAGAATTATAAGGAGAGAATGGGGCATGGGGTAAGGGATTGGCCTTACTTTATGACTACATTTTCCTACCAATTGGGGTATGCATCACATATCTGGTTGGCTGTGGCCACCTTGCAGAAATTCAATGCACGCAAGATCTTTTCAATTTAGTAATTTATTAGTAAAATGGTGGCAAGAACATTGGGGTGAGTGCGTGAAAGGGGCAGTGACAAAAAAAAAAAAAATTATTTTGATGGTAACTGATAATGGTAAACAGTGGGCACTTGGTTTAATCTTAATCTCCATATAACTCATCTTTTGACTGGACATGGTTTGAGTTCGCAAAGTTAAGGGAATTAGGAATCACTCCATACTCTTTATAGGAATCACTCCATACTCCACCACTCCATACTGTGTATTGTGACCTGAGGGGAAAAATTAATTGAAGAAGCCCTAATCTCCACTCCCTTGCTCTTTGAACAACTGCTAGTTAGTATAAAAGATTTTTACACAATTCGGAACTTTGTGTCAGAAGGTGAACCTTGTTGCAGTTGGAGGAGCATAAGCCAGATTATTAGAACAGATTATGTTCTAATAATCTGGCTATATGCTCTGGCTATATAATCTGTTCTAATATAGCACAGATTGTGCTATATTAGAATAGATTATGATTATAGTAGATGGTGGATGCTGAATGTGTGGTACTATCCTGATTATAGGTGGGAGTCTACCTTGTGAACACTATGACTTCTAAAGAACCTTATGATACATCTGCCAGATGCTTCTTCCAATGACTCATGAAACTAACTGGTTTAATGATTCTTCAGGGGGTAAAAAAAAAAAAAAAAAAGGAATTCTCATACCTGAGAGAATTGGGTCAGGTCTACAGGTATAACTTCAATGGATCACTGTGCCATTTTTACAGCAGAAGTTCCACTGTTCTGATTAGCCAAAATGGCCAATTATGCCATTTCTCAAGTAGGAGTTACTGGCTCATGGTGTCAATTTGTCTGTCAGAATTTGTGAAACATAATCCTTCTGCCTAAATGGCTCACTGTGTTATTCTAAAGCAGGAGTTATAGGTTCATGGTATTTGTTTGTCAGTATTCATGGAGCATAATACTTCATGTTGTGAAGAATTGTGATATTGTACTACCAACATCAGACTCATGGCACCTGCGCAGAGTATAGTCCTTCAGCTGTGGAGACCTGTGATACAATGATATCAGTGACGGCATGTTGTATAAGGTAATCCAGAGCAAAGCTCATATCAGAGATATTGGGGCTCCAATGGAGGAATAGACCACCACGATAAGCCTGCTGGATTGCATTGTGGTTGCTTCCTTTATGGATGATCTGTACTTCTGTGGTGTTATTGTGGTTTCAGGAATTGTACATGGAGACTAATTGAGGTATTACTCTTTACTGTTAGAAATGCTTAGGTTTAAGAACAAAGTTTACTTCATCATTGCATTGTGACATGGCCATTACATTGAGAAGGAACTGATGCTCAGCAAGGGAATCTAAGATAATTGTACATTTTCAGTGGAACATATGCACAGCACTGTAAATAGCTGGATGGGCTGCCAGGAAAGCTGACTGGGACCACCTAGTACAATAAATAAATAAATAAATAAATAAATAAAAAAGCTATGTCCGACCTATAACATTATTTTTTAGAGATTTCATAACATTAAGCCTCTGTCCTAAATTCAATAGAATGGACTTTTAAAATTTCTATACCATCAAGCATTTCAAGGCGCCTCCGTAGCCAGGTGGGCAGGAGCAGCAGTGAGTAGCTTCTTGATTAGACTGGGGTTCAAGCCCATGACCACCAAATACGGAGGATGTGGAAAGGTCAGGGATTGACCACCGCATATCCCCGGAGCAATATGGCCTTAGTTGCTAATGCTCCTAAAAACCAAATAACAACAACAACAAGCATTTCACAGCGTGGTTATTTCTTGTCACTGAGTCATTAGAGTTGTTCTTTTTGGTTACTGAGTTCCCACTGGTGACGTATTTAACAGTGCGAAAACCACAGCCTGAAGAATAGCATACACCTTATTTATGATTCTATTTAATTAAATAACAATATACTTCTTCACCAGGCAGTGCTTTTCATTTAAAGCATGTAGTGCAATAGCAGGACAATTTGTGGTGAAGTGGCTTGTTATCTACTTCCCCAGTGGTAAGGTATTCAACAGTGCCAAAACCACAGCTTGAAGAATAGCATACATCTTATTTAAGGTGCTATTTATTTAAATAGTAATATACTTCTTCACCGGGCAGTGCTTTTCATTTAAAGTGTGTAGTGCAATGGCAAGCCAATTTGTGGTGAAATGGCTCCATAACGTTAAACTGTAGCAAACTAGTTCACTCAGTGCTACATACAAAGTGAGGCTATGTGCAAACCTGGTTAATTGTTTTATGGCATTCATCACACGAGTCTATCTTAATACTGCATAATTTTACTAATGCTGTTTTATTCATTTAATATATGTGCACATTATTTAAAGATTTATATATAAAAATATATGAATAAACATTCTTTGTAAGTGATAAAAAATTATTTCAGTTTTGTAATATTTGAAATATTTTTATCACGTATAAAGAATAAAAGGTGAGACCAATTTTAATGTGTATTAGCGTTGAACATTCAAAAACTGGAATATTCTTTTTAATTTAATTTTTTCATTTCTTTTTAATTTTTTATTTTTATGTACAAATTTTGCAACTGAAAAATTTGTCTTGATTCTTTGGACCCTGGAGAAGAGTCTTCCATCAAGAGAACTGGGTCTATGTTTCCAGGTCGTAATCACGCCCCACGATTTCTCACCAGAGTATAGGTCTTCAGCAGCATGTTGATGGAGATCCTGATATCAGCAAAATTCACCACTCTCTGATCATCAATGAGAATGCAATGCACAGGCTTGGCTGAAATGCACTGTATTTGCAAATCTTGTGTTAAAATTGCTTAAATGTCCCATAATAAATACTAATTTTGCTAGCAACTTCACATATAGTTAAATGTCAATCATTCCTAATCGGATCATTAACACAAGTGACTGAACTACGGATTTTTAACGATGAAGAGTGGCCAGAATGAGGACTACCTTTAATGGACAACCAGCCTTTTTAAATCACTGAAAAGCCTTCAAAAGGAGTATTTCAATGCAGTAGTAGAAGCCAAGTCACAAATTACATGCTTTGTCTGCATTCGATGGAAATCACAGAGAGACTTTCTGTCCTCAATGGAGACTGAGCATTGAGTTCTTGACACTGGGGATGGATAATGTGGATAATGATATTTTATCTTTAAAAACTTAAAAGATAAAATGTCATTATCCACAGTTCTGCCTAAATTACTATCTTTTTAAATTGTATGGAATCACCTGAATAGGTGAATCCACTATGCAGCCAGGCCTTGCATAATGCAAGTTCGATTAACGCATTTTTCGTTACCGCTATTTAAAAAAAATTATACCACTTTTTGTTTTATATCATACAAATTCCGCTCCAGACTACTCGGCTAGCCTCCGTAGCCGAGTAGTCAAGAGCGGGAGTGCAGTAGCACACGCTCTTTGAGTAAACCGGGGTTCAAGCCCCTGACTGCTAAATACGGTCGATCTGCCAACCTGCACTGGACCAGTGTGGCAGATTATGGTCCATTTCCCTCAGCATGAATTGTTGAGGAGGCTTCCGTCCTGCAGTGGGTTGATAATGGCTGCAGTTTACCTTTTTTTTTTTTATCCTCTTGTATAAGGCAATGGTCAGGCCACGCCTTGAGTACTGCATACAGATCTGGAGGCCTTATTTTAGTAAGGATGTAGAGCTGCTAGAATGAGTACAGAGAAGGGCAATGAGATTGGTGAGGGGAACAAAGGGGTGCTCTTACCAAGAAAGGCTTAAGTTCTGCAAACTGCAGTGTCTGGAGACTAGACACCTGTGAAGTGATCTGATTGAGGTCTTTAGGGCTTTGAATGGATTCTTCTCAGATGACACAAATGGGTACAGATTCAAACTGAGGAAGGATGGTTGCAGAACAGATGTGTAGAAGTTTGCCTTTAGACAGTGGGTAGCTGATTGTTGGAACAAACTTTCATCTGTTGTTGATAGTTTAAATAAATTCAAGGAAGAACTAGCCAAATATTGGAGGAAATGAATAGGTGAAATGAGAGCTGTCTTTTTTTTTTTTTTTTTGCTGATACTGTATAAGTTTTCTTTTTTGTATCCCAATGCTAATGTGATATCAAAAAAACTGACAGACTCATCACACCTGATAATTCTTGCTTGTAGCATTCTACAAATGTAGTAATGCAGGGCTAACAGACTTGAAGTTGTTGAATACAATACAATATAATGATGGTGGTGCTCAATTTGCAACAAGATTATAATGTTGGGTGCAATTACTTTACTACAGTTGATTCAAATAATTAAGTTTGATTTCTGGTAATGGGGTCAAAATTATATATTTATGTATGTGTAAATATGTGAAGTTATACTCACCTTTTTGTCATCTGTACCCAAATGCTTTACTGCACGTGACACTTGACCACGAGGAAATCCCATATCTGTTATAGAATCGATCAAAGTTCTTTCGCTAGCATTTAGTTCACTATATGGATCTGAAAGTGTGCTGTCATCCTTGTTTTCTTGATCACGAGGAAATTCATAGGAACTAAAACCACTATGTAACTGAGGTGATACAGAGCTAGGTATCGCTCCCGACCAAGTATGAGAACTAGGGATTTCCATCTTTTTTTTTAAAGGGACATCTACTCCATTGCCAAATGTAGCAAGGAAATTCTATGCACAAAAATAGGAAAAAAACATTCACATTTACTTTATCAAAAAAATGTTGTGAAAAATTTCATTTAATTTCTTAAATGACTGCACTTTCAGCATATACTAGCAATGCAAAAATTGAATTTGTAAATATATATATGTGTGTGGAATGCTTCTTCTGCATGCTCGTTCATTTTGATACATTTAGCATTAGCAATATTCAATATCTTTTGTGAAAATATTGTTTTAAAATCATGTTTTTCCCAAATACATCAAAATTGGGGCCCTAAGGATTTACAGGGAATGTAATTTCATTTTGCTAGAATTATTTTCACCATTGTTGCAAAACTGAGCAGACAATCTTTTGTTCGGGGTCCGGAAAATTTACCGCCGTGTAAAATTTTATCACATAAATTTTATCGCATTTTACCTAGACGGTAAAATGCGATAAAATTTATCACATTTTACCGTCTAGAAGCAATGAGATGTGTTTGGTCAAATCATAAAAAGTTATTTTTTATTTAAGTTTCCTGCCTTAAGCTATGATTAGCATATTTTTGGAATTCTGTGAACTATGAGGGAATAGTACGGAAATAAAAAACACATGTATGGAAATATGTAATTTAATAGGTAGATTATGTATTTTAATAGTTACGTGTATAACAAAAAATAGTAAAAAATCCATTATTTGAACAATATAACAATTGGTTAATTTTAAACTAATCATAAAAAGTTATTTTTTATTTAAGTTTCTGCCTTAAGCTATGATTAGCATATTTTTGGAATTCTATGAACTATGAGGGAATCATCATCATCATCAGCCATTTTCAATCCACTGCAGGATGAAGGCCTCTCCAGCAACTTTCCAGTTCCTTCTGTTTTGAGCACTGGCCATCCATTTACTACTCAAAAACTCATGAATTTCATCTATCCATCTCCGTCTTTGTCTTCCAGGTTTTCTTCTAGCTCCTCTTGGGTACCATTCTGTTATTTTCTTAGTCCATCTGTCATCATGTCTTCTAGCTATGTGTCCTGCCCAAGACCATTTTAGTTCTTTAGTTTTGATAAGAATGTCCTTTACTTGAGTTTGCTGCCTAATCCATGTGTTTCTCTTCTTATCTAACAGTCAGATAAATATAATTCGTTCCATTCTTCGCTGTGTAGTTCTTAGCTTCTCTTCCATTCTTTTGGTGAGTGCCCAAGTTTCACTTCCATAAGTCATGGTGGGGAGTATACATTGATTCATTATTTTACGTTTCAGACAAACTGGGATATTGCTCTTCAGTATGTGACTATATTTCCTGAATGCTATCCATCCAAAATTTATTCTTCTCTTGACATCCAGCCATTTATCATTATTACAGCTAATAACTTGTCCCAGATAAGTATATGACTCCACCTTTTCAATTACTGCTCCTTCAATCATTATTTCCCT
Organism: Mastigoproctus giganteus; assembly: GCF_048544385.1. Lineage (NCBI taxonomy): Eukaryota > Metazoa > Arthropoda > Arachnida > Uropygi > Thelyphonidae > Mastigoproctus > Mastigoproctus giganteus. The sequence goes on from NC_143579.1 coordinate 26,642,620, forward strand.
TTCCGTGGCATACTTGTTCATCATTACTTTTGTTTTAGCCATATTCATCTTTAGTCCAAAATCCTTACTAACTGTGCATAACTGATTAAGATTTTCCTCTAATTCTTTGGGATCGTGGCTTATGACCACAATGTCATCTGCAAATCGTAAATGGTTTAGGTACTCTCCGTTCACATTGACTCCTTTCTGCGACCAGTCTAATCTTCTGAAAGCTTCCTCAAGGGCAGCAGTAAACAGCTTCGGAGATATTGTGTCTCCTTGTCGAACTCCTTTCTCGATTTTAAATTTCCTACTGTCTTTGTCTAGTCTAATAAAGGATGTAGCACTCTCATATATTTTCTTCAAAATCATAATATATGGAGTATCTATGCCTTGTCTTTCCAGTGCCCCAAACATTGCCTTATGCTGTATGGAGTCAAATGCCTTTTCATAATCCACAAATGCCAGGCATAATGGTGTTTTATATTCATTTGCTTTCTCCATTAGCTGTGATATTACGTGAAGGTGATCCATAGTTGAGAATCCTGTCCTAAAGCCAGCTTGCTCTTTCGGTTGATTCTCATCAAGTATTCTTTCTAACCTGTTAGTAATGACCCTTGTGAACAACTTGTAGATATGGGATAACAAGCTAATTGGTCTATAATTTCCAATTTCTGATTTATCTCCTTTCTTATGCAGCAAAACTATGATTGCATTATTCCACTGCTTAGGCGTCACACCTTTTCTAATGCACTTTGTGAAGAGCCTTGCCAGTTTTTGTGTTATGTCTCTTCCTCCCAATTTTAACAACTCTACAGTAACTTCATCTTCCCCCGGGGCTTTCCGATTCTTCATTTTCTTCAATGCATGTTCTACCTCATCAGGAAGAATATCGGGTATGTCGTATGTGTTGCTACTTTGCAATCCATCTTCCCCACTGCTGGTATCATTCCCTCGCTCCTTGTATAATTCTCTATAGTAGTCTTCTGCTATTTGAATTATGCCTTCTCTGCTGTTTATAAGTACACCATCGCTATTCTTCAGTTTCAGTATCATTTGTCTTTCTGTATTACTGCTCATGGCTGCTGATTTAAATCCTTTGTTTTCCCTTAATGCTTGTTCTACTTTTCTTGTGTTAAATCTTCTTATGTCCTCTCTGAGTCTCTTTCTAATGGCTTTGCATAACTCAGTATACTCAATTTTCTCCCTGTCAGTGTTTTTCTTGCTCTTCATTTGTCGTCTTTGGTTCATCATGACAAGTGTTTCTTGACTCATTTTTTCTTCTTTGGATTTCTGTTTCCCTATAGGTTTCTTGGGCTTTATCACTTTCAGAAAGTTGTAATATTCCTCGTCGATATCTTGGTCCTCAGCAGTCTGCAGAAGCTCAAACTTGTTCTTAAGTTCCAGTACATACTGCTTTTTCTCCTCCTCTGTTATCTCAAAGACCTTTGCATTATTTACTCGAGTCAGTTTTTTCCTTTCCTTTCCTACATCTATATCAAGTGTACATCTTACCATTCTGTGATCACTTCCAACATTTACCTTATTCAGGACGGTAACATCATTCACAATATATCTTCTGTTAGTGAGGATGAAGTCGATTTCATTAGTTGTTAATCCATTTGGACTCTTCCATGTCCACTTTCTGTTCACCCTTTTCTTGAAAAAAGTGTTCATTACTGACATTCCTTGAGATTCTGCAAATTCCACAAGTCTTTCACCTCTTTTATTTCTTTCACCAATTCCAAAATTTCCTAAAGTTCCTCTTTCTGCGCTGTTTTGCCTTTTTCCAACCTTAGCATTGAAGTCCCCCATAATAATAGTGTAGTGGGTTTTCTGCTCATCTAGAAGACTCTCAATTTCAGTGTACATTTCTTCAACCTCTTCAACATCATGGCTCAATGTTGGTGCATAAATCATTATAATCTTTAGCTTGTACCTCTTAGAAATCTTGAGTATTAGTCTTGACACCCTTGGTGATGTACTTTTGAATTCCAAAATGTTGTTTTTAAAATCTTTATGGACCAGAAACCCAACTCCACCTTCACTCCTTTCACTGTTTCCATTGGTGTACAGCAGATTTCCACTTGATAAACTTATAAGTGATTCATTTCTTCTTCTTGTTTCAGCCAAACCGATGATATTCCAATTCACATTTTCTAATTCCTTTTCCAGCTCTAATATCCTGTCTTCACATGAGGGAATAGTACGGAAATAAAAAAAAAAAAAAGACACATGTATGGAAATATCGCTTCCATTAGTTTATGCATTATTGACTAACAAGTCTGAGGAAACATTTGCAGAAGAGTTTTTCCTGACACTTCGCAACGGGGTTGTTTTTTCCACTTTTCACAATGTATTTTTTGTTCAATTCAGAATAATGGATTGAAACAACGTTATGAAAGTGATGCTAATTTTGCTTTAAATATGCAAATTTTGGCAGCAATTGCATTTGTACCCACTCCAATTGTGATGGTTGTTTTTGAACATTTGTGTGAAAATGGGGTTTTTCCTCCAGAATCATGAGAAGTTGTTGATTATTTTGAGGATACATGGATTGAACACCCAACCAGACGACATCTTCGTCGACCACCAAAGTATTCCCATGAAATGTGGAAAATATGCCAGCTTGTTCTTGAAGGATTACCAAGAACGAATAATTCTGCTGAAGGGTGGCATAGAGGATTTGAGGAACAAGTCGCTGCTTATCATCCCAACATTTGGAAATTTGCATTAAAAAAGAACAAAGTATTAACGAAATGCGCATTGAACAATATTTAAGTGGAAGTGATCTGGGCAACAAAAAAAAAGAAGTATCGCGATTGTGATGAATGAATTAAAAGACTTGTTAGTGCATACGATGAATGGGGGTGATATTGTTGATCATCTAAGAGGTATAGCGCATAATATTTCTTATTAATAATTTACATACTGTGTTGTAAATATTACAGTTTCTTAGTAATTAATTATCCCAACGTGACTGATTCTGATGATTGCATAAACATTCATTTTGAATTTTTGCAGTGTACTATGACATACCTAATGTTATATTGTTCAAATAATGGATTTTTTACTATTTTTGTGATACATGTAACTATTAAAATACATAATCTACCTATTAAATTACATATTTCCATACATGTGGTTTTTTTTTTTTATTTCCGTACTATTCCCTCTCAGTTCATAGAATTCCAAAAATATGCTAATCATAGCTTAAGGCAGAAAATTAAATAAAAAATAACTTTTTATTATTTGACCAAACACCTCATTGCTTCTAGACGGTAAAATGCGATAAACTGATGCGGCGGTAAATTGCTGGTGATAAACTTTCCTAGACTCCTTTTGTTCAACTGCAGACTGAATTAAAATTTTTTAAATTACTCAAGCCAGTTTTATATGGTAAGATCAAAAAAGTTCCCAACCTGAATTTGTTAAAAACATCTGAGCTTTAAGAAAATTTTTTCGTGCTATTTTTTAATCTTAGAACATCTATTTTTTTATATATTTTTTTTATTTTAAGTGTTCTCTCTCTCTCTCTCTCTCTCTCTCTCTCTCTCTCTCTCTCTCTCTCTCTCTCTCTCTCTCTCTCTCTCAGAGTAACTCAGAAATATTTTTGGCTGGTGCAGCATAAGTCTCAGGCTTCCTTGAACCATATGGCTAATAATAATAATAATAGTAATACGAAGAAGAAGAAGAATTGATATCTTTTGAAGTTATAATAGGTGTCATGATGTTATCCAATATTCCTTACATTTCGAGAGTACAGCTCTAAAATGGTATTTGCAGGCTGGCCGAGACAGAGGAGTGTGTATACAGGGGTTAGAGCATTACTGAGACCAAATTAGCATTAGCAGAGGCATATAATGCAAGAAAGCAAGCTTATTCAGCATCAGCAAAAAAAAAAAAAAGCACAACCACTACTCCCATTTCACCCCTCCATTCGTTTGAAATACCTATCCAGCTGACTGAAATTTGTTTAGGCTATCAACTTCAACAACAAGTGATGGAAGTCTATTCCACAAACCAACTGCCCGCTGGCTAAAGGCAAATTTCTGCACATCTATCCGACATCCGTCCTTCCTCAATTTGAATTTATGCCCTCTCAGGTGATTATTCTGAGCAAGAGGAAGAATCCCATCGGCATTGAGCATGCTCAAGCCATTCAAAGCCTTATACACCTCTATCAGATCACCTCGCCGATGCCTAGTCTTAAGACTCTGTAATTTGCAAAATTTAAGCCTTTCTTCGTAAGAGCAACCCTTTGTTCCATTCACTAATCTTGTTGCCCTTCTCTGTACTCGTTCCAGCAGCTCTACATCCTTCTTGAAATGAGGTCTCCAGACCTGTATACAGTACTCAAGGTGTGGCCTGACCAATGCCTTATACAAGGGAATAATCACATCCCTATCCCTGCTAGAAAAATTCCTGTATATCATTGACAAGACACCATGAGCTACTCTTGCAGCTCGTCTGCACTGCTCAGAGAACTTCATATCTGCCTGCACAATTACCCCCAGGTCCTTTTCATTCTCTACCACTGTCAGCGTAGTACCACAGAGTTGATACGTTGATCTGGGGTTACTGTTTCCCATATGTAGTACTTTACATTTGTCAATGTTAAACTTCATTTGCCACCTCTCAGCCCATCTGCTCAACCTTTCCAGATCCTGTTGCAGCAGCATAGCATCAGTAGTGTCCTTAACAACCCTGCCAACCTTTGTATCGTCTGCAAACTTGGACATTAAGCTTGATATACCATCATCTATATCATTTATAAATACAGAAAACAACAATGGACCCAACACTGAACCCTGAGGAACTCCACTAATAACATTAGTCCAAGTTGAGCAGTGTCCATTGATTACCACTCTCTGTCTTCTCCCCCTCAACCATCCCTTTATCCATAGTAGCAATTTGCCTCCAATGCCACACTGCTCCAATTTGTGCAGCAGTCTTCCATGCGCAACAGTATCAAAAGCCTTTCTAAGATCCAAATATATAATATCAAAGTTATTCCCTGCATCCAGTTCTTTTGTGACTACATCAGAGTATCCAATCAAATTGGTCAGACAAGACCTGCCCTTAACAAAACCATGCTGTGTCTGAGCTATAACTGAATTCTTGTCCAGATGATCCCGCAGTGCTTCTTTAACCAGTGCCTCCATTAATTTTCCTGGAACCGAAGTTAAACTAACAGGTCTATAATTACTTGTGTCAGCCTTTGATCCTCCTTTGTGAATTGGGGTTACATTTGCACATCTCCAGTCTATGGGTACCTCCCCTGAGTCCAAAGAAACTCTCATAATTATGGCTAGGGGTTTGCTTACTTCCTTTGCTGCCTCCTTTAATATAACTGGATAGATCCCATCCACCCCGGGTGCCTTTTTTATGTTTATCCTCAACAATTTCTCCTCCACTTTCCTCTCAGTTATTAGAAAATCATCTAGCGCACTGCCAATGTTTACTTCATCTACGACATTCCCCTTCCTGAATAACTCCTCGTGTGTGAATGTAGATGCAAAATACTCGTTTAGATTGTTAGCCACCTGAGCAGGATCCTCAACTGTTGAACCATCAACATCCAGTGGACCAATCTGATTCATCCCTTTCCTTCTTGAGTTTAAATAGGTAAAGAACTCTTTTCTGTTTTTCTTTGCATCCTTTGCCAAGGATTTCTCATAATCTGCCTTTGCCTGCCTAATCTCCTTTGTGACTTGGTTATAGACCAACTTATATCTATCATAGGCTTCCATGTCACCCATTAATTTGTATGTATCCCATGCATTTTTCTTCTCTGCCATATGTCTCATTAGTTCATCTGACAACCATTTAGGCCTGAACCTTGAACAATATTTCTTGGTTGGTATGTAAAGCCTGGTAGCTTCCAAGATTAGTTCCTTGAATGCTTACCATTTTGAATTTGCTGTTGGTAACATCATCAGTTGGTCCCACTGTATAGAATTTAAATACTGTCTCAGCCCATCATAGTCGCCTTTACGAAAGCAAAAACCCTTCCCTTTACCTCCGATGGTAGTTACCTCCTTGAGTAAATCTCACTTCAGCACACTGTGATCACTGCCACCTAGTGGTTCCTTTATCTGCATATTCTTAATGCATGAAGAATCACTACTGATAATCAGATCAAGAGTATTACTCCCTCTAGTTTCCTCCCAAACATGCTGGTGTAGAAAACAATCATCCAATAAATCCACAAAAGCCTTGCTAGTGTGTGAGTGACCAACCCAGAAATTCCAGTCAATATCTGGGAAATTAAAATCCCCCATTATAAGACTCTCTGATTTACTGGCCCATTCTATTTCCCTGTACAGTATCTTATTATACTCATCAGAGTCATTAGGCCTATAGCACACTCCTACTCTCAATTTTGATTTACCCATGCTTATGTCACACCAAACTGACTCGACACTGCCCTGTCCATCGATGTCGACTGGCTCCACTTCCTTCGATTTTATGTGTTTTTTAACTAATAGCATAACCCCTCCTCCCTTCCTATCCTGTCTATCCTTTCTGTAGACGTTGTACTCCCCAAATTCCAGTTCTGCATTCCTTATATCTGTGTGACACCATGTCTCTGATATCCCAACAATATCTGCCTTTGATGTTTTGAGCAAAGCCTCAAATTCATCAAATTTAGTTACTAAACTCCTAGCATTGGTGTACATGCAAGTATACATGCACCTGTTTCTATTCTTAGCTACCCTAACACGACCCATGTGTTTACTTGTACCGCAATGACTTCCAGCAGTCTCTGAAATATCCTGCATATTGTTTTTCAGGCTTCTGCTCATTATGTCAAGAAGCTGTATATATTCTTGCTGTGTGTATGTCATAACCAAAATTTCATTGCTTCACACAACATGTCCTTATTACAAAATACATTGTGAATAGTCAAACTAATAGAACAAACTTTTCTGCAAAAAGATCTAAACCTATCAAACATTTACTCGTTCATTTCACAAATATAAGTGGTCTCAGTTGCAAACTCAATGTCCATTTTCACTTACAGTTTGCCAAACCAAACCCCACTTACCTTTTCTGATGGAATTCCAATTATAGGTTTATTCAACCACTGCTCATATCAGTTGTCCTGATTACTCATTATATGCTTCCTTTCGCTTCAAAGGTGGTACTTGTGCATATGCCGCCACCAGCTAACATTCATTTACTGTCCAACTCCAAACTCACAGAACCAACTTTTCATCTTCCTCGTTTATTCATTCAACTGCCGTTTTCTGGAACAACCTTCCTTCATACGTATTTCCTGAAAATTATAGTCTACAGAAGTTCAAGTCCAATGTCAACAAATATCTTCTTTCGTCTTCTCAACCTCCAACCCAAGCACGGTACTATAGGTTTTAATACCTCTTGTGTTTGGCGTTTACATAAAAAAAAAAAAAAAAAAAAAACAATGTCTGCCCTGATATTCTTTGTCAGTGACCTAGTAATTTGGAATCTCCTCTTTTCGATCTTCTCTGTCTTAAAATCTCTCTACCCTATGTTGTCAAATTCATCTGTTGCCTCTATTGATCTTCCAGTTCTACTAATCACTTGGAACTCTGACTTTCTTTCTTTGAAACTTCACTTTTTCCAGTCCAACTTTCCTTACAATGAGGTAATTTTGTTAGGTGATTTCAATGTTCAGCACTCCAGCCGCCTTCAGTTTTCTAGTAACATGGACCCAGTTGGTTGAGATGGAGAAAACTTTTGCAATTACTAACAACCCTGCACAGATTATTCATTTATCTACCAGAATACCCAACAATTTTACCACACAGCCAATTCTCTTGATCGTTTTCTCACAAACAAACCTTCCAAGTATAACATTTGAAGTGAGTGGTCCTCCGCCATCCCAGATCACAATTTGATGATGGTCTCTTCTCCAGTGGAGCCCTTCTCAGCCTTGTGTTGTTGATCATCCCATTTCACATTACACAAATGTGAAACGGGATGATCTACAAGATTCTATTCTTTTCCTGGGTTGGATTACTGTTTTAGATCTTCTGATGTTTGATCAGATTGCATCAGTGAAATTATTCTTGTAAGGACAAAATCCTTTATTCCACACTCCACTTTAAAATCGTATCTTTATCTAAACCTCAGTTTTCCAATAAATGTGCCAGGGCTGTCCAAGATAAGAATGTTGCATATTGCAATTGGCTTGCATCCAAATTTTAGTCTACACTAAAGTTCAACAATTGTCCAGCACTTTTAAATCAGTTCAAATTAGATTTTGAACAGGATAAGAGTAGAAAAACTTGCTTGTAAAACAGCAGTTGAGCATTCATCTCTCTTGCCAAAACTATAGGCCATAACTTTTGCCCATCTATACTCCCACCTCTGTTAACACTTGATGGTTCTATTGCCTCCTCAGCTAAAGATAAAGCCAACTTACTAGCATCCTATTTTTCTTCTAACTTTTGTATTGACAATCTTGGTAAACCACCTTTTACCATTCCCAGTACATTACACTCAATACCTCCTGTTGTCTTCCATCAAAAGGATGTCAGAATAATTCTGAACAATCATGATGCCAAGAAAACTCCAGGTCGGTCCTTGAGGTTGTCACAGACATTCTCTCAGATATGCTAAACAAGCTGCAATTGCTACCTGGGAGTCTAAAATGCTGATGGAACTGATATTCGGGTGACACTCAAGTCAAGTGGACCCAATTTCGGGAAAGTCCGGACGGTCCGTGACAGCCAAATCCTCTGCTTGCACCTTCACGATGGTGGGACTGTTAGTAATCCTGGGTTTAACCTCCATGCCCAAGTACATGGTGGGTGATCACCCAGGTGTGAACCAACGTAAGCAGGGGTCGAGGTGTGGTGCCCACAGCACATGGAGGAATGCTGCCCCTCTATGTTACCAGGCAGTACTAGGTGGTAGATGACTCTCATCAACCGGTTCAATGCCACCACTTTGCTTATTGGAGCCTTGAAGTGGAGGAACCAATGTTTAGTCTCTAGAGCTAAGTTCCGGTCAACCCTTCTCTATCTCTTCCATCATGCAGTATGATTGATGACTTTTGAGGTTATGATGAACATCATGGCGAGATCCAATATTCCTTACATTTCGAGGGTACAGCTCTAAAACGGTGTTCGCAGGCCGGCCACTAGTTAGTACAGGCAAGGTGGCATACGAAATACATATCAGTTTTTACAGTATAATAACATGCGTTTTTCCTTCCTATGTTTTCTTTTCTTATGTGTCGCTCCGATTACTTCACCGTTGTCCCCAGATAAACTTTTCAATTGTTATGGTATATAACTATTTTTCTTCATTCTTCTCAGGATATTATGTGGTTTTTGTAATTCTGGCATATCAGGGGTATAGTAGCAATATTTTATTAGTTATTCCCGAGTTACATAAAAATCGACTTACGTAAAAAGCCCTCTTATGTATGTCAGAGACAGACTGTACTTGAACCTTATTTTTTTATGCTTGTTATTTTAAACAAAACAATTAAGCTGAAAAAACGAAAAACATTATAAACAGGAACCCTAGTCTCTCTCATCTTCAAATTTATAAAACTATAATAAATACAAATTTCTGATTGTACAATATAAATAACTGTACATCTTCGCACTAAATTTTGATAACACTGGTGCCTCACCTATCAGCATGTTTCATGAATAATGTAATGCCTGTCAATTTCCAAAATTACTCAAATAAGCTATGAGGAAGGTAAACAGATCAAAGCCACTAATCTTGAACAGGCAATTAACTACACAGTTGATAAATCATTGTAAAACTGTCAAATTAACATTACCATTAGTAGAGGCATATGATGCAAGAAAGAAAGCTTATACAGCATCAGCCAAAAAAAAAAAAAAAAAAAAGCCCTTCCTATTCACCCTTCCAACATCCATTAGCTCCAAATGTCTGTCTACTTCAGCCTTGAATTTATTTAAGCTGTCAACCTTTACAACAACAGATGAAAGTTTATTACAGCAATTAACCAAACGCTGGCTAAAGGGAAACTTATGCAAATCTATTCTACAACTGTCTTTCCTCAATTTGAATTTATAACTGCTCAGGCGAATCTCAGCAAGAGGAAGGATCCCATTAGCATTGAGCTTGCTCAAATCATTCAAGTCCTTATAGACCTCAATCAGATCACCTCGCAGGTGCCTAGTCACCAGACACTATAATTTGCAAATCTTAAGCTTTTCTTCATAAGAGCAACCCTTTGTTCCATTCACTAATCTTGTTGCACTTCTCTGTACTCGTTCCAGCAGCTCTACATCCTTCCTAAAATGAGGCCTCCAGACCTCTTTACAGTATTCAAGGTGTGGCCTCACCACTGCCTTATACAAGGGGATAATCACCTCCTTATCACTCCTAGAAAAATTCCTGTATATCATTTAAAGATGCCATGAGCTACTCTTGCAGACTGTTTGCACTAATCAGAAAACTTCATATCTCACTGCACAATTAATACCAGGTCATTTTAATTCTCTACCACCCTGAGTGTAGTACCACACAGTTGATAGGTTACTCTGGGGTTGCATACTACCCATATGCAACACTTTACATTTGTCAATGTTAAACTTCAGTTGCCACCTCTTAGCCCATCTGCTCAAAGTTTCTAGAGCCTCTTGCAGTAGCATACTATCATTAACAACTCTGCAAACCTTTGTATCGTCTGCAAACTTAGACATTAAGCCTGATATACCTTCATCAATATCACCAGGGGCTCACATCTGGTGAGTATGGGCTTGGCACAAACAGGGTCCTAGGCTGGATATCATCATTCTCTTCTTGGCGATTCCTTTCTACTTCTGACTCTCTCTCACTCAGGGAAACTCAAGAATTTTTTTGTTTTGGCTGGTGCGGCATAAGCTTCAGGCTTCCTTGCACCATATGGCTAATAATAGAAAACAACAATGGACCCAACACTGAACCCTGGGGGGGGGGGACTCCACTAATAACATTAGTCCACGATGACCAGTGTCCATTGATTACCACTCTCTGTCTTCTACCACTCAACCATCCCTTTATCCATAGCAGCATTTTGCCCTTAATGCCATACTGCTCCAAATTGTACAATAGTCTTCCATGCACAGTATCAAAAGCTTTCCAAAGATAGAAGTATGATATCAAAATTATTTTTTGCATCCAGTTCCTTTGTGACCACATCACATTATCAAATGAAATTGGTCAGACAATGCTTCCCTTAACAAACACATGCTGTGTCCGAACTACAACTGAAGTGTTGTCTAGATGATCCTACAGTGCTTCTTTAACCAGTGCCTCCATTAATTTCCCCGGAATAGAAGTTAAACTAGCAGGTCTGTAATTACTTGTGTTACCCTTTGATCCTCCTTTATGAACTGGGGTCACATTTGCACATCTGAAGTCCACTGGTACCTCTGATTCCAAGAAAGATCTCATAATTATGGCTAAGGGTTTGCTTACTTCCTTTGCTGCCTCCTTTAATATAACTGGAGAGATCCCATCTGCCCCAGGTGCCTTTTCATGTATGTTTATCTTCAACAATTTTTCCTACGGTTTTCTCTCAGCTATTAAAAAATTATTTAACTCACTACCATAGTTTTATACACCTCTGGTATTTCCCTCTCTGAATAACTCCTCATGTGTAAATGTAGATGTAAAATACTCATTAAGTTTGTTAACTACCTGAGTAGGATCATCAACAATTGAACCATCGATATCAAGTGGACCAATCTGATTCATCCCCTTCTTTCTAGAGTTTACATAAGTAAAGAACTCTCTGCTGTTTTTCTTTGCATCCTTTGCCAAAGATTTCTCATAATCTGCTTTTGCCAGCATAATTTTCTTTGTGACTTGATTACATGGGATACATATAAATTAACATGAGACACAGAAGCCTATGATAGATATAAGCTGGTCTGTAATCAAGTTACAAAGGAGGTTAGGCAGGCTAAGGCAGATTATGAGAAATCTTTGGCAAAGGATGCAAAGAAAAACAGCAAAGAGTTCTTCACTTATGTAAACTCTAGAAGGAAGGGGATGAATCAGATTGGTCCACTTGATATCGATGGTTCAACTGTTGATGATCCTGCTCAGGTAGCTAACAAACTAAATGAATATTTTGAATCGACATTCACACATGAGGAGTTATTCAGCGAGGGGAATGTCAGAGGTGTATTCAACTCTGGCAATAAGCTAGATAATCTTGTAAAAACTGAGAGTAAAGTGGAGGAGAAACTGTTGAAGATAAACACAAGAAAGGCACCTGGGGCAGATGGGATCCATTCAGTTATATTAAAGGAGTCAGCAAAGGAAGTAAGCACACCCTTAGCCATAATTATGAGAGCTTCTTTGGACTCAGGGGAGGTACCCAAAGACTGGAGATGAGCAAATGTGACCCCAATTCACAAAGGAGGATCAAAGGCTGACAAAAGTAATTATAGACCTGTGAGTTTAGCTTCTGTTCCAGGAAAATTAATGGAGGCACTGATTAAAGAAGCACTGCAGGATCATCTAGACATGACTTCAGTTATAGCTCAGACCCAGCATGGTTTTGTTAAGGGGAAATCTTGCCTGACCAATTTGATTGGATACTATGATGCAGTCACAAAAGAACTGGATGCAGGGGAATAACTTACTGTTGCATATGAAAGACTGCTGCACAAATTGGAGCAGGGTGGCATTGGAGGCAAATTGCTACTATGGATAAAGGGATGGTTGAGGGGGAGAAGACAGAGAGTGGCAATCAATGGACACTGCTCATGGTGGACTAATGTTATTAGTGGAGTCCCTCAGGGTTCAGTGTTGGGTCTATTATTGTTTTCTGTATTTATAAATGATATTGATGATGGTATATCAAGCTTAATGTCAAAGTTTGCAGACGATACAAAGGTTGGCAGGGTTGTTAAGGACACTACTGACGCTATGCTGCTGCAACAGGATCTGGAAAGGTTGAGCAGATGGGCTGAGAGGTGGCAAATGAAGTTTAACATTGACGAATGTAAAATACTACATATGGGAAACAGCAACTCCAGAGCAACGTATCAACTCTGTGGTACTACACTGACAGTAGTAGAGAATGAAAAGGACCTGGGGGTAATTGCCTAGGCAGATATGAAGTTCTCTGAGCAGTGCAGAAGGGCTGCAAGAATAGCTCATGGTGTCTTGTCAAGGATATATAGGAATTTTTCTAGCAGGGATAAGGAGGTGATTATTCCCTTGTATAAGGCAATGGTCAGGCCACACCTTGAGTACTGTATACAGGTCTTGAGGCATCATTTCAAGAAGGATGTAGAGCTGCTGGAATGAGTATACAGAAGGAAAACAAGATTAGTGAATGGAATAAAGGGTTGCTCTTACGAAGAAAGGCTTAAGTTTTGCAAATTACCGTATTTTCCGGCTTATAAGACGCAGTTTTTTTTGCGAAGAAATACTCGGAAAATCACCCTGTGTCTTATATGGTCAATGTCAGATTAGGCCTAAAGACTACCGGCAATTTTTGATGACACAGTGCCGGTAAACTTCCCTTCGAAATTCACACCAATTTTACTTAAGATTTATCTGTTGAAATATATTTTTAACAATTACCAGTGGTTACAATCAATGGCAATAATACATACCAGTAATCTTTTTTCGTGGAAAATTTGCTGAAATCTGTGTGATATGAATCTCACAATCAGACGTAAGTAAAAACGTGTTTCATTTTCCCATGTGTTTGCTTCCTCTATAATATGATCTTGCGCTTTTATGGTATGGCGGGCTAATTAGACTGGATCGGGATTTTTCAATTCCAAGTGTCTTTTACGAAGAGAAAGTGACGCCCATATTTGTCTTAGGGTGAGTAAGAATTTCTGTTACATTACTTCTGTCAGTTTTTTTCAGAAAGAAACATTTCATTATTGATTGAACATTTACCCAAGCGTATACCATTATTTTGAGAAAAATATATTACCGTATTTAATTTTATTATTATTATTTTCTCCAAATTATTATTTTTATTATTTTAAAGAAATATTTTTTTTTCCCCAAAACTAGGCTGCGTCTTATAAGCTGGAAAGTATGGTACAGTGTCTGGAGACTAGGCACAGGCGAGGTGTTTGTTTGTTTGTTATTTGGTTTTTAGGAGCATTAGCAACTAAGGCCATATTGCTCCGGGATATGCGGTGGTCATTCCCTGACCTTTCCGCATTCTCCGTATTTGGTGGTGACGGGCTCGAACCCCGGTCTAATCAAGAAGCGTGTGCTATGCACTGCTGCTCCTTCCCACCTGGCTACGGAGGCGACAGGCGAGATGATCTGATAGAGGTGTATAAAGCCTTGAATTGTTTGAGCATGCTCAATGCCGATGGAATTCTTCCTCTTGCTCAGAATAATCACATGAGAGGGCATAAATTCAGATTGAGGAAAGACATATGTAGATAGATGTGTGGAAATTTGTCTTTAGCCAGCAGGTAGTTGGTTCGTGGAACAGACTTCCATCCCTTGTTGTGGAAGTTGATAGCCCAAATAAATTTAAGGCTCAGCTGGACAGGTATTTCGAACGAACGGACGGACGGATGAAATGGAAGTGTTTTTTTTTTTGGCTGATGCTGCATAAGCTTGCTTTCTTGCATCATATGCCTCTACTAATGCTACAGAACAGCTGATATCACCCGTAGGCTTCTGTGTCACCTGTTAATTTATATTTTTCCGTGCATTTTTCTTCTCTGCCACATGTCTCATTAGTTCATCTGACATCCATTCAGGCCTAAACCTTGAACAATATTTCTAAATAGGTGTGAAAAGCCTAGTAGCTTCCAAGATTAATTCTTTGAATGCTTCCGATCTAGAATTTGCCGTTGGTAACTTCATCAGTTGGTCCCACTGTATAGGCTAAAAACTGTTTCAGACCTCCGTAGTCACTTTTACGAAAGCAAAAACCCTTCCCTTTACCCCTGATGGTAGTTACCTCTTGGAGTAAATCCTACATCAGCACACTGTGATCACTGCCACCTAGTGGTTCCTTTATCTGCAAATTCTTAATGCATGAAAAATCACTACTGATAATCAGATCAAGAGTATTACTCCCTCTGGTTGCATCCCGAACAGGCTGCTGTAGAAAACAATTATCCAATAAATCCACAAAAGCCTTGCTAGTGTGCAAATGACCAACCCACAAGTTCCAGTCAATATCTGGGAAATTAAAATCCCAATTATAAGACAATCTGATTTACTGGCCCACTCTTTCTCTGTACAGCTGTTCATTATACGCTTCAGAATCATTAGGCCTATAGTACACTCATAACTCTCAATTTTGCTTTCCCAGTGCTAATATCACACCAAAACTGACTCAACACTGCACTGTTCACCCATGTCAACTGGATGCACTTCCTTAGATTTTGTGTGTTTCTTAACTAATAGAATAA
The DNA here is from genome assembly GCF_048544385.1 of Mastigoproctus giganteus. Lineage (NCBI taxonomy): Eukaryota > Metazoa > Arthropoda > Arachnida > Uropygi > Thelyphonidae > Mastigoproctus > Mastigoproctus giganteus. The sequence goes on from NC_143579.1 coordinate 26,657,979, forward strand.
CCCCTCCTCCTCTTTTCCTATCCTCTCTATCCTTCCTGTACACATTGTACTCCCAAAATTCCAATTCTGCATTCTTTATATCTGTATGACGCCACATCTCTCATATCACAACAATATCTGCCTTTGATATTTTGACCAGCACCTCAAATTCATCAAATTTATTTACTCCAAGCATCAGTGTACATGCAAGTATACATGCACCTGTTCTTATTCTTAGCTAACCTAACACAGCCCATGTATTTACTTGTTCTGCAATGACTCCCAGCATTCTCCGAAATCCCCGGCAGCTTGTTTTCCAGGCTGCTGTTCATTCCAATAGAAGCAGTGCAAGAATCATTTTCAACTCTGCCAGCGAGGCTACTGTTAATCTATTAGGTGTGAAATCTATTAGTCCATGTATCCCCAACCCCAAGCTAGCAGTTTTCTGACCCACCTAACAACTACTCAATAGCATAAGCAAATATTCTTGTACCCTTTCTATTTAAGTGTATCCCATTCCTGTAGAAGTAGTCTCTCCTGTTAACAAGCACAGACCCAGCGGAGAAAAATTCTATCCCATTAACCCCCAGGGGCTCACATCTGGTGAGTATGGGCTTGGCACACCCAGGGTCCTAAGCTGGATATCATCATTCTTCTCTTTCTTGGTGATTCCCATCTACTTCTGACACACTCTCTCTCAGGGTAACTTGGAAATTTTTTTTTGGCTGGTGCAGCATAAGCCTCAGGCTTCCTTGCACTATGTGGCTAGTAATAATAATAATGAGCCTTTCACAATCTCTCCAGGGCCAAATTGACTGACAAGGTTCTCATCATATACTCCCTCCTATCGAGTCTGGGCAGAATTGCAGACACCTTAAAATTCAACCCTAACTTGCGGCTTTTTTTCAACCTTGACCTGTACTTGTTAAGTAATTATGCCATTCTCCTACTCTTAATATCATTAGTGCCAATATGTACAACAATATAACCTTTTGTGCCTTAAAAGATGATATCTGCTCTACAACGTCATCAACTTTTGACCCTGGCAGACATACACTGGTCCTGTTCCACCTATGCTTTTTGCGCAATATATTCCCCGTTTCCCTGACAATAGAGTCACCGATAACAACTAGTTCCTGTGGAACCAGCATATTCTGCACTGGAAATTACCACTGTTGCCTGACGTTCAAGTTTTGGCAAGTTTTGGCGTTGATGTGGGCAGCTGAGAGCTTTATGGGTCCCTCAATTTAAGTCCTTTGAGGGCATCTACCCTGTTCTTCAAGCTCTCATAAAGGCCCATAACAACACTGAGTTGGTGCCTCATTTCCTCACATTCCTTACATTGATCAACACAAAGACATTCCCCTTGGCAATATCATGTGTCGTTCCTGATTGTCCACAAACATCAAACAAGCAGTACATTTCAAAAGGCTGTGATTCAGAGGACATCTACGCCCCTCAGTTCTCACCTGAGCCACAGCACTCCCACTACCTTGAGCCTTTTACTTTGCTGCTCTGGTCTGAGGTATGATTTCGATTCAGTTTTAATACAATTAAAAATATTACACTAAACTTCTATCCCAATTCAGTAATAATACTATATATATCTATTTCAGTATCAAGTTTCATCTCCTTCCGAATTACGTTATATTAATTTAGTGTCTCCTATGAAGTTTAAGTTATATGTACTAAGTTATAACATTACGTTTGTAAAATCTAAGTGGTTATATGTATTAAGTTTGTAAAATCGAAGTATTATAATAGATAATAAATTTAACTATCTACTGCCACCCACATGCTACAGACCGCAGATCAAAAAGAGTATGTCACGTTATTTATGATTTTCTTTCTACAAATTTCATAGTGGGATGAATTTTTATTACAATTAACTTATATTTTCTTTACAGTGGATCTGTCAGAAATAATTTTGTCTTACTGATGCTTTCGTGCATCATTTGCCACTACTAATACTAATATTTAATTACTCTGACATTTGTTGCACTAAAGTTCTACTGTAATAAAAAATTTGATGCAAATTTAAAAAAAAAAAAAAAAAATACATATACACTGAGTGAGCACTGAATTATGACCACCCCTATGAAAACTGAATGCGACGCGTTGACCACATGAGGTACAAGAGTGCGGAGTTAGTCAACCAATGCTGCATAGATAAGGTGTGAGTTGTTCAGTAAGTAGTACAATTCCGAGCATGATGAGTAAAAGGAAGGATTTATCGGACTTTGATAAAGGACAGATTGTGGGTGCTCGATGAGCTGGTGCCTCAATTTCTCAAACAGCTGAACTGCAGGGGGTGTTCGAGAAAGAGAGATGCCGTAGTTAAAGTGACCAGAACTGGCATCGAAATGGTCAAACAACGACCCTACAGCAGAACTGCAAAGGTCAGCGAAATGTTGATAGATGTGAGCACCGGGTCTGACGACTCATACAAGTGAATAGGTGCAGCACTGTTGACGAGTTGACTATCCAATACAACATGGGCCAACCCAGAACAATATCTGGTATGACCATGCATAGCACACTCGCACGTATGGGCTATACCAGCAGACAACCCCTATGGCATCCTCTCCTAACCAAGGTTCATTGGCGTAAAAGACTTGCCTAGTGAAAAGAGCATGCAAGTTGGACATTAGAAGACTGGAAGAACGTGTGCTGGTCGGAAGAGTCATGTTATTTACTCCATACCGTGGATGTTTGTGTACAGATTTGGTGTCAACAACATGAGGCTCTTCATCCATTATGCATGGTATCAAAAGTGCAAGCTGGTGGAGGCTGTTGTATGATGTGGGGCATGTTTCACTGGGAGGAACTTGGACCCGTGGACCATGTGGAACAACATATCAGTGGTCTCCGCTAACGCCAACTGCTTGCTGACTGTGTATACCCCGCTATGTTACACTTTTTCCGAATGGTGATGGTATCTTCCAAGATGGCGATGAGCCGAGTCATTGGACACTTGTTGTGCAGGGATGGTTTGAGGAACACAGTTCTGACTTCCAGCATATCAATTGGCCTCTGAACTCCCCCCTCCCGGATATCAATCCCATAGAGCACTTGTGGAACATTATGAAAAGGCATACAGGCGTCTGGATACACCAATCATCTTCATACCTGCATTACACACAGCTTGGTGTACCATACCTCCCAAATGCTTCTGACATCTTGTTGAATCAATGCCACGTCGGATAGCTGCTGTACTGAGGATAAAAGGAGGACCCACAAAGTATTGGGTAGGTGGTCATAATTCAGTGATCACTCAGTGTATATATCAGTCGGACCTCTCTATAACGAACTTCCATATAGTGAAATTTTCTATGTAGCAAACTTTTTTGATTTTCCCTTGGTCATTACATGGAAAATGGTTTCATTATAACGAAGAAAATTTCCACATAACCAACTGATTTCGAGAGACCTGGGTATGCATTGTTCGCACCTTTGGCCTTTAGGAAATAAAGCTGATGTTGTAGAAAGCATGAATTAAGAGCTAAAAGGATTAAGCATTAATCTCTTTAGCTTTTAATAGCTAAAGGCTTTAATTCCACGAATTAAGAGCTAAAACATTTTACAATTTAATGGTGCCTGTAAAACCCTGCAAGAGGAAAGTGGCCAACCACGGCACGGGAGAGAAAAAGATGGAAGTTTGATAGAGGATTTTGCCCAACAGTGGGTCGGCAATGGCTAAAAAGAAGTAAAACCTATACAACTTATACACTACTATGCCAAGAATTCCTGCTGGCCAGATGTCCACCACCACTGGCAAAGATTAAGGCAGCGTTTCCCAAACTTTTTTAGTCACGGAACACTTTTCATCTCACAACGTATTCACGGAACACTTAGGAAACACAAGTTTAGCGGGAGGCAAAGAACTTGTTTGTTTGTTATTTGGTTTCTGGGAGCATTAGCTACTAACGCCATTTTGCTCCGGGGATATGCAGTGGTCATTCCCTGACCTTTCCACATCCTCCGTATTTGGTGGTGACGGGCTCGAACCCCGGTCTAATCAAGAAGCGTGTGCTATGCACTGCTGCTCCTGCCCACCTGGCTATGGAGGCGCCAGCAAAGAACTGTTTACGAATATTTTATTACATATGACACACTGTGCATGAGGAGCATCCTTATTTCCAACACATGTAAAGCCGAAATTCAAATAACTGTCATTATACTTTTGTTTTGGTCTATTATTAGTTCGTTCCTGTTTTTTCACTTCGGATTTTTTAGGAACAAAAGGCTGTGATTGTTCATCACTTTGAAGTGTGACAATATTGTGTTCATTTTCATCGACCATAGTTGCACTATTGGAAGCACTTTGCCTGTCGTTTTAAAGTTCCTTTTTTCGACTACAAATCCATGATCACATATTTTAATAATATTTCGAAATACTAATAATTTAAAAAATATATTTATACAAGGAAGGGAGTTTAGTTATGATATCGGTTCGCTTCCCCCTCTCCCTCAACCCCTGTACTCCAGGCTAAATCGTATACGAATGGCATATTAGATCATTGCTACTTTTTCTTAGATGTCATTATCTCTATGCATACTTCTCTATAGAAAGCCCGCCAAAATAAAGTGTTCCACAGCCTATTTGATTATTAGTCTATGCCAGTATACTAATAAAAAAAAAAAAAGGTAAAAATGATAAAAAAAGTGGTGTACACTACAAATTTGCAAAATTTATTTATTTTATTTTTTTAATTATTAATTATGATTTTTCACAAAACACTTGTTCACATCTCACGGAACACAGTTTGGGAAATGCTGGATTAAGGCATATTCCCAACAGGCATTGGCTCTGGTCAACCTATTTTCTACCATAAGCATTCTATTAGAGAATTAGGAGACGGTGATTTTTCTTTATCCCGGAAATTCATCTGTTGTTTTGAAGATATGAGTCTGTTTACACGGTAGCTACAAGTGGTCCCTATTTTCAGCTTTGTTTTGACTGCTGTGTAAGTAATAAATGTGCTAAGGCTATTCAAGAGAAGAATGTTGCATATCGTAATTAGATTGCTTCCAATTCCTCAGTTTCATTTTCTGCCTACACCAAAACTCACAACAATTGTAAAGCAGTATTAATCAGTCCAAACTAGAATCAGTCCAAAATGAAGAGGCTAAGAGTAGAAACTTGCTACTTGCCCTAATGGTAGCCAAGCATTCTGGTCTCTCGCCAAAGCTATTGGCCACAACTTTTGCTCATCTTTGCTCCCACCTCTGTCAAAACCAGATGGTTCTATTGTCACTTGTCAGCCAAGGATAGAGCCAACCTACTAGCATCCCATTTTTCTTTCAACCCATATATTAATGATCTTGGTAAAACACCTCCCACCATTCCCAACATGCTCCATTCAATGCCTCCTGTGGTCTTCCGTCAAAAGGATATCAGAAGGATTCTGATTAATCTTGATGCTGAGAAAGCTCCAGGTCCTGATGGAATTTCTCCACTTGTTCTCAAAAGTGTTTTTCATTCTGCTTGGAAATTTGCTCATATCCAGCCAGTTCCTAAAAACGGTGACAAATCCCTCCCATCCAATTATTGTCCCATTCCAATTATTTCTAAAGTAATGAAGAAATCAATTAACCACCAACTCTTAAAACTATCTAGAAACCTTCCATCTGATCAATGATTGCCAGTATGGATTCCGTCAGTGTCGATCCACTGGTAATATTCTGCCTTATGTTATGGACAAATTCAATGGAAAAGTTCGGTGAAATCAGTTGCCCTTGACATCTCAAAGGCCTTTGATCGTGTTTGGCATAAAGGGCTTCCATCTTATGGTTTGCCAACTGTTTTTTTGTAATTGGTTATCCAGTTTTGTCTCTGACTGCTCACTGTGGGTGATTGTAGATGGCTCTCTGTTTTCTGACTTCTGCCAGTATGGTTAGTAATGAAAAATCGAGGATTTTGGTAATAGGCAAAAGTAAACAATCCCAATGTTTCAAAGGAGTAAAGTCGTTAGAGTTGGACTACAACTACAGTCGGTCCTCGTATAACACGTGTTTGCATTACACGAATTCGATCATACACGATTTATAAATAGGGGAAAAGTTATCTTATATAACACGAACCGAATTCGCTTATACACGATTCGCCTTTGTGTTTACAAGAAATGGCAATCGAATGCGGAATCACCCCAACTGAACGCAACACGATAGGAACGAAGAAGATTCTGAAAATGTATTTATGTGTTTTATATCAGTGAAGGGGAAACACATTTCACCATAATAACGTAAAAACCAACAATTCCAGCTATCGATATAATCGCAAATGCAATTAGATGGAGTTTACTACCAGTTTATAACAGATTCCACTAGCAGAAACGCAACTGGAAATTGTTTTTATTGTTTTATGGTAGTAACCCCCAGAAATGTGCTTTAGTAAAATGTGAGGTGTTAATAGTGTATCTCGGGCTTGACGGTGTTTATTCAGTTGCTACACGCGCGTAGCATTTTGTTTCTGTGTATCAAGCGTGCCACCTCGTTTGTAATTGTGCTTTATTCCCTAAAAATTAGTAAAATACTTAAAAGGTGTGAAAAGGAAGCGTCCTGGCTAAGACACTGCAGATTCAGAGAGAAAAAAAAAGAAGCAATATCGATAAACAGAGGCGGACTGGGTCAAAAATTCTTACCCGGGAAAATTTGTAGTGGCCTCATACTACGGTTTATGGCCAAAATCACACCGGCCTCCGGCCCACCTTGGTTTCTCCCGTAAGGCTTATGGCCAGTCCGCTTCTGTCGATAGAGAAAAAATATGAAATTGTGAAACGCTTTGAGCGAAATGAAAGACCATGTGATATTGCACGTGCTACAGACCTAAATGAGGCAACGCGGAGAATTACAAAGAATGCAGAGAAAATAAAAACAACTTTCATAGCGGGAACAACTCAAAAGGGTAATTAAAATCCATTAGATTAAGACACAAAGAATTGGAAGAGATGGAACGGCTGTCATCTCTTTGGATAGAAAATCAAACAAAAAGCAAGTTTGCTTACGATAGAAGCAAAAGCATTAGCAATATTTTATTACGACTTACGTATTATAAAATACGTAAGTATTTTATTACGACTATTTTATTTAATATAATAAATTTTTTACGAATAAAATACGTATTTTATCCGTAAAAAATACTTTTTTAGTATTAAAAAATACTAAAAATACTTTATTATAATATAATATTATTTTTATTACGTATTTTAATCGTTATAAAATACGTAAATATTTTATAACGATTAAAATTACCCGATTATTTATTGTGTTTAGGTTCCAAATGTGTGTTCAATCTTGGGTGGTCGGCACCTAACCCTACTTTTCCCATAGGGCCTGTTGTTTATATTGCACGATTTTGCATTGCACGAGGGTTTCTAGGAACGCAACTATCGTGCTATACGAGGACAGACTGTACAACAAAAAATCTTGGATGAGAAGTGAAATTTTTGAGCAGTGAATTTTAAATTTCGATAAAAAAATGACAAAAAGAAAACAGAAAAATCTCATTGATTGTCGACAACTGTCCTGCCCACCTTCACTGGGTAATTTTCGAAACTTACAAGTGTGAAGCTTGTTTTCTTCCTTCTGAATAATTCGTCTTAACTGCAACCAGTGTCGGATTTACATATAAGCTAAACAAGCTACAGCTTAGGGCCTCACATTCCAAGGGGCCTTTGTTCCATCTTAAAAAAAAATCCTTTTTTTTAATATTGTCACAGGTAAACAGCAAGGGAGAAGGGTCTCATACATGCTATAGCTTAGGGCACAACAAGTTTAAATCCAGCCATGACTGCATGCAGCCAATGGACCGGGGAATTGTCAAGAATTTGAAAATGCACTACCAAAGGCATATACTGAAAAAATTATACTGAGAATAGAAACCAACCAACCTATAGATTCTGTTATAGATTTGTGGATGTGCATATCAGAGTTGGCGAAAGTGCGAGGTCAAGATGTGATGGAAACGACAATTAAGAATTGTTCTGCAAAAGTAGGGTTTTCTAAAATGATAATTAACAGAGATGATAGGGATGAACTACTAGAAGACGTTGAGCAATCTTAGGAAGAGTTCCAAGTGAGGTTTGATCAGTGGAGAAATTGTTCTTGACCAATTTTTAGGACTTGATAATAATGTCATAGTAGCTGAATATCCGAGTGACTCCAGGCGCCTCCGTAGCCAGGTGGGAAGGAGCAGCAGTGCATAGCACACGCTACTTGATTAGATCCGGGTTCAAGCCCGTCACCACCAAATACGGAGGATGCGGAAAGGTTAGGGGATGACCACCGCATATCCCGGAGCAATATGGCCTTAGTTGCTAATGCTCCTAAAAAAAAACCAAAACAACAACATCCGAGTGACTCCAACATTTTGGAGCGTATTTAAAGAATTAGTGACAATATCGACGATGAGTTTATTGAAAATGAAGGCAATATTAAACTGTCTAAACAAATGTCAGCAGCATTTGCAACTTTGCATCGAGGCCTCCAGTGGGAAGAAAATAATAGAAAATATATCTGAGTGTTTAAAGTTTAAACAAATGTGAACATTTTTATGAACGGTGTACAGTAGAATTCAGTGTACAACAAAAAATAACAAAATATTTTTTGACATAATTCTTAAAAGTGTACTAATAAATTGTGGGCATCATGTAAATAGTCATTTCTTAATATGTATGTATTAATAAATTGTTTTAAAATGTTAGAAAATTTATTCATTCCCACTTATTTCTGATTTATTTCCAATATTTTATTATATTTCTGAATTTACAGCATTTTTCATTGTTGAAAAGGTCATATTTCTGCATAATGAAATTTTTCAAGGGAACAATCAATACAGCAAATTGTTTCCATTAACAATTTATGTCCTTTCTGGATCAGATCCTCGATACCCATGTATTTAAACTTCACAAAGACCGCAACATTTATTGCAACAGAATTTATGAGCTACTCTTAACTCTCACAGCCAGAAATGACATTTTTTACAATTGGGTCTTATTAGCATTTGAGGTGTGCCCTATAAAAAAAAATTTAAGAAAGGCAATTTTTTTCTGTTTTTGTCACATGAGCAGTTAAGTACACAAGTTAGGCACCATTAGAAAAAGGTTGGTAGCTCCAAATCAAATGTTTCCTTTAACACTGCAACGGTTAGTGAGTAAAATAAGTCACTTTCGTATCAATAATAATCAACTGTCAAAAGCATGTTACAAAAATAAAATTCTCTCTCTCTCTCACTCTCTACTTACTTGCTGATCTGTTAATCTCTTAAGCAAATGTGAGGGAGGAGGCGTGTTAGATCGACGATGCTGAACGTCATCTCCAGAACTCTCTACCTCTGGGAGACTCCGTAAATCTGTAATACTCTTGGAACTCCGTAACTGGGTAATCGCCATAGGTGAAGAAGCACCTGGATAACTAACTGTCCAATGTTTAGGTAAGGTATCTGTCTGACTATTTATATCAGAAGCAGTAGCACCTGAAGAGGTGGGCAACACAGGGATATACAGAGAACTATCTGAGGATAAACCATTTACTGCTGACATTTTATTATATGGATGTGTTACATCTCTACTAACAGAGTTAGTTGCTGGAGATGGATCACTAAAGCTTCTATAATTTTCTGAACTGTACCTGCTATTGGCCATTGCACTGCTAATATTTTTAAACAAAACATGTGAAGATGCAAGCTGTCTAGTGCTTTGTCTGTCACTAATTCCGCCCGATGGATATGAAATTGTTACAGATTCTTCGGATGGTGATACACTTCCTGCTGCATTTTCTAATTGATTAGTACAATCCAAGGGTACAGAATTTTTGGAATTACTGGTTGAAGGCACAGATGTAGTCATACCCTGGAATACAGTATTTAGTTCTTCTAAATCGTTTATTGTTTGCAGTTCCATGTAGTCAAATGGACTAGATGAATCACTTTCAAAGTCTGCTAAATTTAATACTTTGTTTGAATGTGCTCTGTCTGGTTTTAATTCTTCTAAACTTTTAGATGGAACGTGAAGCTGAGGTTGAAGAATACAGTTTGGCTGCCAGTTTGTTACCACTGCACTATTTGATGCTCCTTCATCTGACTTTTTTTTTATATCCTGAGCAGTGACTGGCTGTATAACATTATTTCCATTATTTCCTTCGCTCGGACTTTCAGATAAATTTTTTGTAAAATCTTCAATTTCTGAACCCAATTTTTCTGTTTTGGCATTTTCTTCTTCTTTCTGGTTTTGTCTGTATACTTCCACCATCTCCAAGACTTCTCTTTCAAGTGAAAAGTCATACTGAAAATAAAATAATCAATGCTTTATTTTATATAAAAGTTAGATGCCGTAATAAATAAATAAATCTTAAAAGTTCCAGAAATAAAGAATCACTTGATGTATTTAAGTAATTCTGTTTTAGAAGTGCTTTATCTTTTCATTTAAGCAAATGTAGCTTAACATTTTGGCAATGCTCTTTATTTGAAAGTAGTACAATACCAAGACAACTCATAGATAAAGTTCTGTGAATATTAAGACTATTGCATTAACTAAGAAGCTGAAATCTTGCTAGCCATAAAAAATGCAAGAAAGGAGGAGAGAGTCCTGAATTTCATCAAAAATGAGGAAATTAGAAAAAAATACATGTTATAACAGATTCTTGTTGTATTTGAAATATGTTGAAAACCATGTGAAAATCTGAAAATAAGGAAGTGAGAAAATCTGTTGCATACTCACTTCTAAGCTCTATCCACAATCATAATCTTCATTCCAATCAAACAACAGTAGTTGTAGAGTAGAATGCTTTGAGCAAGGAAGTGGTCTTACTAAGAGGGAAGGGAGGATTCCATTGTAAAGGAAAACCAACATATATATAGTTAATATGAACACAAGGTATTCAAAGGTATTCAAGGTATAAAAACAAAAGTATGTTTTTGCTAGGTGAAATACTTCACCATACAGATATATTCTTCCACCACTTCAATGTGTAAAGGTGAAATATTTAATGGCTTCTTTGCACAATCTAATTGAAAAAAATTAATAAAATTATATATTACATACCCCTACATTTTAACATATACAAAGGGTACTAGGAAAGTTTTGCAATATGACGCAACAACGAATCACAGGAAGCTGCTTGTTGCTGCATGTTGAGACATGTTCATACGTGCATAGTAGCCGCCGCACCAAGTCGATGGGCTCAGTTATTCATTAGTAGTGAGAGTGTAAAGTGCTTGCGATGGCATCGTGGTCACGAAATGAGATAAGGACAGTTTTGCGGTATAATTTCGTGCGTGGTTTAACCATAGACCAGTGCTTAGAAGAAATGACTCTTGCACTAGATGATGATTGTCCACATCGTACAATGATATTCAGGTGGTATAGAGAATTCCAAAGGGGAAATTTCACTCTGGAGGATTCTGAGAGGCCGGGAAGGCCACGAATGTCAGTTACAGAGGAAAACGTTACTGCTGTGAGGAAAATGCTTGACGAAAACAGGCGAGTGACCTACCAACAGATAGAGGATACTTTGGGCCTAAATGCACCAGCAATTCGTTCGATTCTGCAAGATCATTTGCACGTGAAGAAACTTTGTTCTCTCTGGGTGCCGCATCAACTGACTGAAGAGCAGATGACATGACGTGTGACTTGGTGCCGGGAGATGTTAAAAAAGTTTGATAAGGGACAATCTCGGTATGTGAACAACATCGTGACAGGTGACGAGACTTGGCTGTACTATTATGATCTGCCGACCAAGGCTCAAAACAAAGTTTGGGTCTTTGATGATGACGACACACCCGTAATTGTCAGGAAATCCCGATCTGTAAAGAAGAAAATGATAGCTGTATTTTTCAAATCGAGTGGAATTGTGGAACGTGTCGTTTTGGACATGCAGAAGACAGTCACAGCTAAGTGGTATACTGAACAATGCCTGCCTAAAGTCATTGGATCTATGAAGAACCTGCGGCCAAAGTCAAGAATGGACACCTGGTACCTCCATCACGAAAATGCTCCAGCTCACCGCGCCAAAGCCTGCACCGAATATTTGACCACGACAGGACTGAAACTTCTCGAGCACCCTCCCTACAGTCCAGACCTTGCTCCCTGCGACTGTGCACTGTTCCCGCATGTGAAAATGAAGCTAAAAGGGAGGCGGTTTTCCAGTGATGAGGACCTTCTACGGGCTTGGGACAACGAGTGTGCTTTACTCCCTAGTGAAACTTGGCAGAACTGGTTTAAAGATTGGTTTCGGAGGATGGAGAGGTGTATTGAATGTAAAGGAAATCACTTTGAAAAAATTAAATAAACAAAGCTGTATTGCAAAACTTTCCTAGTACCCTTTGTATATAAGGTTGTTAACAAATATGAGATTATTTACATTCTGACATCAACAAGGAACAACCCTTTTGATGTCATGGTTGTTCTCCCCTTGCTTCCTTTGTAGCTTAAAATTAAAAGAATTAGAGCCTTGTATGTTCAGACTTCTTCCTTCACTAGTGTACATCTGCAAAAACAACACACCACTAAAGGAGTCCAAATATGTAAGAATTTGTTGCCTTTTTAATTAAGTCAAAAGGAGGAGACTCAGAAAAGCTGGTCGTAATGTATAGTTATTATATCAAAAAATTAAATTTTGTATCCTTTCTTTAGCTGTCTTGAAATTCCAAACTGATGCAGTTCTGTAAGTTCATCAAAGCAGATATTCTATTTATGACATTTTGTAAACAATTTACATTTACAACAGTGGTAGTACCGTAGACAGCCTGCTCTACTAGCCACACTTATGTTGAGTACAAATGCCTGGTTTGATTCTCATTGCAGGATGAAGTTGAGGAGGAATACCTTCTATAAAAGGTAGGAGGAGACTTTATTAGCAATTTTCACTCCCTGAATGACTGCATGGATCCTTCCTCCTCCTCCCCAAAAAACTATGGTTTTCCATTCTGCAACAGGCAACTCTTAATGAAATACAGCACACACACATACAAAATATATTTCAACAACAAAACAACTAGCCAAATTAAATGGCCTGGTTAGCTGACATCTGTAAGCTAAGTGTATTCTAGATTATACAGTCTATGCGAGAATGGGCTTGGCACATCCAGGGTCCTGAGCTGGATATCATCATTCTTCTCTTTCTTGATGATTCCTTTCTACTCTCTCTCTCTCTCTCTCTCTCTCTCTCTCTCTCTCTCTCACAGGGTAACTCGGGAATCATTAGCCTCAGGTTTCCTTACACCATATGGCTACTACTACTACTACTACTACTAATAATAATAATAATAATAATATGGAAGAAACTTAAATGCATACGGGTTACTTTGTATATGGGAGAAATTTCACTATGTGTGTTATAGAAGGAACTTAAGTTTCTCATATATCATATTTTTAGGAGAGAAAAAAACTATATCTTTGAGACTAAGACCCAGTAAATTCATCACCAAGTGAGAAAGTCTTTAAAAAGAATTTGACCTCTACCAAATGGGTGAAAAATGGGAAAATTCACTATATTTTTATAGAAAATAAACTAAGTCAGGTCACGAGAACATACACAAAGTTGGACCATGAGAACATATTCCTATTTGGCAATTCAAGTTGAGAAAGCTGGAATGCAAAAGACACTGGAGTTGCTTTCTGCATAGCATTTCCTGTAAATGTGATCCAGTGAACCTATCTTTTACCATGGCAAAGATGCATAATTTGTTTCATAAGGTTTATACAAGATGCTCTCTGTACAGTTTCCTGCAATAATATAAAAATTCCATGAGCGCAAATAAAATTCCGCCAATTTTATTTGCACTGTTCTCCCTGAACATTACTGGTAAAAACAGCACAATTAACTTAACCCCCACACATAACATCAAAACAGTTGGTTGTCCTATAATCTCCAGATCCATTTGTGACTTGAACACATTTTGACATCAGGTCCAAGTTAACTGTAAAAGTTAACTTGGACCTGAAAGTTAACCTGCACACATGCTATTATGGAGACCATAATTATACAGTTATATCACCACTGGCAAGCTCTGCATGCAAGCATTAGTACACGTTAAACTGTCAAATTTTAATTGATTTTTCCTTCCCTTTCTGTTTACTGTGGTTTGTCCTGATTAATTTTTGGATGTGATCTGTTTGATCTTTAATGAGTGCTGTATTTATATTTTGTTGGCAGTGAGAAAGAAGCACTTATTTTTTGAAGCTCTTCTGCTTTATCACTATTATTGTGCATTTTATTCTTAACTTTATCTTTTGTGCAAACCTTGGTTTGTTTAACTTTTTTCAACTAACTAAATAAATAGGTTATATTAATTTTTACACTGTTTAATTCAGTAGTACCAAGGATTAGAGTACGATGATTTCTAAGCTCAAGGCATTTTTCTAATCATTTAAAAATATAACAACCTGGTCTCTTTGGGAAATGGAAGACAGTTATTTTTAACCCTCCAAAAATGGGGGCAAACCATTAAATATCCCGGGAAAATATCTCTTTCCTAAGATATTTGAAAACTACTGCGACAAATTTTATAATTGTCAAAAGTAAGAAATTATGAAGAATGGAGAAATTAAGCAGGATGCATTTTCCATCCTTTTATAAATCATTAAGAAGAAAGGAACATCCTTTCCATTAGCTTGCATGTATTATGCATTCAAAAACCACAGAAATAAATAGCAAGCCATAAAAACAAAGCATAAAATATCATTAAAATAACTGATAAAATAAATTCATCACACACACACACAGGAGTAGTTAATAAAATAAATAAATTTTAATGACCTATAAAATTCAAAAATTCACATTAATTTTATCTTACCTCTTCAACTAATGAACCATGAGTAGCATTAAAATTAAAAGCTAATGGCAGAGTAATCTTTCTTGGAGGTCGGAATTTTTCAGCTATTTTTACTGGAACATCATCCACATAACTGAATCCTAATAAAATACATATTCTGTAAATTTGACACAGTTTTTGTATAATACAAACAATTTCATATATGCAGCATATGTAAACAAACAAAGTTTCATTTATTCATTTATAATCATGATTGGTAAAATCAATCATAGTCAATCATTTAAGGCTCTGAGAGGTATAAGCAAAATGAATAAGGATGAAATTTTCACGGTTATAAATGATTCTAGAACAAGCGACCATAATTTCAAGTTACGGGGGGAAGATGTTTAGATGGGATTGCAGGAATTTTATTTTAGCTAGTCAGTTATAAATTACTGGAATAAGTTACCTACATGGGTAGTAGAGGCTGACAGTTTAGGGAAATTCAAAGGTCTGCTGGATAATTACCTACGGGAGGAGGGAACACATAGGTTGTTTATTTCCTTTTCTCTTATTATGATTTCATTCTTATTATTTTATTTTATTATTTATTTTTTTTTTTTTGCTGGTGCAGCATAAGCCATAGGCTTCCTTGCACCATGTGGCCATTGTTAATACTAATAATCAATGTCATAATGCCTTGTAGCAAATGAAAATAATTAATACATAAAAGATTAATACTAACTACTAATAACTACTAATATTTCAGGATTTATATAATCCACAAAAGATAAGTGGATGAATGTTATGGATGATGCAACTCACTAGTGTCCATGAACATTATTGCATGTTTCACATTGTCACTCTTTATGAAGTTTCCTCAGAAAGTAAAATAACAATAGAGAATTTCCCAGTATTTTGTATTATGCAATAATTAGCAATCTTCCAGTTTCCACTAATCTATTTTGTGGTGCTCTATTACATGTTTTTGTCTGTTATTAATATTTGACATATAGTGCAAGGAAGCCCCAGGTTTTTTCTTCCCCCCCCCAAAAAATAAATAATAATAAAAAATAAATCCCTTCTTATATATTCCACTCAATCATGAAAAATAGGTGCTGATCCTGCTGACATTTGAATTTTCCCACACTGTCAGCCTCAACTACCCACAGAGTAACTTATTCCAGTTACAATTTGTTGGCTAAAAGAAAATTTCCTGCAATCCAGTCCAACTCACTTCCCCATAACTTGAATTTATTTCCTTCTAGCATCATTTATAACCATTCAAGTTTTACCTTGATTAATTTTATTATCCCGTCAGAGCTTCACATTTTTGGTTGAAGTTTATAAGGTTCTGAGAGGGATTAGTAAAATTAATGAACATGGAATTTTCAGTTATAAAGAATTCCAAAACTAGGGGCCATAAACTCAAATTACAGGGGTTGGGTTAAGATTTAGATTAGATTGAGGGAAATTTTCTTTTAGCCAGCAAGTTACAAGTTGCCCTCGGAGGTAGTTGAGGGTGACAGTTTGAATAAATTCAAAGGTCAGCCGAATAGTTAACTATATGAGAGAAGAATATAATTTGTATTTTATTTTTTATCTACTTAGTGTTTTTTTTTCCACTGCAGCAAAAACCTGTGGCTTCCTTGCATTACATGGCAAATACTATTAATACCCACCCATCCCTTTATCTATAGTAGTAACCTTCCCTTTATGCTACTTACTAAAATCTGTACAGCAGTCATTCACGTGGAATAGTGTCAAAAGCTTTATTGAAATCTAAATAATGCGATATCAAAATTATTATTTGTAACCAATTTTTGTTACTACATCATATTAGTTAATCAGATTAGTCAAATAGGGTTCCCCCCAACAAAACCAACTTATGCTGTGATTTCCTTATAATTCCAGAGTAATCAACAAGAATTTATCTGAGAAGAAAGTTGTGATCTTTATCATGAGTTTGCAAAGTAGCTAACTTAATTATTTACAGCCTATTACTGTTTAATCCCTGATAAAAGGTTTCTTTTCCTATGGTGGGCCTGAACGCTACTTGGGATGTTAATAGTATCGTGTGTTGGTGTTTTTAACAACTTTTTTCCAAAGTTTCATAGAAGTTACCCTTGATGTCTTCTGCAGGTGCATGTGAATTTGTCATAGTACGCTGAAGCATTTTAACTTTAATCTTAGTAGAGAATATATTTCATAAATATTTTAAAAGTAAATTACAGCATATGTGCTTTGCTATGAGGAACCCTGTTTCAAATTCACAACTTGTTGTTTGTGCCCAACACAAGTAGTAAGATTTAGTACACCATGGTTTTTTAGGTAAAATTTGTTGTCTAAGTTTTGCAGATGGCACAGATCTGAAATGCATTTATCAAACCCTGCTGTACACCATTCTACATTTTCGGAATAAAGGGTAGAGATGTATTAATTAAACTGTTCATCTTGTAATGGCTTTTGTTCTTTTAACATATTATAATATTATTATAATTATTTATTAAAATGCAACAGTGTAATACTGATGGGTGCCTTACATGAATTAACACAAGAAGTTCACGGTAACTTTTTTATATATTTGTTTTTTAATGAAATAAAAAAACAAAACAGAATAATGAAATTTGAAATAAAGGTACCTATTTGTTATCAATTACTTTAGCACAATTTTAATTTTTAAAAGACAATTTAAAAAAAAAAATACAGTTGGCCATCCAAAAAAAAAAAAAAAGTCAGAAAAGTGAGTGAGTGAGTGAGTGAGTGAGTGCAGGGCATACTTTGTGCAGCCAGTGAGAAATCAGGGTTTTTTTTTAACCCCACTCTTCTCTAGCTCTAAGATTCTTCATATCAATAGTCAAAAAGAATATTGAAGGAATACTAAAATTCATACTGCTTTAACGGACATTCTAATTTTTTAGTATAAATTCTTGTGGACATTTTTATACACCAACACACCCACTGGAGGGTTAATCTTAATTATGTCCCCTTACTGTCTAGGCTCTGCTATTATGGTGTATCTAGCAAATTGGTATACAGACAGTGCATATATGCAATGTTTCTGACAGTCCAGCAAAACCAATGTCCCCCAAACTGATTCACACATAACTACCATATAACGTAAAGCAATTCCTTTGTATTTACAGCAGTGAAACTGATTTACTATTTCTTTCATCTAATTATTCAATCTTCAGTTGTCAGAGTGCTCTTGACCTAGACACAAAATATCTAGGCATTCAAAAAGAGTTCAGCACAGTTTACTAATATCTGTAAAGTGTGTACATATATATAATGTGTTTGTGTGCTTCAATTAGTTTGACACGTGCAGAATGAAATATTCAATATCAGAGGAAGGACTCTACACCTCTCCTAAGACAACCTGATTTACATCTCCTATGTAAATATTGTTGGAAGTTCTTCCAGCAGGTAGTTGATTGCTGGACTAGACTTCCATCTGTTGTTGTGGAAGTTGATAACTTAAATAAATTTAAGGCTGAACTAGACAAACATTTGAATTGACAGGATGGGTGAAATGGAAAGGTTTTTTTTTTTTTTTTTGGCTGATAAGCTTGTTTTCTTGCATCATATGCCTCAACTAATGCTAAATCCAAACTTTTAAAATACTGCCACATTAGGCTTACTCAGAATCAAATGCTACACTGATTCTTCAGGATAGAGACCATTTGAATGTTTTTTTTTTTTTTTTTTTTGCATTTTCAGATTCAGCACTAATAATCAGTTAAGGTCACAAAATTTCATATTTCTGGTTTCTCAAGATTTATTTTTAGTCATATTGAAGTTTTATATGGCTTCAATGTGAAACACTTAACAGAAAATGTCTGGTGTATCTTTGCAACAAGCACACTATCTATTATTCAACATTAGTGAATGATATTCTAACAAGGTTATCATTACATTTAATTAAATTGCGATCATGATTTATTTGAGTTCAGTTATTTATTTTCAGTCAAATATACAGGTAACCCTCGCTTAACGCCGATAATTCGTTCTGGAAAAACAGAGCACTAAGTGAATCTGCGCTAAGCGAGCGCCACATTCCCATAAGGTAACATATGTATTTGTGAGTTGTGGTCGGTGCCATAGGATATTTCCTAATCAATAATAAACAGTAATGAAAAGATGCACAAATGTCGGTCAAAATATTTAATATTCAAATATTTGTACATATAAAATATTCTGCATTACATACGTATATAATTATGTGGTAACTACTTATGTATCAAAAGTAAACTTAATTCCAATTAAAATAATGAATTTAATTGATGAATTTAATCATGAAAAATGTGTGGATTTTGGGTTGAACTTCGGCTCTATTCCAAATAAACTAAAAGGGGTATTAATTTTAAATCCCCCGTAGTGTTACCACCCAACAATAAAGTCAACCGATCCTTCTCCGCTTTGAAACCTGGCATGTTTTTTCTTCTTTCAATATGAAACTTCTTTTAGGCATTAAATAGTGTTACCCCCGTAGTGTTACCACCCAACAATAAAGTCAACCGATCCTTCGCCGCTTTGAAACCTGGCATGTTTTTTCTTCTTTCAATATGAAACTTCTTTTAGGCATTCGTTTCCACAAAAGTCCTGCTTCATATATGTTAAAAACTTGTTGAGAAATATAACACATAATACCCCTCTTCAATAATTTTAACAAGTTCTTTTTTGAAAGTTTCGGCTCCTTGATCTGCACTAGCAGCTTCTCCGTGGATTTAAAACTATTCTACCAGCCCTTACCAGTTTTAAATGGTTCCACATTTTTTTTTTTTTTTTTTAGGCGAGTTTTCTTTAGATCATCATATTGGCTACTCTCTTTCTCTCTCTCTTTTTTTTTAATATTTAACTTAACTGAATTCTGCATTGGAATATTATCTTCAATAAAATTAAAGTCGTTCCATTTCAATCCTAAGAGCCGGCCTAGTCCTAGTTGCTTGTAGTGGAACAGCTATCTTTCCCGCTGCTAAAACTAATTCTTTATTTTTTTATAATTGTTCTTACAGCTAAACTTGCAAGTCCTAAATTATGGCACACATCCACTTGTCGTTGACCGGAATCGATTCGCTTCAAAATGTCTAATTTAATTTTCAAATTCAGTCTTTTTCTTACATTTATAGTCTTTCGTACTGCGCCCAGACACTGTTGCTTTTTCATTCCCATCGGTCATTACTAGCTCTTCGAAAATGTAACTGCATTGGTTGCATTAATTATGATACAAGGTTCAAGTAAACTGTCTGTTACGCATGATGTCTAATACTGTACTGAGTGATGACTAGACTTCGGATAAATGCATATAACGCAAATATTACAAGCAATATACTTGATCATTTTTTAAAATGTTGATCTCGGAACTATGTAACAAGTCACTGTACTGCAATTAAATTAGCATGCGAGAAAATTTCACAGAGCGTGGGAAAATTTTGCAAATCAGCGGGGGAAACGTTTTAATGCTGTTTTGCTATTCATTTTCAAGCTATCGACTCCATTAAATGAAACGATTTCGTTAAATATGCCAAAAATGCAATCTGTAAAAGAGCATTATAGTGATCTGTGACAGCGTTATAGCGAATCAGCGTAATGCCGCGTTATAACGGGGGCCTGCTGTAGTTTGCTGACAAATGGATATTTAGTCATTCATAGTGATACTTCTATCTGGGTACAAATACAATTAAAAAATCTTCCACTGACATTCACTTCAATTTTTTTAAACCCTTCAATTTCAACGTCCCTCAAGACATCCAGTCCATGTTAACTATTTGTGCTTTTGAAGTAACTTTTCATCCAAAACCCTTATGATCCTGTTATTTAAAGTGACTGATTTATTATTAGAAACAAATTTCCTGCAAGCAATATTGATGAAGGCCCTACTCGTGTATAAAAGTGAAAAAGAAGTGAAAATAAAAGTGAAAATGAATTTATATTACAGATGGTAAAGATCTAGAAACTGGTTTAAAGGAAATATATCCAAAATAGCTACAGAAAGTTTTAAAGATATGGAGGTTGCTGTTTCCCAGAATTACTTATATTTATAAGTCACATTAATGGTATTAGCCATATAGTTCAAGGAAGTCCAAGGCTTTCACTGCACCAGTCAACAAAAAATAAATATATAAATAATAATAATTAATTAAAAATAAAATTCCTATTTGACTCTGTCCTCATATAAGTATGTATCCTCAATTGCCCATGGATACAACTTTCTGAATAAAAGAACTTCCTGCATCCATTACGCATTAACATTAGTACATAATTCACAGGTCCAATCTGACTAGTTCTCTTCTTTATATTCCCATACATGAAAAACTCCTTGTGCCCATTCTTTGCTCTGTCAGCCAGGAATTTCTCACATTATCTGTTACAGGCTTCAGTGCACTTTTTATCACTCTGTAACTTTCCCTGTGCCATCTTTTTCTGCTGTATTAAACTGGCTAGCT
The DNA here is from genome assembly GCF_048544385.1 of Mastigoproctus giganteus. Taxonomy (NCBI): domain Eukaryota; kingdom Metazoa; phylum Arthropoda; class Arachnida; order Uropygi; family Thelyphonidae; genus Mastigoproctus; species Mastigoproctus giganteus. The sequence continues at coordinate 26,679,156 of NC_143579.1, forward strand.
CATTATTCGTGTACATCAGTATTCAAGGCTTCTGTAACTACAGCTTTAAAGGTATACCATATTCACACTATGCGCACTATCTCCCCAGCAGACAGAGGCTATGTACATGACCTGGCACATTGTCTAATAGTAACAGAATTTTAAAGTCCATATTATTTTCTTGCAATAGCATTTAACTGCTGGGCAAAAGTAATTTACAAACCAATCTTCAAAGAGCTATTTCGTTACCCAGGCTTTTTATTCGACCGCCATATAACAGGAAGAGTATTTTTTGAAAAGGTTTTTAGAGCCCTTGGATTTTCTTATTTATATACCAGCGTAGTCTTTAATTTAAAGTAACTGGATGCATTTCCACCTAGTAAAAGGGTTAATCAATCTTTGGCAGCTTTATCTGGTTGCCATCCTGGTTGGGTTGATTCTTTTCTGCCAAATAAGTGCATGATGGCATCTTCTTCCAAAATAATTCCGTTTTGTTCAAGTTGAAAATTTGTTCATCTTGTAACCTTCATTATCTTCAATCAGTTTTTTTTAGATCATCACAAAATTTTGCAGCTGCTTCAATGTCAGCACTGGCACTCTCACCACTAAGTCAAACATTGTGGAGCCCCATATGTTTTTTAAACCTGTAAAACCAACCATGGCTTGCACAAAAACTTTCCTCTTCCTTGCCATTTTCTTTTGTTAGTAGTGAATAGACTGCTTGCTTTAGCTTGAATTGTCATCTGACTTAACGAAATTCTTTTCTGGTTACAGTCTTCAATCCATAACATTAACAGACGTTCCATATTATCCATTTCAGAGCTACAATTTTTAGCAATCATTTTTGACATATAAGATGCCATTTCATGTTCTTTTATTTTATCTTTATTCTTTAGAAGTGTTCATACCTATGAGTCGTTCATATTCTTATCCCATGCTATCTTAGCATATGATGCACCATTTTCATATTGTTTTATAATTTCTAGTTTATCATCTAGTGTCAACCATTTACATTTAGAAGAACACTCAGTGGCATTACATTTCTTCTTTCCACTCATATTTGCATATAAAGGTGTAACGTTTTTAAAAAATAATTTTAATAAAAATACAGAGCGAAAAATATTTGTACAGCGTACGCACAGTCAACGACCTCACCGCTCAAAATCTAGTGTTTACTAATGTATGAATGCTAGCAGAGTCCGTATATAATGGGAGTTGCGGCAACAGTCAGCGTGGCCTTGAACCCATAACGCATTGGCCTGTGTACTGGCATTATAATACATACATATCAAATGTATTGGTGCATAATGCAGTTAATTTTTTTTCAATTTGTAAACCGCGCTGTAACAAAACCTGCACTGTTCAAAATCGCACTATGCGAGGTATTCCTGTATTCTGTTATACACCTTAACTGGGCACATGCCTGTTGTACATATTATATGTTAATAATAAATAAATATAATATAATATACACATATATCAATATAAAGTATTGATATATAAGAGAGAAAAACACTTTCAGATGTTCATGAAATACTCATTGTGCATACAAGTGTAAATTCTTAAATTACCAAGTGGTAGATTAGTAGTATTAGTATTAGTAACGGCCGCATGGTGCAAGAAAGCCTATGCTTATGCTGCACCAGCCAAAAAAAAAAAAAAAATCCGAACAAAACAATGATAAAAACAAAAAATAAATAAAATAAATAACTAAATAATAACAATTAATAAATAAATAAAAATAAAATAAAAAATAAATAAAAAGGAAATTAAACCAATCATCCTATGCGCTTCCCTTACCCGACAGTACTATCCAGATGACCTTTGAATTTCCCCAAACTGTCGGCCTCTACCACCCATGAAGGCAACTTATTCCAGTAATTTATAACTCGCTAGCTAAAATAAAACTTCCTGCAGTCCAATCTAAACATTTCCCCCCGTAACTTGAATTTATGTCCCCTAGTTCTAGCATCATTTATAATCTTGAAAATTTTGTCCTCATTCATTTTACTGATGCCTCTCAGAGCCTTAAACACCTCAATCAAATACACTCTGAAGTCTTTTTATTTTAAATCCCTGTTGGAAGTGTAATTTCTGTCGTGTGCCAGAGAGAATGTATCATTAAATTAACTTCTCCATGGAGATGGAGTGGGGTGGGGGGGGCAAGAATTTTGTGTTATCCAGTTTGAAATCCAAAGACAAATTTCATGACCAGTGTCTAACGTGGCTTTCATATACATTACAGAAGACCCACCACAACAGAAGTCAATTTACAATTGGTGTAAGCAGTTTGAAAGCAGGCTGTACCGGCAGAGAATAATCCCAGTCATCTCTGCAGCAATGATAAAATGGTGCAGCATGTAAAAGAAACTTTTCAAAAAAGCCTGCAACAGTCAACTTACAAATGTAGCTGTGAGTGAAATATAACTCAACCAACAGTTCTGGTATACTCTCCAGAGATAATTTTCTTTTAATGGCTAACAAATTGCTAGTAAGGCATTAAAACAGAATGACAAATGCAAGTTGTTGTTGTTTGTTATTTAGGAGCATTAGCAGCTAAGGCCATATTGCTCTGGGATATGCGGTGGTCATTCCCTGACCTTTCCGCATCCTCGTATTCGGTGGTGACGGGCTCGAACCCCGGTCTAATCAAGAAGCGTGTACTATGCAGTGCTGCTCCTTCCTACCTGGCTACAGAGGCGCCTGACAAATGCAAGTTAATAAAGCTTTGTTGTAACGTTCAACAATAAGTGGAACTGGCAAGCAAAAGCACAGCTTGTTTTCAGTGATGAAGCCACATTTCATTTGAGCAAGATAGTCGCTGCTGCAACATTCAAGTGCGGGATATAAACTCCTCACCAAGTTATAAAGCAAGAACAGGGCTTCCCCAAAAATAAAACATTTTCAGCTAAGGTAAAGAAAGCCAACACAAAAACCACGGCAAACTTACCAGACAAACTGGTTTGCTGCTACTGCAGTTTCTCCCTGCATTCTCAGTAAACAGATGGTGTGTGTTATCGGTAGTGGCAGTAGAAGTCAAGAACGATGTACTGATTGACATATAGGCGTGACAGACAATGACATGATTTGTTCTTTCTCATTATTAAAAGCAGATTACTGGAGTTTGTGAGTGTTTTCGCTATTAAAAAAAATCACATTACTGATTTCTTTGTACGTTTTTAAGGTTAGATTTCTTAATCTAACCTTAATGATGCTGTAGTTAAAGTGCATCAGGACTGGCATCAAAATGGTCAAACAATGACCCAACGGTAAAACTTCAAAGGTCAACAAAAGTTGATGTTAAAGGTGAGCGCCAGGTCCAACAACTTGTACAGGTGAAGCACTGTTGAAGAGTTGACTACCCAATACAACATTTTTTTTTTTTTTTTTTTTTTGATTTGGTAGTTGTTGGCGCATCGGCTTCTGTGGCCATATTGCACCTCCCAAGGTTTTTTTTGCTGTACTTTGATCCAAGCCCGAGGCGGGAATCGAACCCGCGACCTTTGGGTTGCCGGGCAGGTACTTTACCCACTCGGCTAGCCCGGTCGGCCCCAATACAACATGGGCCAACCCAGAACAATATCTGGCATGACCATGCGTCGCACGTATGGGCTATACCAGCAGACGACACCCACGGCATCCTCTCCTAACCAAGGTTCATCCGTGTAAAAGACTCGCCTGGTGCAAAGAGCATGGAGTTGGACATTAGAAGACTCGAAGAAGGTGTGCTGGTCGGATGAGTCACGTTATTTACTCCACACCATGGATGGTCATGTACGGATTTGGCATCAACATGAGGCTCTTGATCCATCATGCATGGTGTCAAAAAGTGCAGGCCGGTGGAGGCGGTTGTATGGTGTGTGGCACGTTTCACAGGCAGGAACTTGGATCCCTGGTGCATGTGGAACAACGTATCAGTGGTCTCCACTATCATCAGGTGCTTGCTGACTGTGTATATCCTGCTATCTTACACTTTTTCCTGAATGATGATGGCGTCTTCCAAGGTGACAATGCACAGAGCCATCGGGCACTTGTTGTCCAGGAATGGTTTGAGGAACACAGTTCTGACTTCCAGCATATTGACTGGCCTCTGAACTCCTCCGATATCAATCCCATAGAGCACTTGTGGGACACTATGAAAAGGCTTATCAGGCATCTGGATACACCAAATCACCTCCATACCTGCATTGCTGACTGTATTACACACAGCTTGGTTGTCGATATCTCCCGAACGCTTCCGACATCTTGTTGAATCAATGCCAAGTCGAATAGCTGCTGTACTGAGGGCAAAAAGAAGACCTATGAAGTATTACGTAGGTGGTCATAATTCAGTGATCACTCAGTGTATATCATAACATCAATCAATCACTTAACACTATGATGTTATCGTCTATCCCATCTACGTATTAATCAATATATCGTTCTCTACTTCTACTGCAGCTACCGATAACACGCACCATCTGTTTACCAAGAATGCAGGGAGAATCTGTAGTAGTAGTGACAAATAAGTTTGTTAGGTAAGTTTCTCGTGGTTCTTGTGTTGGCTTTCTTTACTTTTGCCACATTTTTTTGCCAAATACCATCAGCCAAAAAACAATCTAAATTCAAGCTTATCTCAACTTCATGAAGACTACAAATTTGATATTCCAACAAGATGGCGAGCAAGTACCTCTCAGTTTTAATGTGGATGTGAGAATACCTTAATAACAAGCTACCTCAGCAATGAATGGGATGAGATGCAGAGTGCATGTCATATTCCTGTCCCTACCTAATCAGAGATAATACCATGTAACTTGTTTTTGTGTGACTAGGTAAAGGATGATACATTTGTGCTGCCAGTGCCAGCAGACATTCCTAAAACAGAAACAGAATAACCGAAGCAGTGACATCAATTTCTACAGACATACTGGAAAAGTTTTGGAAAAAAATACTATCAAATTGATATCTGCCACATGATTCTGGTTCATACTGAGGGTTTGAGGTTCACAGGAAACTTTGAGATTCTCTGTACAGCTATGTATATCCTAACAATAATAAATACCAATTCATTTATGTTTTTTTAAAATGATTACTTCTTTTGAATCATCCAGTATATACTGTTACACACACACACACACACACACACACACACACACACACACACACACACACACACACACACACACACACACACACACACTAATAATAATAACTGTATACCTTCTCTTTTTCCGTATTCCATGATAGGATATCAGTTCCCCGAGAAACAACAGAATCTGTTAAAATAAATCATTTTTTAATTTTTTATTTATCATAGTTGCCAATTAATTTACATTCTACAAAAATATGGTGTTCACAAATTGCCTTTACAGCTACAATAGTAATTATATTAATGATCAGGTTGGAATGTTTAGAATTTTAGCATTAGCATAGGCATACGATGCATGAAGTTTATGCAGCATCCGCCAAAAAAAAAAAAAAAAAAACCACCTCCAATTTCACCCCTCCATTCGTTCCAAATGTATGTCCAGCTCAGCCTTAAATTTCTTTAGGCTTTCAACTTCCACAACAAAAGATGGAGAGTATATTCCACCAATCAAACAACCCCTGGCTAAAGGCAAATTTCCACACATCTATTCTACAACTGTCTTTCCTCAATCTGTAGCAAATTTGTAGAATTTGCAACAAAGCAGCTAATCATAAGAAATCAGTATATTGTTTCCATAAATTGTGTTCTAATGTTAATCAGCTTGTTTTGCAGAATGAAAAACAAATATACAGGAGAAAAACTATGAAAATCTCACTTAAGACAAACAAACAGAATCATGGTATACAAAAAAAAAAAAAAACATAACATGCCACTCAGTGACAGGACTGCTGCTCTTTCACTCCATAAAAAAGCAAGCATAACCACTATACACTGCATTACCACATGGGCATAAAATTAATTAAGTGAGATGCAATGCTGACATCTGTTGTATACAAAATATAACATATCCCAGTTTTTTTGATTAAGAAATCATTTAAGATCCAACTCAACCCAATCCGGATTGTTTGTTTGTTATTTGGTTTTTAGGAGCATTAGCAACTAAGGCCATATTGCTCCGAGAATATGCGGTGGTCATTCCCTGACCTTTCTGCATCCTCTGTATTTGGTGGTCACGGGCTCAAACCCCGGTCTAATCAAGAAGCGTGTGCTACGCACTGCCACTCCTGCCCACCTGGCTACAGAGCCACCACCCAATCCGGAGTCCTGCTCTGTTGGTACATGGCATCTAGTCAAATAACATCAAATGCAGGACTTCAAAATGCTTCAAGCATATTCAGGTAATTGTTGGAATGATAACAACTTTATTCAAGAAGAATGGTCTAGTCACAGTTGTATATCAGGACCTATCGCAGATTCATTTTTGGGCTTGGAGTTCACGTTCAGAACATTTTGAATGGTTCAGACCATTCAAAATGTTCCCTTGAAATACTATACTAGGTCAGCTGGGTTAAGTAGCTAAAATAGCTGTACTCATTTCTTCCTGCACATTATAAATGAATGTAGTGAAGTAAAGTCCAGTGAATCAACATATCTGATTTGGCCTACAAACAAGGCAACACAACACACTTTTTTCTCTCTGGAAGGGGAGAGGACATGTTATGACCGATGCATAGCAATATTGACAAAGCTGTTTCACATGCAATCTGATATTAATGTACCTCATATCAATTAATTTCTTTATTATGATTTTAAATTGTACAGATAATCTATGAACACTCTTTATTATAAAATAAAAATAGCAACAATTACATTCTACAGCAAAATTCAAGAATTCAAGCTATTTCACTTAAATATAAGATTACCAGATTGTGGAAAATGAGACAATACACCAAAATAAAGTTCAAAATCAACATATAGCCATCGCTTTTACTAGCACATTATAAGGATTCTTTAATAAGTAGTAAGAACTTAACATATTAAAGTTCAAATTATGGACAGGGTTATTAAAAAAAAAAAAAAAACAGATTCAAATAAATATAGATGATCAAAAGCAAGTACACTTCAAAAAAAATTATATTTCGCACAGAAACTTTAGTGCTGATGTGTGCTTATGTTATTTTATAAATGGAATCTGTAGAAATATTGAATAGTATTTTTTTTTTTTTTTTTTTTTTTTTTTAATGCTGTGACTGCAATTATCAATATTGCAATACAAATGTTTCCAATTTCAGGAATTAGAACTATATTCACAGTAATTTATAGCAATAACAATATAGGCAATATGCAGATATCATTAGTATAAACTAGCAGAAAATTATTGACATGTCTCTTTTTAAACTGTAATTTGTTATTAAAAAGTCAACTCAAAACTTGAATAAACTTTTAAATACATGGAATGAAACCCTTCCGCATTATTAATACAAAAATTGTATTTTTAGATTAAATTTGATTGGATTTAGCTTCAATATTGTATCGCATAACTAGTAGTGCAGTGCATAGAAGTAGAATTGTAGTAATGGTAAATAAGTAGTTCAAAGGTTCTAATCATGAAGTTTGGCATATATTTTTTTGTTTTAGCTAAAAAATTATTTCTAGTAAGGCTATATATAATCATTTAAAACTCTTCGAACACAAGGACTAATAGTTTAACAGTAGCCACAGGGAGAGGTGAAGGTGATTTTTGCACAACTTCTATTAGAATAAGTATCGACCTGGAGCGAGGGGGTGTTGAGGGTTTCAGGGACGGATGGAAGTCATCGTGAAATAGGTGGGTATATGGGATGTGTTAGGGGGAATAGGAATAGGAGCATGTATGCTTGCACGTATACCAATGCTAGAAGTATAGTAAATAAATTTGATGAATTTGAGGTGTTGGTCAAGACATCAAAGGCGGATATTGTTGGGATAGCAGACACGTGGTATCACACAGATATTTATTTATTTATATAAGGAATGCAGAACTGGAATTTGGGGAGTACAAGGTGTACAGAAAGGATAGACAAGATAGAAAGGGAGGTTTTGATTTGATTTGGTTTGATTTGGAGTTTATTGGCGCATCAGCAACTGAGGCTATAATGCGCCAAATACCGGTCATATATAAAAAGTGAAAATATTCAGTGACCTAAGTAGTTAGGCCACCATGTCGAGATATAAAAGGAGTAAAAGTACAAAACATATGAACAAAGGAATGGCAAATGAATTTTAAATTCGATTAAAAAGGTTTACTGATTTTAAAAAGTTAAAAACAGCAGACACATTGTCATTGTCGGATAAAATCTGACTGAGTGTATAAGGCTCAGCCAGAGGACTAAAAGCGGTGAAATAAAAATCACGTTCGTGTCTAAAACGTGGACACTCGGTTAAAATGTGGCGTATGCTTAAAAAGGTGTCACAATTCTCACACATAGGACAGTCATCTGCCCTCAGCAAAAAAGCATGTGTAAGATGACTGTGTCCTATGTAGAAAGGGAGGTGTCATGCTGTTAATTAAGAAAAACAAAAAATCAAAAGAAGTGCACCCAGTTGATATATAGATGAACAGTGCACTGTTGAGTCAGTTTGGTGTGACATAACCACTGCGAAAGCAAAAATAAGAGTAGGAGTGTGTTATAGGCCTAATGACTTGAATGAGTACAATGAACAATTGTACAGAGAAATAGAGTGGGCTAGTAAATCAGAATGTCTTATAATGGGGGATTTTAACTTCCCAGATATTGACTAGAACTTGTGGATTGGTCACTCACACACTAGTCAGACTTTTGTGGATTTATTGGATGATTGTTTTATGCAGCAGCATGTTCGAGAGGCAACCAGAGAGAGAGAGTAATACTCTTGATCTGGTTATCAGCAGTGATCATTCGTGTATTAAGAATTTGCAGATAAAGGAACCACTAGGTGGCAGTGATCACGGTGTACTGATGTGGGATTTACTTAAAGATTTAATTACCATCAGGGGTAAAGGAAACGGTTTTTGCTTCCGTAAAGGTGAGTACAGTGGTCTCAGAAAGTTTTTAAATTCTGTACAGTGGGATCAACTGATGATGTTACCAAAAGTAAATTCTAAGTGGGAAGCATTCAAGGAATTAATCGTGGATGCTACTAAAAGTTTCATACCTATTAAGAAATATTGTTCAAGGTTTATGCCTAAATGGTTATCAAATGAACTTAACCCCGGGGGCTCACATCTAGTGAGTATGGGCTTGGCAAACCCAGGGTCCTGAGCTGGATATCATCATTCTTCTCTTTCTTGGTGATTCCTTTCTACTTCTCTCTCTCTCTCTCTCTCTCTCTCTCTCTCTCTCTCTCTCTCTCTCTCTCTCTCTCTCTCTCTCTCTCTCTCTCTCTCTCTCTCTCTCAGGGGGTAACTTGGCAATTTTTTTTTTTTTTTTGGCTGGTGCAGCATAAGCCTCAGGCTTCCTTGTACCATATGGCCATTAATAATAATAATAATAATAATAACTAATGAGACTCGTAACAGAGAAAAAAAATGCATGGGATGCATATAAATTATCAAGTGACTCAGAAGCCTATGGCAGATATAAGCTAGTCTATAATCAGGTCACAAAGGAGGTTAGGCAGGCGAAGGCAGATTACGAGAAATCCTTGGCAAAAGATGCTAAGAAAAACAGAAAGGATTTCTTTACTTATATAAACTCTAAAAGGAAGGGGATGAATCTGATTTGTCCACTTGACATCGATGGTTCGACTGTTGATGATCCTGCTTAGATAGCAAACAAACTGAATGAGTATTTTGCATCTACATTCACACATGAGGAATTATTAAGGTTTGAAAATGGCAGAAGGTTATCAAATTGTAGCAGGATACTTAATGATTTTGTAATAACTGAGAGCAAAGTGGAGGAGAAATTGTTAAAGTTAAACATAAGAAAAGCACCTGGGGTGGATGGGATCTATCCAGTTATATTAAAGGAGGCGGCAAAGCAACTAAGCAAACCTTTAGCCATAATTATGAGAGCATCCTTGGACTCAGGGGTGGTTCCCACGGATAGGAGATGTGTAAATGTATCCCCAATTCGCAAAGGAGGATCGAAGGGTGACACGAGTAATTACAGACCAGTTAGTTTAACTTCTGTTCCGGGTAAAATAATGGAGTCGCTGGTTAAAGATGCATTGCAGGCTCATCTAGACAAGACTGCAGCAATAATTCAGACACAGCATGGGTTTGTTAAGGGAAAGTCTTGTCTGACAAATTTGATAGGATATTATGATGTGGTTACAAAGGAACTGGGTGCAAAAAATAATTTTGATATCATATATTTGGATTTCAGGAAAGCTTTTGACACTGTTGCGCATGGAAGACTATTGTACAAATTGGAGCAGAATGGTATTAATGGTAAAAAAAAAAGGTATAGTGCAGCCATTATCAACCCACTGCAGGGTGGAAGCCTCCTCAACAATTCATGCTGAGGGAAATGGACCACAATCTGCCATGCTGATCCAGTGCAGGTTGGCGGATCGACCGTATTCAGCAGTCAGGGGTTTGAACCCGGGTCTACTCAAAGAGCGTGTGCTACTGCACTCCCACTCCTGACCACTCGGCTATGGAGGCAGTGGGAGAAGACAGAGGGTGGTAATCAATGGGTGCTGCTCTTCGTGGACTAATGTTATTAGTGGAGTCCCACAGGGTTCGGTGTTGAGTCCACTGTTGTTTTGTATATTTATCAATGATATTGATGAAGGTATATCGGGCTTAATGTCGAAATTTGCAGATGATACAAAGGCTGGCAGGGTTGTTAATGACAGCAATGGCAGTGTGCTACTGCAACAGGATCTAGATAATTTGGGCAGATGGGCTAAGAAGTGGCAACTGAAGTTTAACCTTGACAAATGCAAAGTACTGCATATGGTTTTAGTATTAAATCAGCTCACACCAACCATAAGAATAAGTATTTACTGTAACTAAAATATTTACAAAAACTACTATTATATTAAATATACATGTAAAAACATTAAAACTGTGATAAAATCCTTGAGATAAAATACACTAAAATAAACCGGATTAAAAACAATAAAAATCTCTGGAGCTTTCGGAAGCTTGCACTCCCTTCCTCAGCAGTAACAAAACTTCCTGCAGCACGTCCATATATATAACAGGCTCACAGTACCTATACACGTGGTGCAGTCGGCGCATGGTCTGAACTGGAAGCGGAAATAGCTCGGGAACGTGTTAAGCAAAACCGTTCATCCGTACTTAGGATAATAGTTTCAAACAGAGGATGCATACGCATACCTCTGTCCCTATTCATAATATTGTGGTCGGATGAACAGATTCGTAGGCTCTCGAGCCATTTACGGTTCCAGAACCCATGCGCTCGATCCATGATAACCGCATCCTCTGGGGAAAATTTGATGCTGCTTCTCCCAAAAATGTTCGGCCACAGCAGACTTATTGTAATCAGCGGTTATGTGGGCGAGACAAAACGACGGCTCAAGGATCGTCTTGGGGAGCATGCAAATGCTATAAAAACCGCTGATTACAATAAGTCTACTGTGGCCGAACATTTTTGGGAGAAGCAGCATCAAATTTCCCCAGAGGATGCGGTTATCATGGATCGAGCGCATGGGTTCTGGAACCGTAAATGGCTCGAGAGCCTACGAATCTGTTCATCCGACCACAATATTATGAATAGGGACAGAGGTATGCGTATGCATCCTCTGTTTGAAACTATTATCCTAAGTACGGATGAACGGTTTTGCTTAACACGTTCCCGAGCTATTTCCGCTTCCAGTTCAGACCATGCGCCGACTGCACCACGTGTATAGGTACCGTGAGCCTGTTATATATATGGACGTGCTGCAGGAAGTTTTGTTACTGCTGAGGAAGGGAGCGCAAGCTTCCGAAAGCTCCAGAGATTTTTATCGTTTTTAATCCGGCTTATTTTAGTGTATTTTATCTCAAGGATTTTATCACAGTTTTAATGTTTTTACATGTATATTTAATATAATAGTAGTTTTTGTAAATATTTATTTTATTTTAATATGTAAATAAATATTTTAGTTACAGTAAATACTTATTCTTATGGTTGGTGTGAGCTGATTTAATACTAAAATATGAATTTTCCCAACCTCAGAGGCCTTTTTCAGGATACTGCATATGGGTAGAAGTAACCCCAGAGAAATGTACCAACTGTGTGGTACTACACTTAAGGTGGCAGAAAATGAAAAAGACCTGGGAGTAATTGTGCAGTCAGATATGAAGTTTTCTGAGCAATGCAGACAGGCTGCTAGAGCAGGTCATGGGGTTTTGTCAATGATATATAGCAATTTTGCTAGTAGGGAAAAGGAGGTGATTGTCCCTCTGTATAAGGCAATGGTCAGGCCACGCCTTGAATACTGCGTACAGGTCTGGAGGCCTCATTTTAGGAAGGATGTAGATTTACTTGAGCATGTACAGAGAAGGGCAACAAGATTGGTGAAGGGAATGAAGGGATCCTCTTACCAAGAGAGGCTTAAGTTCTGCAAATTGCAGTGGCTGGAGACTAGGCACCTGCGTGGTGATCTGATTGAGGTGTATAAGGCCTTGAATGGGTTGAGCACGCTGAATTCTGATGGGATCCTTCCACTTGTTCAGATTACGAACCTAAGGGGGCATAAATTCAAATTAAGAAAGGACAGATGTAGAATAGATGTGCGGAAATTTGCCTTTAGCCAGCGGGTGGTTAATTGCTGGAACAAACTTCCATCTGTCGTTGTGGAAGTTGATAGGTTGAATAAATTTAAGGAGGAACTGGACAGGCATTTGAAGGGAATGGTGTGATTTTTTTTTTTTTTTTGGCTGATGCTGCATAAGCTCATAACACTTGCTTTCTTGCATCACATGCCACTGCTACTACTACAATGGTATAACCTAAAACATAATGGAAATCATGTCTCAGACTATAGCAGCAAAGCAACGAGTTCAAAGTAGCAGAAGTGCTGTGGCTGTTGGAAGAAGTGAAAGGGGTGGTTCTACGAAATGTGCTACTTATGCAATGTTTGCAGACCTACCTGGAAAGAGACACAATACAAACAAGGGGATTGTCTTTGTGTGTGTGTTCGGTGCAAACAGTATGAGGAAATTAGTTGCAAACTCAGCATTCTGATGGGTGTTTGTGAGAGCTTGAAGAACAGGGTGGATACCCACAAAATAATTAAAATGGAGGCCCCATCAAGCTCTCAATTGCCCAACTCAATGGCAGAGCTCTCACTTGTGCACTAGCAACACAGCAGCAATTACCAAGGCAGAAGGTGCTAGCCTCACAACAGATGGTTATTTTCAATGACTACTGCCAGGGCAATACATTGTGCAATAAAGGATAGATAAATAGAACCACAGTTTTTTTACAGACAGATGCAAAAGCCGATATCATCTATTAAGAACACAAAAATATACACCAGAAGGGGTGCAAGAATATTCGCTGATGCTCTCAAGACAGCGTTAGGTGGATCAAAAAAAGTGAAAGTTTACGAGGGATACACTGAGGGGAAATCATGGGATACCTACCTGTAATGGGTAGGCCCACCTTTCGTCTGGATAAGGGCAGTCACACGATGAGGCATTGAGTCAATTAGTTCACGAAAGCATTCCGCAGGTATTCCCATCCATGCTTGCTGCACTGCTGTCCATAATTCTGTCGCATTCCTGAGTGTAGGATCCAAAGCTCGAATGGACCTTTCCACAGCATCCCAAAGATGCTCCACAGGGTTCATGTCCGGTGAATGGGAAGGCCATTCCATGGTGGTAAAATCTGCGGAATGCTCTTCAAACCATGTTCTAGTCATCATGGCTCTGTGGGGAGCCACATTGTCCTGCTGGAAGAGTCTATTGCCCTGTGAGTGCACAATAACTATGAAGGGGTGCAGATGGTCTGCAAGGATGGACCGCTCAACGATATGTGTAGACATACTAGAGGTCCCGACATGTGCCAAGTGAACATACCCCAGACCATCCATGTGCCTGAAGTTCCTTGTTGACACAACATGCACCTTCATGTGGTTTTCACAAGATACACACCCTCCTGTCCACTTGAAATAACTGGAAATGGGACTCATCAGACCAGGAGACCTGTCTCCAATTATCCAAGGTCCAGTGCCAATGTTCTTTTGCCCAGTTGAGCGTAGAGTCCTATGTCGTGGTGTTAGCATTGGGACTCTGGTGAGTCTGTGGCTCCCATAACCTTTTGTGGCTAATGATTGCCTGATGGTCTTGGTGGACACTTTTCTGGCACCTCCCTCGTTGAAGTCGGCGATAATTTGACACTGATGGTGTCCAGTTGCTTAAAAAAATGCAAGACATTGTCGGCTATGTTCATCCACCACCTTTCTCCACCCACAGCACTGTTCACGATGAGATGTTATTCCAGAAATGTATATTCCCAATACACTCTTGCTACTGTTGAGAGGAGATAGTGAAATTTCTGTACCACTTCCGCGATAAACTGACCCATGTGTCGGGCACCCATTATCACCCCTCTTTCAAAGTCGATTAACTCACACAAAGTTTATCCAGATTGACATCGAATTACCATCTACGTGAATGCAGTGTACCTATATACCTGCCAAGCAGTGGGTTCATCCACTAGCGAGAGGAGTGACAGCGTCACATTGCCCGGGAATCCCATGAATTCTGTCCTTTCAGTGTGGATTAACTAAATCCACATGCAAGGGTGAAAGTGACTCTTGCACTGCTTCTATTGGAACATGCAGCAGCCTGGAAAGCAAGGTGTTTGGGATTTCAACACAGCAGTCATCATAGAACAAGTAAATACATGGACTGTATTAGGGATTAATTCTAAGATCGTAGTTAATAAATTTGATGACTTTGAAATACTAATTAAATCATCAAATGTAGACATTGTGAGGATATTGGAGGTATAGTGTCACTCAGACACAAGGAATGCAGATTTTGAACATGGGAAGTACAATATGCATAGGTAGGTGAGACAGGACAGGAGTGCAGATGGGATTATGCTATTAGTAAAGAAGCATATTAAATCTAACACAGTGCATCCAGTCAAAATGGGTGGCTAGTGCAATGTTGAATTAGTGTGGTACAACATAAGCACTAAGAAAACAAAAGTGAGTGAGAATGTGTTATATGCCTACTGACTGTGCTGAGTACAATAAATAACTATACAGAGAAAGAGTGGGTGAGTAAATCAGAATGTCTTATACTGGATTTTTTAAATTTACAGACATTGACTGGAATTGTGCATTGGTCTCTCTCACACACACACACTAGCAAGGTTTTTGTGGATTAACTGGACAGCTATTTTTTATAGCAACATGTAAGAGAGGCAACAAGAAGAAGCAATATCCTTGATTTGATTATCAGCAGTGATTCTTCATGCATTAAGAACCCACAAGTAAAAGACCTCTGTGTGGCAGTGATCACAGTATGCTGATGTCAATTTACTTAAAGAGAAATATTCTCAAGGGCAAAGGGAAGGGCTTTTCATTTCATAAGGGTGACTACAGTGGTCTCAGACCGTTTTTAAATTCTATACAGTAGGACCATCTGATGATGTTACCAACAGCAAATTCTAAATGGGAAGCATTCGGGGAAGTAATCGTAACAGCTACTAGGCTTTTCATACCAACTACAAAATACCATTTCAGTCTTAGACCTAAATGAATGTCAGATGAACTTATGAGACTTGTGGTGGAGAAGAAAAATGAATGGAATGCATACATATTATCAGGTGATACATAAGCCCATAGTAAATATAAAGTACGTAGTTTGTAATCAAGACAGAAAGAAGATTAGAAAAGCTAAGGCAGATTATGAGAAGTTTCACACAAAAAATGTCAAGAAAAGGGTTGAATCATTTTAGTCCTTTAATCAATTTAGGGAGAGGCATGCCAGAAGTTAATCAAAATCTAACACGGAGCTAAATGATTTTGTGATAACTTTAAGGAAGGTGGAAGAAAAATTATTGAAGCTTAACATAAAATAAGGCACCTGGAGTTGATGGGATCCACCCAATTATATTAAGGGACACAGAAGGGGGTAAGAAACCTTTAGCTGTAATTATGAGGTCATCTGTGGATTCAGGGGACGTCCACATTGAATGTAAATGTACAAATTTATCTTCAATTCACAAAGGGGGATCAAAAGGTGACATGACTGAGAAATTACAAAACTGTTAGCTTAAATTCTAATCCAGAGAAAATAACAGCGTCTTTGGTTAAAGAAGTAATGTACAACCATTCGGATAGGAATGCAATTAGCATTAGCTGAGGCATATAATGCAAGAAAGCAAGCTTATACAGCATCAGCAAAAAAAAAAAAAAAAAAAAAAACTTTCCCATTTTACCCATCCGGTCACTCCAAATTTTTGTCTGGTTCAGTCTTAAATTCATTTAAGCTATCAACTTCCAGAACAACAGATGGAAGTCTGTTCTAGCAATCAACTACCCGCTGGCTAAAGGCAAACTTCCAGATCTATGCTACAACTGTCTTTCCTCAATTTGAATCTATGCCCCTTCAGGTTCTTAATCTGAGAAAGCAGAAGTATCCCGTCAGCATTGAGTCTGCTCAAACCATTCAAGGCCTTATACACTTCGATCAGATCACCTCGCAGGTGCCTAGTCTCCAGATGCTGCAACTTTCAGAACTTAAGCCTTTCTTTATAAGTGTACTCCCCAATCTTGTTGCCCTTCTCTGTATTCGTGCTAGCAACTCTACTGCTTTCCTAAAATGAGGCCTCCAGATCTGTATACAGTACTCAAGGTGTGGCCTGACCATTGCCTTATACAAAAGGATAATCACCTTGTCTCTGCTAGCAAAATTCCAATATATCATTGACAAAACTCCATGACCTGCTCTGGCAGCCAGTCTGCACTGCTCAGAGAACTTCATATTTGACTACACAATTACCCCCAGGTCTTTTTCATTCTGCACCTCCCTGAGTGTAGTACCACAGAGTTGGAACATTTCTCTTGTGTTACTGCTACCCATATGCAGTACTTTACATTTGTCAATGTTAAACTTTAGTTGCCACTTCTCAGCCATCTGACTAACTTTTTAAGATCCTGTTGCAGTAGCATACTGCATTTAGTGTCATTAACAACCCTGCCAAACTTTGTATAATCTACAAACTTGGACCTTAAGCCTGATATATCTTCATCGATATCATTGATAAATACACAAAACAACAATCAGCCCAGCACTGAACCCTGGGGGACTCCGTTAATAACATTATTCCACGTAGAGCAGTGTCCATTTATTACCACTCTCTGCCGTCTCCCACTCAACCATCCCTTTATCCATTGCAGTAACTTGCCCTTAATGCCATACTGCTCCAATTTGTACAGCAGTCTTCCATGTGCAACAGTATCAAAAGCTTTCCTGAAATCCAAGTATATGACATCAAAATTACTTTTAGCAACCAGTTCCTTTGTGACCACATCGTAGGTGGTAGATGACTTTCATCAACCAGTGAAATACCACCACTTTGCTTATTGGAGGCTTGAAGTGGTGAAACCCCTTCAAGCCTCTCGAGCAAAGTTTCCGGCATCCCTCTCCCCCCATACTTCTCCTTCAACCCATGCACAGTACTAAGTACTATAGGTTTTGATACCTTCGTGTTTGGGGTTTTCATAAAAAAAAAAAAAAAAGTATCCAATAAAATTGGTCAGACAATACTTCCCCTTAACAAACCCATGATGTGTCTGAACTATTGCTGCTGTCTTGTCTAGGTGATCCTGTATCACCTCTTTAAACAGTGACCCCATTATTTCCCCCGGAACAGAAATTAAACTAACAGGTCTATAATTATTTGTGTCACCCTTTGAACTCCCTTTGTGAATCGGGGATACATTTGCACATCTCCAGTCCATGGGAACCTCCCCTGACTCTAAGGATGCTCTCATAATTATGGCTAAGGGTTTGCTTACTTCCCTTGCTGCCTCCTTCATTATAACTGGATCGATTCCATCTGCCCCAGGTGCCTTTTTTATGGTTAACCTCAACAATTTCTCCTCCACTTTGCTCTCAGTTAACACAAAATCACTTAGCTCCCTTTTAGAGTTTGATAAACTTCTGGCATTCTCCTCCCTCAATAACTCCTCATGTGTGAATGAGGATGCAAAATACTCATTAAGTTTATCAGCTACTTGAGCAGGATCATCAATAGTCGAACCATCTGTTAAGCAGACCAATCTGATTCATCCCCTTTCTTCTATAGTTTACATAAGTAAAGAACTCTCTTTGCTGTTTTTCTTTGTGTCCTTTGCCAAAGATTTCTTGTAATCTGCCTTCGCTTGCCTAACCTCCTTTGTGACTTGATTACAGACTAGCTTATATCTGTCGTAAGCTTCTGTGTTGCCTGATAATTTATATGCATCCCATGCATTTTCCTTCTATGCCACGACCCTCATTAATTCATCCAACACCCATTTAGCCCTGAACTTTGAACAGTATTTCTTAGTTGGTATGAAAAGCCTAGTGGCCTCCAAGATTAAGTCCCTGAAGGCTTCCCATTTAGAATTCACCATTGGTAACATCATCAATTGATCCCACTCTATAGAATTTAAAAACTGTCTGAGACCTCTTTAGTCACCTTTACCAAAACAAAAACCCTTCCCTTTACCCTTGATCATAGTTATATCTTTAAGTAAATCACACATCAGTACATTGTGATCACTGTCTCCTAGTGGTTCTTTTATCTACAAATTCCTAATGCACGAGTCTCCACTGCTAATAATCAGATCAAGGGTATTACTGCTTCTGGTTGTCCCTCGAACATGTTGCTGTAGAAAACAATCCTCTAATAAATCTGCAAAAGTCTTGCTAGCGTGCGAGTGACCAACCACAAATCCCCCATTACAAGACATTCTGATTTACTGGCGCATTCTATTTCTCTGCACAACTTCTCATTGTACTCATTAGCATCATTAGGCCTATAACATACTCCTACTCTCAATTTCCCTTTCCCAGTGTTTGTCACACCAGACAGACTCAACAATGCAGTGTCCACCCGTGTCAACTGGATGCACTTCCTTAGATTTTACGTTTCTTAACAAGCAGCATAACCCCTCCTCCCTTCCTACCCTGTCTCTCCTTTCTGTACACATTGTACTCCCCAAATTCCAATTCTGCACTGTTTATATCTGTGTGACACCATGTCTTTGATATCCCAACAATATCTGCCTTTGATGTCTTGATCAGCACTTCAAATTCATCAATATTATTTACTATACTTCTAGCATTAGCTTGAAAATTATACTGAGAATAGATACCAACTAACCTATAGATCCTGTTACAGATTTGCGGATGTGCATATCAGCGTTGGCTAAAGTGTAGGGTCAAGATGTGACAGAAACAACGATTAGCAGGATGAACTACTAGAAGACATAAGCAATCTTGGGAAGAGTTCCAAGTGAGGTTTGCTCAGTAGAAAAATTGTTCTTGAAGAATTATTAGGAGTTGATAATGATGTCATAGTAGCTGAATATCTGAGTGACTCCGACATTTTGTAGCATATTTAAAGAACTAGTGACAATATCAACGATGAGTTTGATGAAAATAAGGGCAATATTAAACCTTTTAAACAAGAAATGTTGGCAGAATTTGAAACTTTTCATCGAGGCCTTCAGTGGGAAGAAAACGTGCCAGAAAATATATTAGTGTTTAAACAAATGCAAACATTTTTATGAACAGCGCACAGTAGAATCCAGTGTATAACAAAAAGTAACCAAATATTTTATGAAATAATTCTTAAAAGTGTACTAATACATTGTGCGCATCATGTAAGTAATCATTTCTTAACATGTATGTATTAATAAATAAATTGTTTTAAAATGTTAGAAAATTTATTCATTCCCATTTATTACTGATTTATTTCCCATCTTTTACTATATTTCTGAATTTACAGAATTTTTCATTGTTTAAAAAGTCATATTTATTTATAAACGAAATTTCTGTTTAACGAAGTTTTTCAAGGGAACGATCGATTTCGTTATATAGAGGTCTGACTGTATAAAATGAACATGAAATATTGTGGTCTTCCAAGATATATATTGCCTTTACACACACACACACACACACACACACACACACACACACACACACACACACACACACACACACACACACACACAGTGATACTAAATTATGACAACCTCATCTGTAATAGACTATGCCATATAGCACACAGTGTAAAAAGCCAAACAGCTTCCAATGCCACAACGGCAGCACTTTGTACCTGATCGTTTAAGCCAAAGTGAGTGATAAAGTAGCAGTTATGCGACATAGTAAAAATATCGTGGAGTTTCAAAAGGGCATGATATTGAGAGCTCTTGCATTGAGTGCTTCCATATTGGAAATGGCATGACTTGTAAGTTGCTCACGGCCCACTGTAGTTAAGGTGTACAAAGAATGGTGTCGAACGGGCCAAACCATCTCTTGTTGACAGAACTGTAAAGGATTATGCACGGTGAATATTCGTGGTAAGTGAAGGGTGCAACACGTTGTATGGGCTAAATGGCAGGTCACTGTTGACATCGTAATACAATATGGGGAATACAAAAACAATATCCCAAATGATGATGGGCTGAACACCCAGACATATGGGATTTCACAGCGGACAACCCAAGAGTCATTCTCTCCTCACTACTGATCATTCCCGACGGCAAATGCAGTGGTATTAACAACATGCTGGTTGGACACTGGAGAACTGGAAACAAGTGTGCTCTGGTTGGATGAGTCAAAATAACTGACACATGCCAACAGTTGCCTTTGTGCACAACACAAGTTCATGAGCACATTGTGCATGGTGCCCACTATCCAGGCAGGTGGCAGTGGTTGCTTAATATGGTGCATGTTTTGCTGGAAATCACTACTGATCATTCTCGATGGCTACCGCCGTGATGTTAACAACGTGCTGTTTAGACGCTGGAGAACTGGAAACAAGTGTGCTGGTTAGATGAGTCCAAATAACTGGCACAACATGCCAACAGAAGCCTTTGTACGTGGGCACAAAGGCATCTTTGTGTATGGTGCATGTCTTGCTGACAATCACTAGGATCCCTGAGATGTATAGACCAATGTTTCACTGTTGTGGTCTGCCAACAACTCTTTGGAGACTATGTGCACCCTGCCACGCTGCATTTTTTCCCAGACAGAAATAGGATCTTTTCAAGACAATAATGTGCTGTGTCATCGGGCCCACACTCTGCACAAGTGGTTTGAGGAACACAGTGAAGATATTACCCTTCTTGACTGGTTTCCAAATTTGCCTGACCTCAATCCAACTGAACACCTGTGAGGGATTTTTTGGAATGGGAAGCGAGGTGTACAAGCACACAACCATCACCCATTCTGACACTGTGGAAAGCCTTGCAGGCAGCCTGGTTGTACATTCCTATGGACATCTTCAGACATCTAGTGGAATCAATGCCTAGGAAAATTTCAGCTGTTATCCGTGAAAACAGTGGCCCAACTTGGCATTAGGTAGGTGGTCATAATTTAGTGATCATATTATATTCATAATTCAGTGATCATAGTGTACATATGATTTTAATGATAACTGAGAGCATTAGGAGAGGCATATGATGCAAGAAAGCAAGCTTATGCAGCATCAGCAAAAAAAACCACTCCCATTTCACCCCCCCATTCGTTTGAAACCTGTCCAGGTGAGCCTTAAATTTATTTAGGCGATCAACTTCCACAACAAGGGATGGAAGTCTGTTCCACCAACCAACTACCACTGGCTAAAGGCAAATTTCCATACATCTATCCTACATCTGTCTTTCCTCAATTTGGATTTATGCCGTCTCAGGTGATTATTCTGAGCAAGAGGAAGAATCCCATCAGCATTGAGCATGCTCAAACCATTCAAGGCTTTATACACCTCTATCAGATCACGCTGATGCCTAGTCTCCAGACACTAATTTGCAAAACTTAAGCCTTTCTTCGTAAGAGCAACCCTTTGTTCCGTTCACTAATCTTGTTGCCCTTCTCTGTACTTGTTCCAGCAGCTCTACATCCTTCTTGAAATGAGGCCTCCAGACCTGTATACAGTATTCAAGGTGTGGCCTGACCATTGCCTTATATAAGGGAATAATCACCTCCTTATTCCGGCTAGAAAAATTCCTGTATATCATTGACAAGACACCATGAGCTACTCTTGCAGCCTGTCTGCACTGATCAGAAAACTTCATATCTGCCTGCACAATTACCCCCAGATCCTTTTCATTCTCTACCACTGTCATTGTAGTACCACAGAGTTGATACGTTACTCTGGGGTTACTGTTTCCCATATGTAGTACTTTACATTTGTCAATGTTAAACTACATTTGCCATCTCTCAGCCCATCTGCTCAACCTTTCCAGATCCTGTTGCAGCAGCATACTGTCGGCAGTGTCCTTAACAACCCTGCCAACCTTTGTATCATCTACAAACTTGGACATTAAGCTTGATATACCATCATCAAAAGCATTTATAAATACAGAAAACAACAATGGACCCAACACAACCCTGAGGGACTCCACTAATAACATTAGTCCACAATGAGCAGTGTCCATTGATTACCACTCTGTCTTCTCCCACTCAACCACCCCCTTTATCAATAGCAGCAATTTGCCTCCAATGCCACACTGCTCCAATTTGTTCAGCAGTCTTCCATGTGCAACAGTATCAAAAGCCTTTCTAAGATCCAAATATATGATATCAAAGTTATTCCCTGCATTCAGTTCCTTTGATAACCACATCATAGTATCCAATCTAATTGGTCAAGCAAGACTTTCCCTTAACAAAACCGTGCTGTGTCCAAGCTATAACTGACGTCTTGTCTAGATAATCCTGCAGTGCTTCTTTAACCAGTGCCTCCATTAATTTTCCTGGAACAGAAGTTAAACTAACAGATCTATAATTACTTGTGTCGCCCTTTGATCCTCCTTTGTGAATTGGGATCACATTTGCACATCTCCGGTCCATGGGTACCTCCCCTGAGTCCAAAGAAGCTCTGATAATTATGGCTAAGGGTTTGCTCACTTCCTTTGCTGGCTCCTTTAATATAACTGGATTGATCCCATCCACCCCGGGTGCCTTTTTTATGTTTATCTTCAACAATTTCTCCTCCACTTTTCTCTCAGTTATTACAAAATCATCTAGCTCACTGCCAGAGTTTAACTCACCTCTGGCATTGCCCTTCCTGAATAACTCCTCATGTGTGAATGTAGATGCAAAATACTCATTTAGTTTGTTAGCCACCTGAGCAGGATCATCAACAGTTGAACCATCAATATCCAGTGGACCAATCTGATTCATCCCTTTCCTTCTACAGTTTACACAGGTAAAAAACACTTTTCTGTTTTTCTTTGCATCCTTTTCCAAGGATTTCTCATAATCTGCCTTTGCCTGCCTAATCTCCTTTGTGACTTGGTTACAGACCAGCTTATATCTATCATAGGCTTCCATGTCACCCATTAATTTATATGTATCCCATGCAGTTTTCTTCTCAGCCATATGTCTCATTAGTTCATCTGACATCCATTGAGGTCTAAACCTTGAACAATATTTTTTAGTTGGTATGTAAAGCCTAGTAGCTTCCAAGATAAATTCTTTGAATGCTTCCCATTTTGAATTTGCTGTTGGTAACATCATCAGTTGGTCCCACTGTACAGAATTTAAATACTGTCTCAGACCATCGCAGTCGCCTTTACGAAACCTTCCCTTTACACCTGATGGTAGTTACCTCTTTGAGTAAATCCCACTTCGGCACACTGTGATCACTGCCACCTAGTGGTTCCTTTATCTGCAGATTCTTAATGCATGAAGAATCACTACTGATAATCAGATCAACAGTATTACTCCCTCTAGTTGCCTCCGGAACATGCTGATGTAGAAAACAATCATCCAATAAATCCACAAAAGCCTTGCTAGTGTGTAAGTGATCAACCCACAAATTCCAGTCAATATCTGGGAAATTAAAATCTCCCATTATAAGACTCTGATTTACTGGCCCACTTTATTTCCCTGTACAGTTTCTTATTATACTTATCAGAGTCATTAGGCCTATCGCACACTCCTACTCTCAATTTTGATCTCCCATTGCTTATGTCACACCAAACTGACTCGACACTGCACTGCACTGTCCAGCAATGTCGACTGGCTTCACTTCCTTGGATTTGATGTGTTTCTTAACTAATAGCATAACCCATCCTCCCTTCCTATCTGTACACATTGTACTCCCCAAATTCCAGGTCTGCATTCCTTATATCTGTGTGACACCACGTCTCTGATATCCGAACAATATCTGCCTTTGTTTTGAGCAATACCTCAAATTCATCAAATTTGGGAGGAAAGTGGAAAAGAAATTGTTGGAGCTAAAAGAAAATAAGGCACTTTGGGTTCAAGGAATATATTTAATTATATATAAAGAAGCTGCAAAAGATGTAAGTAAACCTTTCTTTGATTCAGGGAAAGTCTTTACAGACTGAAGATGTGTAAATGTTTCTCCTATTCAAAAAGGGGATCAACAGACAAGACAGTAATTACAGACCTATAAGCTTAATATGATAGTAGGGAAAATAATGGAATCAGTGGTTAATGAAGTAATGCATAATCATATTAACAAGACAAGTTATATGGCAACCACAGCATGGATTTGTTAGAGAACAAGCATCTCTGACCAATCTGATTAGCAACTGTGAGGTATTCACAAAGTAACAGGATGCAAAAAATAATTCTGACAGCATTTCAGTAAGGCTTTTGATACTATGCCACATGAAAGATTGCTGTACAAATTTCAGCAATGCAGCATTAAAGGCAAGTTAATGGTATGGATAAAAGGATGGGTGAATGGCAGGATACAGAGAGTCATCAGTAATAGTTAATACTCGTTACAGATTAATGTTATTAGTCGAGTCCTTCAGGGCTCAGTGCTAGGCCTTTAATATTTTTGATATTTATTAAAGGTATCAAAGGAAGGAATACAAGTATAATGTCTAAGTTTACTGATGATAAAAAGGTTGGCCGGGTGAGTAATGACAGTAATCCGGATATGCTTTACAATAAAGCTAGAGAAACTGGACTATTGCACTAAGGGGCCAATTGAGGTTTAAGATTGATAAATTATTATTATTATTAATAGCTATAGGGTGCAAGAAAGCCCGAGGCTTATGTTGCACCAGGCAAAAAAAAAAATAAAAATTCCCGAGTTACCCTGAGAGAGAGCAAGAAAAGTAGAAGGGAATCATCAAGAAAGAGAAGAATGATGATATCCAGCTCAGAACCCTGGGTGTGCCAAGCCCATACTCACCAGATGTGAGCCCCCAATGCTAGGTACTGCATATGGTTTCAGTAATCCAAGAATAATGCACCGAGTGGTATGACACTCAAGGTGGTGGTGAGGAATGATAAAGATCTAGGGGTAATTGTACAGTCCAACATGACGTTCTCTGGGCAGTGCAGAATAGGCTGCTAGGGCAGCTCATAGGGTTCTGTCAATGATACACAGGAATTTTGTGGGCCTGACTTAGTGCTTTTTTTTCTTTGGTTGCTTTGTTTGGGTTTCGTGCTGAATTTTGCCTTCTTTTTGGGTTCGGACTTTCATTCGTTTTGCCTTTAACAAGATTTGATTGGCATTGTTTTGGCTTTTTGGCTCTACTTTATTTATTTTTGTTTGTGCTTGAGTTTTGTTCCTTTCTTTTTTGTCTCTGTCAGGTCAGCTGTGGTGTGTGGGTTTCATATGTGTGCAGCGTGGCAGAGGCAGGAACCCTGCTCGTTGCGGTGGCTCCTGAGGTTTTGATTGCAGCCCCGTGATGAAGTGATTGGGGTCTTGGGACCCGCTGCTTTGGGTGTTGCTGTTGTCATTGTTATTTTTATGTTGATCTTGATTTCATTTGGTTTCAGGTGGTCTGCTTTTGCCTTGCAGGCGTTCTCAATTTTTCCATGGTGATCGCACTTAGTGGGTCAGCAACCCTGCCAAGTGCACTGATGATATACATTTGTTTATACATATGTATTATGTTAGGCAGGCAAAGGCAGATTACGAGAAATCCTTGGCAAGGGATGCAAAGAAAAACAGCAAAGAGTTCTTTACTTATGTTAACTCTAGAAGGAAGGGGATGAATCAGATTGGTCCACTTGATATTGATGGGTCAATTGTTGATGATCCTGCTCAGGTAGCTAACAAACTAAATGAATATTTTGCATCGACATTCACACATGAGGAGTTATTCAGCAAGGGGAATGCCAGAGGTGTATTCAACTCTAGCAGTAAGCTACAGAATCTTGAAATAACTGGGAGTAAAGTGGAGGAGAAACTGTTGAAGATAAACACAAGAAAGGCACCCGGAGTGGATGGGATCTATCCAGTTATATTAAAGGAGGCAGCAAAGGAAGTAAGCAAACCCTTAGCCATAATTATGAGAGCTTCCTTGGACTCAGGGGAAATGTGCAAATGTGACCCCAATTCACAAAGGAGGATCAAAGGATGACACAAGTAATTATAGACCTGTGAGCTTAACTTCTGTTCCAGGAAAATTAATGGAGGCACTGGTTAAAGAAGCACTGCAGGATCATTTAGACAAGACTTCAGTTATAGCTCAGACACAGCATGGTTTTGTTAAGGGGAAGTCTTGCCTGACCAACTTGATTGGATATTATGATGCAGTCACAAAAGAACTGGATGCAGGGAATAACAGGGGATCTGAGGTCGAGGATTTCCTGTGCGGACGTGCCTTTCTGCCGCTCTTGGAATAGAGAAGTTTTTTCTGATTTATTTTCTACTTTATTAGTTTAAATTGACATATTAACTTATTTCTAGAGTAGCTTTATATTCCTATTTACGGTACTTAAAGTTAAAATAACTTAGATAGAGATTTTGTAGGTATTACTTAGTATCGGAAAGGGTATCAAATCCACGTGTTTACCGTTCATAAACGGCCGCCATTGCTACGTGAAAATTAATCAGTAAAATCTATTAATCTTGTCGAACTTCATTGGCAATTAAATTGTAATTTTAACTATACATATAACCACTTAGGTTACGGAACATAAATAATTAGTAAAAATAAATAATTAATACATAACTTGATACAGAAGTTATATAAAGGGATTTCGTAGATAACACTCGTTACTGAAGCGCGATACAGCATATCCGGAATTCGATAGCATTAGCTTTGTATAGTATAGTGCATAATATAATATTGTCAATTAATCAGTACATCTATTAATCTTGTTAAACTTCATTGTCAATTAAATTGTACTTTTAACTATATATATATAACGACTTAGAGTACAAACGTAGCAAATAATTAATACATACTTGATACGGAAGTTATATAAAGGGAACTCGCAGATAACACTCGATACCGAAAAATAAATATAGCGTTATAACTGTGTTAAGATACAAGTTTAAGGTTTTAATTTTGTTCTGAAATTGCAATTTTATTGACATTTAAATCGAAATCATGACTCTGACCAGAGCAGCAAAGCAAAAGGCTCAAGCTAATGGGAGTGCTGTGACTCAGGGGAGAACTGAGGGGGGCGGTTGCCCCCTGAATCACGGCCTTTTAAGATGCACTGTTTGCTTGATGTTTGCGGAGCAATCGGGTACGGGACATGATACTGCCATGGGGGATGTCTTTGTGTGTGCACGATGCAAGGAGTGCAAGGAAATTAGGCGACAACTCGGCGTTGTTATGGGCCTATATGAGACCTTGAAGGACAGGGTGGATGCCCTCGAAGGAAATAAATTGAGGGGCCCATCAAGCTCTCAGCTGCCCACATCAACACCAGAGCTTGGACTTGGTCATCTTGCAACACAGAGGCAGCCCCCAAGGCAGAATGCGCTGGTCCAACAGGAACTAGTAGTTGTTGGTGACTCAATTGTCAGGGAAACGGGGAACATGCTTTGTAAAAAGGATAGGTGGAACAGGACCAGGGTATGTCTGCCAGGGGCAAAGGTTGATGACGTTGTAGAGCAGATATCATCTTTTAAGGGCACAAAAGGTGATATAGTTGTACACGTTGGCACTAATGATATTAAGAGTAGGAGACCAGCGGAATTACTTAACAAGTACAGGTCACTGTTGAAAAAAAGCCGTGAAGTAGGGTTGAATTTGAAAGTGTCTGCAATTCTGCCCAGACACGATAGGAGGGAGTATATGATGAGAGCCTTGTCGATCAATTCGGCCCTGGAAAGATTGTGCAAGGCTGAAGGGGTAGAATTTTTTTCAGCCTGGACTGTACTTGTTAACAGGAGAGATTGCTTCTACAGGGATGGGATACACTTAAATAGAAAGGGTGCAAGAATATTTGCTGATGCTATCAAGGCAGTGTTAGGTGGGTCGGAAAACTGCTAGCTTGGGGGGAGACAAAGACTAATGGATTAACAGTAGCCACGGGCAGAGGTGAAAGAGATTCTTGCACTGCTTCTATTGGAATGAGCAGAAGCCTGAAAAACAAGATGCAGGATATTTCAGAGACTGCTGGAAGTCATTGCGGTACAAGTAAACACATGGGTTGTGTTAGGGTAGCTAAGAATAGAAACAGGTGCATTTATACTTGCGTGTACACTAATGCTAGGAGTTTAGTAAATAAATTTGATGAATTTGAGGTATTACTCAAAACATCAAAGGCAAATATTGTTGGGATATCAGAGACGTGGTGTCACACAGATATAAGGAATGCAGAACTGGAATTTGGGGAGTACAACGTCTACAGAAAGGATAGACAGGATAGGAAGGGAGGAGGGGTTATGCTATTAGTTAAAAAACACATAAAATCCAAGGAAGTGAAGCCAGTTGACATCGCTCGACAGTGCAGTGTTGAGTCAGTTTGGTGTGACATAAGCATAGGTAAATCAAAATTGAGAGTAGGAGTGTGCTATAGGCCTAATGACTCTGATGAGTATAATAAGTTACTGTACAGGGAAATAGAGTGGGCCAGTAAATCAGAGAGTCTTATAATGGGGGATTTTAATTTCCCAGATATTGACTGGAATTTGTGGGTTGGTCACTCACACACTAGCAAGGCTTTTGTGGATTTATTGGATGATTGTTTTCTACACCAGCATGTTCGGGAGGCAACTAGAGGGAGTAATACTCTTGATCTGATTATCAGTAGTGATTCTTCATGCATTAGGAATCTGCAGATAAATGAACCACTGGGTGGCAGTGATCACAGTGTGCTCAAGTGGGATTTACTCAAGGAGGTAACTACCATCAGAGGTAAAGGGAAGGGTTTTTGCTTTCGTAAAGGAGACTATGCTGGTCTGAGACAGTATTTAAATTCTATACAGTGGGACCAACTGATGATGTTACCAACAGCAAATTCAAAATGGGAAGCATTCAAGGAACTAATCTTGGAAGCTACCAGGCTTTACATACCAACCAAGAAATATTGTTCAAGGTTCAGGCCTAAATGGTTGTCAGATGAACTAATGAGACATATGGCAGAGAAGAAAAATGCATGGGATACATACAAATTAATGGGTGACGTGGAAGCCTATGATAGATATAAGTTGGTCTGTAACCAAGTCACAAAGGAGATTAGGCAGGCAAAGGCAGATTATGAGAAATCCTTGGCAAAGGATGCAAAGAAAAACAGAAAAGAGTTCTTTACTTATTTAAACTCAAGAAGGAAAGGGATGAATCAGATTGGTCCACTGGATGTTGATGGTTCAACAGTTGAGGATCCAGCTCAGGTGGCTAACAATCTAAACGAGTATTTTGCATCTACATTCACACATGAGGAGTTATTCAGGAAGGGGAATGTCGTAGGTGAAGTAAACATTGGCAGTGAGCTAGATGATTTTCTAATAACTGAGAGGAAAGTGGAGGAGAAATTGTTGAGGATAAACATAAAAAAGGCACCCGGGGTGGATGGGATCTATCCAGTTATATTAAAGGAGGCAGCAAAGGAAGTAAGCAAACCCCTAGCCATAATTATGAGAGCTTCTTTGGACTCAGGGGAGGTACCCATGGACTGGAGATGTGCAAATGTAACCCCAATTCACAAAGGAGGATCAAAGGCTGACACAAGTAATTATAGACCTGTTAGTTT
The DNA here is from genome assembly GCF_048544385.1 of Mastigoproctus giganteus. Lineage (NCBI taxonomy): Eukaryota > Metazoa > Arthropoda > Arachnida > Uropygi > Thelyphonidae > Mastigoproctus > Mastigoproctus giganteus. The sequence continues at coordinate 26,709,119 of NC_143579.1, forward strand.
AACTTCGGTTCCAGGAAAATTAATGGAGGCACTGGTTAAAGAAGCACTGCAGGATCATCTGGACAAGAATTCAGTTATAGCTCAGACACAGCATGGGTTTGTTAAGGGCAGGTCTTGTCTGACCAATTTGATTGGATACTATGATGTAGTCACAAAAGAACTGGATGCAGGGAATAACTTTGATATTATATATTTGGATCTTAGAAAGGCTTTTGATACTGTTGCGCATGGAAGACTGCTGCACAAATTGGAGAAGTGTGGCATTCGAGGCAAATTGCTGCTATGGATAAAGGGATGGTTGAGTGGCAGAAGACAGAGAGTGGTAATCAATGGACACTGCTCAACGTGGACTAATGTTATTAGTGGAGTTCCTCAGGGTTCAGTGTTGGGTCCATTGTTGTTTTCTGTATTTATAAATGATATTGATGATTGTGTATCAGGCTTAATGTCCAAGTTTGCAGACGATACAAAGGTTGGCAGGGTTGTTAAGGACACTACTGATACTATGCTGCTGCAACAGGATCTGGAAAGGTTGAGCAGATGGGCTGAGAGGTGGCAAATGAAGTTTAACATTGACAAATGTAAAGTACTACATATGGGAAACAGTAACCCCAGATCAACGTATCAACTCTGTGGTACTACGCTGACAGTGGTAGAGAATGAAAAGGACCTGGGGGTAGTTGTGCAGGCAGATATGAAGTTCTCTGAGCAGTGCAGACGAGCTGCAAGGGTAGCTCATGGTGTCTTGTCAATGATATACAGGAATTTTTCTAGCAGGGACAGGGATGTGATTATTCCCTTGTATAAGGCATTGGTCAGGCCACACCTTGAGTACTGTATACAGGTCTGGAGGCCTCATTTCAAGAAGGATGTAGAGCTGCTGGAACGAGTACAGAGAAGGGCAACAAGATTAGTGAATGGAACAAAGGGTTGCTCTTACGAAGAAAGGCTTAAATTTTGCAAATTACAGAGCCTGGAGACTAGGCATCGCCGAGGTGATCTGATAGAGGTGTACAAGGCTTTGAATGGCTTGAGCATGCTCAATGCCGATGGAATTCTTCCTCTTGCTCAGAATAATCACCTGAGAGGGCATAAATTCAAATTGAGGAAGGACGGATGTCGGATAGATGTGCGGAAATTCCCCTTTAGCCAGCAGGCAGTTGGTTTGTGGAATAGACTTCCATCGCTTGTTGTTGAAGTTGATAGCCTAAACAAATTTAAGGCTCAGCTGGACAGGTATTTCGAACGAATTGAGGGGTGAAATGGGAGTAGTGGTTGTTTTTTTTTTTTTTCTTTTTTTTTTGGCTGATGCTGAATAAGCTTGCTTTCTTGCATCATGTGCCTCTACTAATGCTAATGCTAAATGCTAAACTTTGATATTATATACTTGGATCTTAGAAAGGCTTTTGATACTGTTGCACATGGAAGACTGCTACACAAACTGGAGCAGTGTGACATTGGAGGCAAATTGCTGCTATGGATAAAGGGGTGGTTGAGGGGTAGAAGACAGAGAGTGGTAATCAATGGACACTGCTCATCGTGGACTAATGTTATTAGTGGAGTCCCTCAGGGCTCAGTGTTGGGTCCATTATTGTTTTCTGTATTTATAAATGATATTGATGATGGTATATCAAGCTTAATGTCCAAGTTTGCAGATGATACAAAGGTTGGCAGGGTTGTCAAGGACACTACTGACACTATGCTGCTGCAACAGGATCTGGAAAGGTTGAGCAGATGGGCTGAGAGGTGGCAAATGAAGTTTAACATTGACAAACGTAAAGTACTACACATGGGAAACAGCAACCCCAGAGCAACGTATCAACTCTGTGATACTACACTGACAGTGGTAGAGAATGAAAGGGACTTGGGGGTGGTTGTGCAGGCAGATATGAAGTTCTCTGAGCAGTGCAGACGGGCTGCAAGAGTAGCTCATGGAGTATTGTCAATGATACACAGGAATTTTTCCAGCAGGGATAAGGAGGTGATTATTCCATTGTATAAGGCAATGGTCAGGCCACACCTAGAGTACTGTATACAGGTCTGGAGGCCTCATTTCAAGAAGGATGTAGAGCTGCTGGAATGAGTACAGAGAAGGGCAACAAGATTAGTGAATGGAACAAAGGGGTGCTCTTACGAAGAAAGGCTTAAGTTTTGCAAATTACAGTGTCTGGAGACTAGCACCATCGAGGTGATCTGATAGAGGTGTATAAAGCCTTGAATGGTTTAAGCATGCTCAATGCTGATAGGATTCTTCCTCTAGCTCAGAAAAATCACCTGAGAGGGCATAAATTCAAATTGAGGAAAGACAGATGTAGGATAGACGTGAGGAAATTTGCCTTTAGCCAGCAGGTGGTTGGTTGGTGGAACAGACTTCCATCCCTTGTAGTGGAGGTTGATAGCCTAAATAAGTTTAAGGCTCAGCTGGACAGGTATTTGGAACAAACAGAGGGGTGAAGTGGAAGTGGGTTTTTTTTTTTTTTTTTTTTGGCTGATGCTGCATAAGCTTGCTTTCTTGCATCAAATGCCTCTACTAATGCTAATGCTAATGCTAATTATATATAACATAAATAGATATATATATATATATATATATATATATATAATTATGAATAAAAATTAAAATTAAGTAAAGAAAGAAAATGGATTTGAATTTGAATAGAGATAAAATGGAATATCAATAATATGAATTATGGATCAGGGACACTGCAAGAGCAAAGGTACCCTACAACCATAATGTATATATAGAAAATTATTTTAATGTTATGTGCAAATCTTTAATTTAACTTATGCTAATAATGAAAATACCGTGTACCCTGGGAGCGATGTATGTTGAATAAAGGGGGGAAGAACGGAAAAGAGTAACGTTATAAACAAAGTGCGAATTTTGAAAAATGTAAAATTTGAAAAGAACGAAAATAGAAATAGCAGATTATTGAAAAGAACGACCAAAGTAGAAATAGCATTGCAGTATCTTTCATAATTTCTGTGTCTTCTTCAGAGGTCATCCACCTAAATTATGAAAAAGAACAGCAATACTCTTACTTCTGTTTCTGACATGTTCTGTATGTCAAAAAAACACGTGTACGCGGACACGTTGTAAAAAATAATTTAGAATATAAATTTTGAAAAAATAAAATACAAGTTAAGCAAAAATATTATTCCATGTTCTGTATGTTATACTTTGGAATAATATTTTTGCTTAACTTGTATTTTATTTTTTCAAAATTTATATTCTAAATTATTTTTTACAACGTGTCCGCGTACACGTGTTTTTTTGACATACAGAACATGTCAGAAACAGAAGTAAGAGTATTGCTGTTCTTTTTCATAATTTAGGTGGATGACCTCTGAAGAAGACACAGAAATTATGAAAGATACTGCAATGCTATTTCTACTTTGGTCGTTCTTTTCAATAATCTGCTATTTCTATTTTCGTTCTTTTCAAATTTTACATTTTTCAAAATTCGCACTTTGTTTATAACGTTACTCTTTTCCGTTCTTCCCCCCTTTATTCAACATACATCGCTCCCAGGGTACACGGTATTTTCATTATTAGCATAAGTTAAATTAAAGATTTGCACATAACATTAAAATAATTTTCTATATATATATATATATATATATATTAAAAATTACTATTATTATTAATTTATTATGTTTATGTTTTAAAAATAAATAAAAAGTGTGTATTGTGTGTGTTTATATATACAGGGTGTCTCAAAAATATTGGTACAAACGTTTAGGGGAGGTGGGTAACATCTAAAGGAATGTGAATCGCATAGGAACCCATAACCGGAAATGTCATGGGAAAGTATTAGCAGAGGCACAAGAAGCAGAATGACACAAGACAGTAATTAGTGGCAAACATTTATTTGACATAATATTAACAATGGAGTACGAGATGGATGCATTTCATGATGTTACAACAGATGCTCAAAGGTTCCACCATGAGACGCGATGCATGTGTGACACCGACGCAGCATGGATTGGCAGACACGGTCGAACACACCTGGCGTTTCTTTGACAGTAGCAGCAGCGTGGACGAGTCTCGCCACGAGATCCATTTCCATCTCCACAGGTGATTCATACACGATAGATTTGAGGGACCCCCCCCACAAAAAGAAATCAAGGCTCGATAAATCAGGTGAGCGTGGGGGCCAGGCAACTGGTCCACCACGGCCAATTCATCGACGCCCAAAATGCCTGTTCAAATGGTAACGAACACACCTTCCATAATGGGCAGGCACCCCGTCATGTTGAAACCAAATGTTGCGTCTCACATTTGCTGGAACATTGTCAAGTAACCCTGGTAGAACTTGTTCAAGAAAGATCTGATATTCAGCGGAGTTCATGCGGGATGGTAACAGGTATGGGTTGACTAAGCAGTCACCAACCATACCTGCCCACAAATTTATTGCGAAGCGATGTTGTGTCGCATTGGGGTGCACACCGTGTAGGTTGTCGTGAGAACACACATGAGCATTGTGCTGATTGAATAAGCCTTCCCGAGTGAAATAAGCCTCATCCGTGAACAAAACATAGGCAGGAAAATTCAAGTCTTGAACACTTTCTTGGAGAAACCACTGTGCAAAAGCCACATGTGCAAGATGACCTTGGGGAGCAGTAACTGAACCCTTTGGAGATGAAAGGGGTGTAAGGAATTGTTGTGCCAGACACGCTGTACACTGCAACGAGACACTCCTAAGGCAGAGGCAACGGCACGTGTGCTGGTAGTCTTCCAGCTCACAGTTCATATATCGATGCATGCTCTTCGTGCGGCGACTACTGCTTGAATAAGTAAACCAGAAAATTTCCCTCTCGCAAACTGATGAACAGCGCCGTCTACCAACTTAGGGTGACATTTTCAGTTATGGGTTCCTATGTGATTCACATTCCTTTAGATGTTACCTACCTCCCCTAAATGTTTGTACCAATATTTTTGAGACACACTGTATATTTGAATAATGGCCTTAAAAGTTAGAATGTAATAACATGAAATAAGAAAATAAGAAAAATAAATAGATATTAAGCTATCATTAGAGGCAGCAAAATGTACATCCTCCACATGATGCTCAGTACATAATTCATAAATATAAATTAATACATAAGCCAGTAAGCATGGCAAAACTGTAGAGTGAAAATTAACATAAAAATTAAATCAACAGGGAAATTTGGGGACTTTCGGCTAAAGTTTCTGTCTTGTCACCTTTACTTTCCCTCTCCCTGTTGATTTAATTTTTATGTTAATTTTCACTCTACAGTTTTGCCATGCTACTGGCTTATGTATTAATTTATTTTTGTGAATTATATATATATATATATATATATATATATATATTTATTTCTTTTTGGACTAACACCACAATGTGTACACCACTACCACCATTCTACAAAATCAGCTGCAAGAATGCCAGTACTGCACTGGTCCGTGATGTTTTCACAAAATTACACATGCAAAAAACTTGATTTTTAGGAAGGTAGAGAGAGAATTATACCCTTTTAATTTTGACCCAATAATTAATATGTGATTGATATTTCGCAGTGACACCATTATGTAACTGAGAATTAACATAATTCCTTATGTTGCATATATAATGATTTGTGTATCCCCTTAATCTAAATTTATGTTGTTTTACTTCTTGAGTTAGTAACCAGGTCCAATGTGATCTCATTAAAATGGCTAGTCATGTAATTTGTGTTAATAAACTATTTACTCATATGGCTAACTAACCGTACATATTATATTGCATAGAAAGTATAAATAAAATTATATGCTCTTTCAAATATATCATATACAATTCAGACACTTCCTGAAGTCTCACTGTTGAGTTTCTTTAACAATGTAACTATTTTCATATACCGATACATATTTGCATTTTGAACTAATAAAATCCTATGGGCCGCTTGCTTTTCTTTCAAGAAGCATATGGACAAATACACACGAATGAAAGTTTGTGCTAATGTTATTTACAAACATGGCAATGTAAAGTTTAGTGTTCAGTGTGAACGAGTTACATTAAGTTTACTGCTTTGTAATTAAGAATCATGGGATCCAGAAACTCTCTGGGTAATTTGTCACCAATTAATAATAGCCACTAATTTTGAACCAGAAGCAAACAATCACATGGCTTTCAAACAAATTTCCCAATATGGCTGGACCATAGTAAAAAGTAAGTGAGATAGACTCCAGTGCCTTTTAACTGAGCCACACTGAATATTCAAATCTTAGTTAACAAAAACAAACAAGCAAGATTATTCCCAATCCAACAATATATGTTAATTTAGGCGGTAGGTATCACAATACAAATATGCTGAAAAGAAAAAGAAATTTTTATGAAAATGTTTATATTTAAAATAAAATGAAATACAAGGACTTCAAAATCAAACAAAACACAAATAATAATGAATTTTTAAAAAATAATCTTTAATTGTGTTAAATGTTAACAACTATAAATTTAATCTGATTTACATGGTCCTTCCCAATTGTACTAACTATTTTGATTGTCCTGTTGAGTAAAAGATCTTGTATTGCAATATAAGTATCATTCATTTCTCTTAAAGGGTGGAAATATTTTTCTGATTCCACATCAGAATTAGTAAATTTACTAAGAGTAAATTAAAGATCAACACAATTAAAGTTCAACACTAAGAGTATTGAGGATTTGTGTCAAATCCTTGCTCAGGAAAAATCGTCATTCAACATAAATAAAATTGCATACATAAATTATCTGGGTAGTCCCAGACAAGAGCTAAAGGGGTTACACCCCTTCTATGACAAAAATAATGTGGATTTCTTTTTCTTTCTTTTTTACTGCTCCATGATGATTAAAGCTCTGTGATCCTCAGAATTAACCATGTAAATCAGATTAAATTTATAGTTTTTAACATTTAATAGAATTGAAGATTAGTTTTAAAAAAATCATTATTGTGTTTTTTGATTTTGAAGACCTTGTATTTAATTTTATTTTAAACAAACTTTTTCATAAAATTTTCTTTTTGCCATATTTGTGTTGTGATACCTACCACCTAAATTAACATATATTGTTGGATTGGGAATAAACTTGGTTGGTTGTTTTTGTTAACTATGATTTGAAAATTCAGTGTGGCTCAATTAAAAGGCACTGGAGTCTATCTCACTTACTTTTTACTATGCTCCAGCCATATTGGGAAATTTGTTTGAAAGTCCCGGTGACTTTTCTGCTGGTTCAAAATTAGTGACTACAGTATTACTAATTGGTGAAGAATTACCCAGAGAGTTTCTGGAACCCCATGGTCTTAATTACAAAGCAGTAAACTGAATGTAACTCATTCACACTGAACACTAAACTTTACATTACCATGTTTGTAAATAACATTAGCACAAACTTTCAATCATTTGTATTTGTCCATATGCCTCTTGAAATAAAAGGAAGTGGCCCAGAGGATTTTATTAGTTCAAAATGCCCCCCCCTTTCAAAACATCCTGGGCCCACTACTGCATAAAACGAACTTCGAATTAATTTTTACCCTATTTTATTTATATAAGAAGTGTTTTCCTAATAACGTTTTATATATTCACATGTGAATGAATATGGCAAAGTGGTTCCTATTTGCAGCATAAACTTCTAAGCTGCTTTGTACTTTCAACAAGGTAACTTCGGGTGAGAAAAAAAAATCAAAGTTTTATGCTTTTAAACTGTGAAACAACTTCGAAAGCATTTTGAAAACATTACTCCATCATGAGTTAATTTACAGATTAGGCTGCTCATTAAGCAGACAATGCTCATCACAACACCTTGAATCATTCAGGTTATTTCACAATAACGAATCCACAGCGATATGGATATGACAGTGGCATTAGTACAATGCCATCCAAAAATAAAAATCATAAACTGTGCATACGGATGGTTGCTTTCCCTACCTAACTGAAATCTAGAACTGTAGTTAAACAGTATTAGACTAGAAAATATGCTTTATTTAAATAACTTTTAACCAGTCAGTTACCATTCTTGTAATAGCAGACAATCAAATGAAGTAGTCATATATCCTTAAATAACCAGGTGTTAAATAAAACAATTAAACGACCGAAGTAATTACATATATAGCAAGCAAATTACATGTCATACTAACATAAACAAGTATTTGTATTACTACAAGTCGACATTTTTACTTACTTTAACACACAACGCTGGTTGACAGCACAACTAGTTCAGTTAAGTTACCTGATTAAAAACAAGCATTTAGCGAAAATAAATTTAGTATCCTCAAAAGATCCATTAGTCGGAATGGTAGATCTTTAAAAGACGAATAATAAAACTGAATGTCCATCTTAAATCACAAATAAAACACAAAAAATAACTGAAACATAAAGTAATCACCACGTTAAGCTCATTTGACGTCGTTCTACGACTTCACAGAAATTCCCTGAACTACACATACAGTTCAGTTACCTAATTGCACCAGTCTAAACATTATTACATGGCCCTTGTCAATAAAAATATTGAAAATATTATTAAAAAATAATAATAATAAATACTAATATATATATATATATATATATAGTGGAATCTCGTTAATACAAAATTCAAGGGACCTAAATTTTCACATTTTGTAATAACGAGGTTTGTAGTAACGAAGTCCACCCAAAACTGTCAAAATTTTACTGTTTGTTTTTTTTTTGGTACATACTGCATATCGAAGAATAATAAATAATAATAATAATAATAATATCAAAAATAAAATAAAAACAAAGCCTTGTCTAACAATACAGTAATAGGAATAACATATTTTTTAAAGATTTTATTTTATTTGTATGATAAACTAAGAGAAAAGCAATATTAACGAAATTGAAAATATTGTACAGTATATACAATATTTTAGTACCACAGTAAAAAGAATTACAATCTTAATATAAAAGGAGACATACAAACCATTAAATTTTTAATAAATTAATGAATTAACAAACCATTAAATTTAAAGAAAGAATTCAATGTTGTTTGCACAGTTTTTGTCCTATATGCATTTTTAACTACAGCACAGACGTTATCAATTGCCATAGTTGTTTCTTTATCAATGTTACTGCAGACCAACACATTATCTATTATGTTCAATGCATTTTGGGCATCTTTTTTAGATGGCAGTGTGCGAGCTTCTTCACTTTCACTGTCGCTGGTAACAAAAACATCATCGTTTTTTTTTTGGTACCCAGCAGCTCTTCTGATGTTGGCAATGCAGTGGTTGCAACTTCATCATCCACCTTTACAAACTCTTCAAATTCGCTAACAAATTCCATATCCTCCTCCAAATTCCTCCGTTCCTCACTGTTGCTATCACATTCGTCTGCTGGATCATGTTTTTCGATGATGTTCTCTCCAAACTCTTTCTGAAGCGGTTGATTATTACACTTGATGTAATACTTTCCCAAGCAATAACAAGATTATGGATAGCATCCAAAACATTCCAATTTGGCTGCAAATTGATCCCTCCTTCTATGTTGCGGATCAAGTACCTTATCAGGCGGGCTCTATATGCTCTCTTGAGATTATAAATAATGCCTTGATCCAGTGGTTGCATTGAATTGGTGGTATTGCTATAAAAACAACAGCCGTATATTTATCAACTTAAGTGTCTCGGTAGAATGTGCTGTAACAACGGTCTACAATCATCAAAATGTTCCTTTTTTCTGAAGCCATTCTTCTGTCCAATTTTGATAACCAAGACTGAAAAATTTTGACCGTAAGCCAAGCACTTCTATTGGCCTAATAATCACAGGGAAGTTGGTTAACTGCTTAAAAACATCTTGGCTTGGAAAACTTACCAATCACAAGTGGGCGTAGTTTTGTACTGCAATCTGAATTGCAGCACAACAGAATAGTGAATCTTTTTTTACTTAATTTTCCACCATGACAAGACTTTCCTCGAACAGCAAATGTTTTGTTTGGCAGCAAATTATAAAATAAACCTGTCTTGTCCAGATTAAAAATAGCCTTTACCTTATATTTTTCAAGGATGGACCGTACAGAACACAACCAGTCTGTTGCCTTTTCTTTGTCAATTAATCTTGACTCACCGCAAACATTTCGCGAAACCAAGTTATTCCTGTCTTTAAATTTTTGGAGCCAGTCACTGCTGCATTTGAAGTCGCTAATCCCATGATGCTGGGCTAGATAATTTGATTTTTCTTGCAAAATCGGACCTTATATTGGCAAATTAGATGCACGCATTTGTTGGTACCACTCGAAAAGTTTTGTTTAATGCTCCTCGTCTTTTGCACCACGAATTCGTTTCCTGTTTTTCACCGCTGCTCCAGTGTCACGCACTTCTTCAAGTCTTTTTCGGTTTTTCAGTATTGTAGATAAAGTAGGTAAAAGCATGTTATATTCCTTTGCAATGTCCGTTTTGCTTCTTTCCATCCTATCAGCCTCTTGTATAATTTTTAGTTTAATTTCCAGGCTTAATTCTGTCCGTCTATCAGTGTTATTTGTCGCCATAACATTACTAGATAAGATTTAATATAAACAAATTTTAAATTAATTTAAAGATACAAGTTCCGAAAAAGACATCAGCTCAGATAAAATGCCCAAAAAAGCGATTGCTGTACACGATAGCAAAAGTCTTTTTGAACAGGGGTAACTATTGCAACTGACCTCGTGAAGAGCGAGGGAGTGCATGAAAATAACTTAGAAAAACTTTTTATTCTTTTGTTAATTTAACAACTCATCCTTCAGAAAGATGTTTTTCACAGTGCACTTAATGTTGTAGCTACCATAAACTGCTTTTGTTTACACAAAACTAATTTCAAAGAAGTCAGTGCCATCCTTCGGGAAGTAGGAAGCCAGATAGCCGAGGGCAATAATCGGATCGCTCTGCCAAGATTTGTATTAAACATACAAAATGACATATTTATTTCTCACGGGGGTGAAAAAGAACAAGGTAATACATATTAACCGAATTTTGTAATAAACAAATATATTTACATAGAAAAGCCTATCTCTTTCACAGGGGAATGGTATTGCTTCATATAAACGAGTACTTTGTATAAACCGAGTTTGTATTAACGAGATTTTACTGTATATATTTTTTGCGGATCACATATATTTTTGAAATATTATTTACAATTGGTATTGTAATACTTTCACTTCCGTGCAGCTCCTATTTCTATAAACGCTGTGACATTTAAAGCGATTGAGACATGTCGAATCTATGATTTAGTAGTCGTGTGCCTGTAGGAAAGGTACTTCTTTCAGTAAAAAATCCAACGATTCGGTTGAAGTGGTTCCACCAACACCAGACTGGACTCTAGAAAGTGGAAAAAGATCATGTGGTATGTCAAGTCGCCATTTACATTGTTTTGAACCAATGATAAATTGAAAGTGTGGCATGAACCTCACGAAGCCATGCATCTAGTCTGTCTCGTGTCCACAACTCAAGCAGCTGGAACTGGTATCGTGGTATGGAGTATGTTCTCTTGGTACAGCTGGGTCCACTTGTACAGTTAGTAGATGTTGTTACCTCTAGTGAATATCCTTCTGTTGTATCGGACCAATGCAATGCTTCGTTTAAACTCAGATTGCGAAATATTCTGTTTAAAGACGACGACGCAATTATCCACAGTGCAAAAATTGTAGCTGAATGATTTGATGAGCATTTCCGAGATTTCTAACAACTACCCTAGCCGCCTAATTCTCCAGATCTGAATCCAATTTAGAATGTCTGCAACGCGTTGGAATGGACAATTCAGTCTCGTAGTTCTCTACCGACCACGATACAGCAGCTGACAAATATCCTGTGAAAGAATAGAGCAATGTGGAAGTAATCCCCTCACCCACAGATACCTAGGGAATCCATGCCACGGACAGCAATTCGGGCTAAAACGTAGCCCTACTAGATAGGAAATCAAAGTTTCTAATTTTTTGGCCAATGACTGTATATATACACCTAAAAGTTTCATAATTTGCTATTTCATAGGGTTAGGATCTTTATGGAGGTTTATCACAATGTAACTAAATTTTCGGTTTCAAGCGAAGGTACCATGGTTTTTCTCCCGGAATCTGGGGTTAGTAGTAGTGGCATCAAGAAACCAAGTGTATGAGCTTATGCAGCATCAGCCAAAAAAAAAAAAAAAAAAAATCACACCATACCCTCCAAATGCCTGTCCAGTTCCTCCTTAAATTTATTCAACCTATCCACTTCCACAAGGACAGATGTCTGCGCTGGTAGCACAGTGGTATCGTCACCGTCCTCCCCACACCGGGTGGAAAAGGCCTAGGGTCGAATCCCGTCGATGACGCGAGGAACTTTAATGGGCTCTTTTCACTCCGTGGCTGAGTTAGTTGATCTCAGGCGTAGATAGCAAGGTTTTTCTCCCCAGTAACTGGGGTTTTTTCGTCCAGCAAACAGGCAAATAAACCATAGAACATACGCAATTTACAGAAACAAATACGGGTTAATGTATTTAATTACGAGCAATTCTAAAATAATAATTCGATAATAAATTCCCCAAGGACAGATGGAAGTTTGTTCCAGCAATTAACCCCCGCTGGCTAAAGGCAAATTTCCGCACATCTATTCTACATCTGTCCTTTCTTAATTTGAATTTATGCCCCCTTAGGTTCTTAATCTGAACAAGTGGAAGTATCCCATCAGAATTCAGCGTGCTCAACCGATTCAATGCCTTACACACCTTAATCAGATCACCGCGCAGGTGCGTAGTCTCCAGCCACTGCAATTTGCAGAACTTAAGCCTCTCTTGGCAAGAGGATCCCTTCATTCCCCTCACCAATCTTGTTGCCATTCTCGGTACACGCTCAAGCAAATCTACTTTCTTCCTAAAATGAGGCCTCCAGACCCGTACGCAGTACTCAAGGCGTGGCCTGACCATTGCCTTATACAGAGGGACAATCACCTCCTTTTCCCTGCTAGCAAAATTACTATGTATCATTGACAAAACCTCATGACCTGCCCTGGCAGCCTGTCTGCATTGCTCAGAAAACTTCATATCTGACTGCACAATTAATCCCAGATCTTTTTCATTTTTTACCACCTTAAGTGTAGTACCACACAGTTGGTACGTTTCTCTGGGGATACTTCTACCCATATGCAGTACTTTGCATTTGTCAAGGTTAAACTTCAGTTGCCACTTCTTAGCCCATTTGCCCAAATTATCTAGATCCTGTTGCAGTAGCACACTGCCATTGCTGTCATTAACAACCCTGCCAACCTTTGTATCATCAGCCAACTTCTACATTAAGCCTGATATACCTTCATCAATATCATTGATAAATATACAAAACAACAGTGGACCCAACACCGAACCCTGTGGGACTCCACTAATAACATTAGTCCATGAAGAGCAGCACCCATTGATTACCACCCTCTGTCTTCTCCCACTTCACTATCCTTTTATCCATTGTAGTAACTTACCCTTAATAACATTCTGCTCCAATTCGTACAATAGTCTTCCATGCGCAACAGTGTCAAAAGATTTCCTGAAATACAAATATATGATATAAAAATTATTTTTTGCATCCAGTTCCTTCGTAACCACGTCATAATAACCATTCAGATTTGTCAGACAAGACTGTCCCTTAACAAACCCATGCTGTATCTGAATTATTGCTGCAGTCTTGTCTAGATGAGTCTGCAATGCATCTTTAACCAGCGACTCCATTATTTTTCCCGGAACAGAAGTTAAACTAACTGGTCTGTAATTACTCGTGTCACCCTTCGATCCCTCTTTGTGAATTGGGGATACATTTGCACATCTCCAGTCCGTGGAAACCTCTCCTGAGTCCAAGGATTCTCTCATAATTATGGCTAACGGTTTGCTTAGTTGTTTTGCCGCCTCCTTTAATATAACTGGATAGATCCCATTTACCCCAGGTGCTTTTCTTACGTTTAACTTCAACAGTTTCTCTTCCACTTTGCTCTCAGTTATTACATAATCATTAAGTATCCTGCTACAATTTTATAACCTTCTACCATTTTCAAACCTTAATAATTCCTCATGTGTGAATGAAGATGCAAAATACTCATTCAGTTTGTTTGCTATCTGAGAAGGATCATCAACAGTCGAAACATCGATGTCAAGTGGACCAATCAGATTCAACCCCTTCCTTTTAGTGTTTATATAAGAAAAGAAATCCTTGCTGTTTTTCTTAGCATCTTTTGCCATGAATTTCTCGTAATCTGCCTTCGCCTGCCTAACCTCCTTTGTGACCTGATTACAGACTAGCTTATATCTGCCATAGGCTTCTGAGTGGCTTGGTAATTTATATGCATCCCATGCATTTTTCTTCTCTGTTACGAGTCTCATTAGTTCATTTGATAACCTTTTAGCCTAAAGCTTGAACCGTATTTCTTAATAAGTATGAAACTTCTAGTAGCATCCACGATTAATTCCTTGAATGTTTCCCACTTAGAATTTACTGTTGGTAACATCGTCAGTTGATCCCACTGCACAGAATTTAAAAACTTTCTGAGACCACTGTACTCACCTTTACGGAAGCAAAAACCATTTCCTTTACCCCTGATATTAATTAAATCTTTAAGTAAATCCCACATCAGTACAATGTGATCACTGCCACCTAGTGGTTCCTTTATCTGCAAATTCTTAATACACGGATGATCACTGCTGATAACCAGATCAAGAGTATCACCCTCTATGATTGCCTCTAGAACATGCTGCTGCAAAAAACAATCACCAATAAATCCACAAAAGTCTGACTAGTGTGTCAGTGACCAACCCACAAGTTCCGGTCAATGTATGGGAAGTTAAAATCCCCATTATAAGACATTCTGATTTAATAGACCACTCTATTTCTCTGTACAATTGTTCATTGTACTGATTGGAGTCATTAGGCGTATAACACACTCTTACTCTTATTTTTGCTTTGGCAGTGCTTATCTCACACCAAACTGACTCAACAGTGCACTGTTCATCTATTCAACTGGGTGCACTTCTTTTGATTTTATGTTTTTCTTAATTAACAGCATAACACCTCCTCCCTTTCTATCCTGTCTGTCCTTTCTGTACACATTGTACTCCCCAAATTACAGTTCAGCATTCCTTATATCTCTGACACCATGTCTCTGCAATCCCAACAATATCCGCCTTTGATGTCTTGACCAACACTTCAAATTCATCAAATTTATTTACTATACTTATAGCATTGGTATACAAGCAAGCATACATGCTCCTATTACTAGTTACCCTAACACATCCCATATACCCACCTATTTCACGATGACTGCCGTCCGTCCATGAAACCCCCAACACCCCCCGCTCCAGGTCGCTACTTATTCTAATAGAAGTTGTGCAAGAATCACCTTCACCTCTACCTGCGGCTACTGTTAAACTATTAGTCCTTGTACCCCCCCCCCGGCGGTGCGCCTCCTTAGCCAGGTGGGAAGGAGCAGCAGTCCGTAGCACACGCTTCTTGACGAGCCCGTCACCACCAAATACGGAGGATGCGGAAAGGTCAGGGAATGACCACCGGATATTCCCGGAGCAATATGGCCTTAGTTGCTAATGCTCCTAAAAACCAAAATAACTAACAATAACAAATATCCCCCGAAGCTAGCAGTTTTCCGACACACCTAACGCTGCGTCGATAACATCAGCAAATATTCTTGCACCTTTCTATTTAAGTGTATCGCAACCCTGTAGAAGCAGTCTCTCCTGTTAACAAGTACAGACCAGGCTGAAAAAAATTCTATCCCTTGAGCCTTGCACAATCTTTCCAGGGCCGAATTGATCGACAAGGCTCTCATCATATACTCCCTTCTCTCGTGTCTGGGTAGAATTGCAGCCACTTTCAAATTCAACCCTAATTCCCGGCTTTTTTTCAACAGTGACCTGTACTTGTTAAGTAATTTTGCAGGTCTCCTACTCTTAATATCATTAGTGCCTGTAAAACTATATCACCTTTTGTGCCCTTAAAAGATGATATCCGCTCTGCAACGTCATCAAACGGGGAACATGCTTTTTACAAAGCATGTTCCCCGTTTCCGTGACAATAGAGTCACCAACAACTACTTTTCGTATCCGGCAAAACAGGCAAATCAACCACAGGACACATGCAATTTACAGACATAATATATAAATTGCAGCTAAAACCCTGCAACAACAACTCGGCGTGACAGGACGGTAATTATAGCCGCGAGGATGTGCCATCTAGTATTAATAGTATTAGAGAGACGATGCGTAGATTATTCAAGGAATGTAATTTATTACTCTAATTTGTTTTTTTTTTTTTTTTTGTTGGTAGTTGTTGGCGCATCAGCTTCTGTGGCCGTAATGTACGTCCCAAGGTTTTGCAGTACTTTGATCCAAGCCCGAGGCGGGATTCGAACCCGCGACCTTTGGGTTACTAGGCAGGTACTTTACCCACCCGGGTAGCCCGGTCAGCACTCTAATCTGTATGTTGGTCTTGTTGTCGGGTTTTTTTTTTTTTTTTTTTTTAGCACATCAGAAATTTAGGCCATATTGCGCCATATATATGTTTTATTTATTTTTTATAAAAATTTTTCTTCTTATTTTTATTTTATTTAATTTTTTTATTTATTTAATTATTTTTCAATTATCATTATATTTTATTTATTTATTTATTTTATTCATTTATTTTTTATTAATATATTATTGTTTACTATTAATTTTTTTCCTGGTGTGGATCACTACTACCACGGGGTAGTAGTGATCACTCCCAGTGGTATTGCTCTCAATCCATTGGGAGTGGAGTTGGCGCTTGGGACTTGTTGCTCACTCAGTAAAGTAGCAATGTTTGCCACTGGTTCTCATCCTTGAGCTCTAATGAACCTAGGGACGAGGAACGAGGTGGTGAACATCCTCTGTTGGTGTTTCATCCCCTGGTGGCAGAGTGGCCTGGGTTTTTCTTTTTTTTTTATATATATGTATTAATTTATACACACGCAAACACATTACTGGCCCAATTTGTAGATTCCATTTAATACGGAATATATGGTTGAGATGGACACATGTCTAGGTGCCACCTTAGGCAATTATATACAATGACAGATGTGTTTTCTGGTTGATTTGATTTTTTGTGAAAACCCCAAACACGAGAAGGATTAGAACCGTGCTTGGGTTGGAGGTTCAGAAGACGAAAGAAGATATTTGTTGACATTATACTTGAACTTCTGTAGACTGTAATTTTCAGGTAATACGTATGAAGAAAGGTTGTTCCAGAAAAGGTCAGTTGAATGAATAAACGAGGAAGATGAAAAGTTGGTTCAGTGAGTTTGAAGTTGGTTCT
The DNA here is from genome assembly GCF_048544385.1 of Mastigoproctus giganteus. Taxonomy (NCBI): domain Eukaryota; kingdom Metazoa; phylum Arthropoda; class Arachnida; order Uropygi; family Thelyphonidae; genus Mastigoproctus; species Mastigoproctus giganteus. The sequence continues at coordinate 26,726,371 of NC_143579.1, forward strand.
GTGAGTTTGAAGTTGGACAGTAAATGGATGTTGGCTGGTGGTGGCACGTGTTCGGACTGTTTTGAAAGAGAGAACGGGAATTATAGAAGCCAATTCAGAAAAACAGTGGCCATGGAAGTATCTGTAGAAAAGGCATGCAGCAGAAGCAGTATGTCTATGAGACAGCGAATGGAGAGACTCTGTTAGAGATGAGACATTAATTAAAATAACTGCCCTCTTCTGAATGGAATCTATAAGCCTGAGAGAGGTTTTCGGGGCACCGCCCCACTTGTGGGAACAATATTCCATGGTAGGGCAGATTTGCAATTTGTACAGCGTGAACAGCTGTTTGGAAGAAAAGTAACGTCAAGAGCGAAAGAGAAAACCAAGTTTTTAGAAACAGAGGAAGCAATATTTGTAATGTGCTTGTGCCAAGACAGCTTAGAAGTCAGAGTAATCCCCAAAAAGGATATATCATCTTGCCTAGAAATTGGAGTGTCACCAAAGATAAGCATAGGAGCAGAAGGAACCTTTTTGCGAGAAAAAGAGAAGACTGTGTTTTAGAAGGATTGAAATCAACTCAGTGGTCTTTTCCCCACCAGGCGAAATTATCTGTCGGAGAATTATCTGAAGATCGGCATTTAACCAGTTGGTAGCGGACATTCGAGAAGTAGAAGCTGATTGAGCGATGCAAGGTTTCTGAAACTGGAAAGTGGAATGCAATGTGCTATCATCGGCAAAGCTATGGATAGGATTTCCGGTCAATGGAAGAAGGTCATTAATATACAAGAGGAAAAGAGTGGGAGAAAGAACTGAGCCGTGGGGGACACCAGCATTAGTGAAGAAGTTAGACGACAGAGAGCCATCTATCTCGCTCTCAGTGAACGGTTAGAGAGAAAACTGGATAACCAATTACAAAAAACAGTTGGCAAACCATAAGATGAAAGCTTGTTGAGAAGATCTTTATGCCAAACACGATCAAAAGCCTTTGAGATGTCAAGAGCAATTGCTTGTGTTTCACCGAAATTTTCCACTGAATTTATCCATAAATGCGTAGCATAAGCCAGAATATCACCAGTGGATCGACACTGACGGAATCCATACTGGCGATTATTAATCAGACGGAAGGTTTCTAGGTAGTTTAAGAGTTGGTAGTTAACTGATTTCTCCATTACTTTAGAAAGAGTAGAAGTAATTGCAATGGGACGATAATTAGATGGGAGGGATTTGTCACCCTTTTTAGAAACTGACAGAATATGAGCAAATTTCGAAGCAGAAGGGCAAAAAACCTTTGTAATAAGAAAGTGAAAAAAGGCTGCAAAAAACAGCAGTAAGTTCAGGAGGACAGGTTTTCAGAACAACAAGTGGAGAAATACCATCAGGACCTGGAACTGTCTCAGCATCAAGTTTCGTCATAATCCTTCTGACGTTCTTTTCATGGAAGACCACAGGTGGCATTGAGTGGAGCCTGTTGGGAATGGTGGGAGGGGTTTTACCAAGATCATTAATACATGAGTTGGAAGGAAAATGGGATGCTAGGAGGTCAGCTTTATCTTTGGCTGAAGTGAAAACATATGGTTCTGACAGAGGTGGGAGCAGAGATGGGAAAAATTGCAGCCAATATCTTTGGCAAGGGAGCAGAATGCTCGGCTACCATTAGGGCAAGAAGCGAGTTTTCTACTCTTAGCCTGTTCAAAATCTAGTTTGGACTGATTAATAACTGCTTATAATTGTAGCGAGCTCTGGTGTAGGCAGAAAATGAAACTTAAGAATTGTAAAAAAGCTCATTTCGATATACAACATTCTTCTCTTGAACAGCCTTAGCACATTTATTAGAAAATCAAGGTTTAGTTAAAGGACGAGATTTTAAAGTGGAGTGTGGAATAAGGGATTCCATTCCTTCAAGAATAATTTCACTGATGCGATCTGAGCAAACGTTGATATCAGAAGTTTTGACACAGTAATGCAACCAAGGAAAAGAAGAAAAGAAATCTTGCAGGTCATCCCATTTTTCATTCTTGTAATGCCAAACAACACGAGGTTCGGAATAGTCATGAGATAAAGGCTGCATTGGAGAAGAGGCTATCACCAAGATGTGATCTGAGGTTCCTGAAGAACCACTCACTTCGACCGTCTGCTTAGAAGAGTTGTTTGTGAGAAAAAGCTCAAGCGGCTGTATGGTTAGGATTGTCCGGTGTTCTGGTAGGTAAATGAACAATCTGTGCGAGGTCATTAGTAATTGCAAAAGCCTCAGCATCTCAACTAGTTGATTCAATATGACTAGAAAACGGAAGCCAACTTGAGTTGTGAACACCAAGGAAAATTACCTCACTGTTAGGAAAGTTGGACTGGAGAAAGTCAAGTTGCAAAGAGAGGAAGTCAAAGAGCTCCAAGTGATTAGTGGAGTTGGGAGAACGATAGAGATAACAGATGAATTTGACACAATGAGGTAGAGAGATTTTAAGCCAGAGAAGATCAAAAAGAGAAGATTGCAATTTGTCAAGTTTCTGACAGGGAGTATCGGAACGGACATATGCACAAGTTCCACGTTTGAGCCGGAAAGAATCATATGGGGAGTAAATAGGGCAACTCAAATGAGCAGTAGTTGAATCAGCCGATAACAGAGATTCTGTCAGGAAAAGTAAATGAGGTTTGGCAGACTGCAAGTGGAAATGGACATCTTAAGATTAGAACTGAGACCACGTATATTTGTGAAATGAAGTAGGAAGTGTTTGGGAGCTTAGATCTTTTCGCAGATAAGCTTACTCTATTAGTTTGACAATTCATGGTGTATTCAATAGTAAGAAAAAGTGTGGGGGTTGAGACATGCTGTATGAAGTAATGAAATTTTTGGATATGGCGTACTACACATGGTAAGAATATACTCAGCTCCGTGACATAACGTAGCCTCGACAATGCTCCCCGTATACACACTACTCGGACTCCCTCCAGTTACTATCTGGCAGAGTAGAGGTAGCAAGATTATACACTAGCTGATCCGGAAGCCTCCTAGAGGGTTACCAATAGATTCTGTCCAGTGTACTAACTAGCGGTCGGCTTGTGAACACCGTTTTAGAGCTGTACCCGTGAAATGTAAGTAAGATTGGATCTTACTATGTCCATCATAACCTCAAAATTCATTAGTCATACTGCATGACGGAAGAGATGGGTAAGGGTTAACCAGAACTCTGCAGACTAGACATGGGTTCCTCCACTTCAAGCCTCCATTAAGCAAAGTGGTGGTATTGCATCGGTTGATGAGAGTCATCTACCACCTAGCATTGCCTTGTAAAACATAGGGGCGGCATTCCCCCATGTGGTTTCGGCGCCACACCTCCAACCCTGTTGTTATGTTATGTTGGTTCCCACCTGAGTGGTTACCAACACTGTTCTTGCGCATGGGGGTTATACCCAAGATTACTAATCACCATCGTGAAGGTGCAAGCAGAGGATTTAGCGATTTGGCTGTCACAGACCGTCCGGACTTCCCCGAAATTGGGTTCACTTGATTTGAGTGTTACCCGAATATCAGTTTCATAAGGGTTTTAGATCCCCAGGTAGCAGGTAGCAAGTACAGCTTGTCTGGCACATCTGAGAGAATGTCTGCGTCAACCTCAATGACCAAATGCTGGACGAATACCCCTCCTTCGGAGAACAGCTTGTCATCCTTGCCTGAGACAAACTCCGGAACGGAGCGAAAAAAAAAAAAAAAAGACTAAAATCGAAGCCGGTCCTCTTCCACTCGGTGTGTGAAGGACGGCGATTATAACCGCTGTGCGAAACGAGAGAGGACAGCTATTTCGTATAAAAAAAAAAAAAAAAAAAGCCTGTCTGCACCATCCATTTTTAACATTACATACGTTAAAAAAAATCCGTAATGCTACTACAGCTCATAAACGACCAGAGCGTAAGCGGTTGTGCAGCCAGGTGTCAGAAAAAAACTTTTGAAAAACTACATTTTTTAGCATTTCAAATGCTATACTGAAAAGTGACCGTTTTCTGTTTTTTTTTTTTTTTTTCAATGTACCTATACTATGAATAGCACGTAAATGCTAATGATTATGCAGATTGTTTTCATTAATGTTATTTATTTTTATTTCTTTTTCTATGGAATTTACAGATAGGTTATATATTTATAAAAAAAATATTGAAAATATATCCAACTTGAGAATCGGTACAGGTGTGTGCTAGAATAATGTAAATGAAAAGTTTAATATTACTCCAAATCCTATTAGCATTGAGCTTGCTGAAACCATCCAAGGCCTTATACACCTCAGTTTGATCACCTCGCAGGTGCCTAGTCTCTAGAAGCTGCAATTTGCAGAACTTAAGCCTTTATTGGCAACACCAATTTGTTCCACTCACCAATCTTTTTGCCCTTCTCTGTACTCGTTCCGGCAGCTCTACATTTTTCGAATATGAGGCCTCCAAACTTGTATACAGTACTCAAAGTGTGGCCTGACCATTGCCTTATACAAGGGGATAATCACCCCTTATCCCTGCTAGAAAATTCCTGTATATTATTGACAAGATTCCATGAGCAACTCTCGCAGCCTGTCTACATTTCTCAGAAAACTTCATATCTGGCTGCACAATTACCCCCAGATCTTTTTCATTCTCCACTACCCTGAATGTAGTATCATCCAGTTGATACGTTATTCTGGAGTTACTGTTACCCATATGCAGTACTTTATATTTGTCAATGTCAAATTTCGTTGCCACCTCTCAGGCCATTTGCTCAACTTTTCCAGATGCCTGTTGCCGTAGCATACCATCATTACTGTCATTAACAAACTTGCCATCCTTCATATCGTCTGCAAACTTAAACATTAACCCTGATATACCTTCATCAATATCATTGATAAATACCCAAAACAACAATGGGTCCAATACCGAACCCTGAGGAAATTCAGTAATAACATTAGTCCACAAAGAGCAGTGTCCATTAATAACCACTCTCTATCTTCGTCCACCTAACCATCCTTTTATCCCTTGTAGCAACTTGCTCTTAATGCCATACTGCTCCAGTTTGTACAGTAGTCTTCCATGTGCCACAGTATCAAATGTTTTCCTAAAATCCAAGTATATGATATCAAAATTATTTTTTTGCATCCAGTATCTAATCAAATTTGTCAGACAAGACTTCCCCTTAACAAACCCATGCTGTGTCTTAATTATTACTACAGTCTTGTCTAGATGATCCTGCAATACATCTTTAACCAGTGACTCCATTATTTTCCCTGTAACAGAAGTTAGAGTAACAGGTCTGTAATTACTCGTGTCACCCTTTGTTAATTGGGGACACATTTGCTTACTTATTTTGCTGCTTCCCTTAACATAACTGGGTGGTTCCTATCCACCCCAGGTGCTTTTCTTATGTTCAATTTCAACAATTTCTCCTCTACTTTTCTCTCAGTTATTACGAAATCATTTAGCTTCCTGCCAGAGTTTGATAAGCTTCTGGCCTCCATTTCCCTATAAACCTACTCATGTGAAAATGTAGATGCAAAATACTCATTGAGTTTGTCAGCTACCTCAGCAGATTCATCAACAATCGAAACGTCGATGTCAAGTGGACCAATCAGATTCATCCCCTTCCTTCTAGAGTTTACATAAGTAAAGTAGTCTTTACCGTTTTTCTTTGCATTGTTTGCCAAAGATGTTTCGTAATCTGCCTTTGCTTGCCTAACGTCCTTTGTGACTTGATTATAGACTCTTATATGTACCATAGGCATCTGTGTCTCCTGATAATTTATATGTGTCCAATGCATTTTTCTTCTCTGCCACGAGTCTCATTAGGTTATTTGACATCCATTTAGGCCTAAACCTAGAACAGTATTTCTTAGTTGGTATGAAAAGCCTAGTAGCTTCCAAGATTGATTCCTTGACTGCTTCCCATTTATAATTTGCTGATGGTAACATCATCAGTTGATTCCACTGTATATAATTAAATGTCAGATGTCTTGGTCTGTTGCCAGTGGACAGGGGCGTATTCAGGGATGGGCAGAGAGGCCATATTCCTCCCGTTAACCAAAAAATCGAAATTAAAAAAAAAAAAAACTTTAAAAAAATAAACTTCAAACTTCAAAAGCCTGGTCGCCATCCCCCCCACCTTACGATGATACCTGGATACGCCACTGGCAGTGGATGAGCAAAAATACAGAAATTTATTGCAGATAACTTACTGAATGTAATTTTGAACAAAACAGACACCATTAAGAGCGAAGTATTTATTGTTGAAATAACGAACAATTTATTGGAGAAATAAATATACAGTAATAGACTGAATTATATATTATTACTATTTATAGATACAATTGCTTCGGAAGACATTAGATACTACTAAGATTGCTTATATTTACAGAAACAAGATATGTTCCAAAACAGTGGTATCCAACTATTTTGCAAATGATAGTCACATTGAATTTTTGAAATTAGGACGAGAGTTATATTTGGTCGTATAAGCCATATACCGTAGTCATGATAACACATATACGTAGTAATAAAACAATTCTGGAACAGATCATTTCTTTCAAACAGCTGGCGAAAGACACGGAGGCTGTACATTATCTTATGTGCGCATGTGGCCCTTGTTCGTTTTGCTGGTTCACTAATTGCATAGCATCCTAGTATGCGCAGAACGAAAATATCACTTCAAAAAAAAAGTGCACATACACGTGCACTCTACTTAATCGCCCACCATAAACTGACTGGGCGCGCATGCAAGAAGCAATCGTTAACTATACAACCCACATAACGGTATGTGTCCTCGCATGTGCAGACAAAAGGGCGCACCCAGACATTCCATCATTTGGCGGAGGATGCAGTGTCAGTAGTGCATTTTTTTTTTTTTTTTTTTTGACTCTCTCTCTCTCTTGTATATGAACATTCTGCAGCTAATTTATTTTTTACAACGCAATAGCCATATTACAATTTAAGGTATAGACATGGAATTTTGATTAAGTTTTGCAGTTTATGTTAATATAAAAGTTGATGCTCTCTATTTTCTCCTATATCAAAAGTTTCTCCTATTTTTTAATTAGATTCAGATCCTGATACTAATTCTCAATATGAAAGGTAAGTACATCCTTCTCTCTTTGGTGAGATGTAACCTTTGAGTTACAAAGGTAAGTACACCCTCCTCTCTTAGGCGAGATGTATCTTCGTTGGAGAAAAATTTGCTCACAAATATGTGCAGTTGAGAACAGTGCGACTATTTCCAATATATACTATCATTCTAGGAGAGTCACCAAGAAGAAAGCATACCAAAAACTCGGCAGCTTACTTTCACACTTCTTGCACTTGTCTTTGAGATATAAAAGTACCTTTTTTGGAGTTAAATCAATTCAAATCGCGAGGCCAACTTTTCTCGGGCACCTGCAAATGGATTTGCAAACAGGTTTAGTTCAACAGCCTTGGTATCTAATTAAAACCTAGACAAAGTTGAGATAGTTTAATATTTTTAAGAATGTTTCCCGAGGACCATGCAAATTTGAGGGTTGAGTTACCTGTGGACTGTACATCTCACACCATTGTTTTAAGATTAAACTATGTTTTTCAAAATATCACTTGATAACAGCAAAAACGTGATGGGTCAGTGTACTGTGTCTATAAAGGCATTCCATAGTAGGTTTTCCAGTTTCCTGGATGAAAAACCATACTAACCGGAGACACCGACTAACTCGGCTATAGTGTGGAAAAAAAGTCCATAAACCTTCCTACTGCCTAGATTACCTAACTAGAATTCAAGCTTTTTACACAGAAAATCGTATTGAAAATGCTTGAAAAGAGGCAACTAAAAATTACTCTAGAACAGTGGCTCTCAATAGAGGTATGCATAATCGTCTGGGATGGTCTCGTGGGTAACATAGCGGATAGAATCCCTACCTCTCAAACACACACACTGTGTGAAAAAAAGGATACTTCTCTTCCGGACAGAGAAACGTTTATCGGTATTTTCCCCAGAGCAACCCAGTTAGTCGACCGCGGGCGAAGTTGCTTTCTATCGAAAGCTAAGGAGTTCATCCCACAAAAAAAAAAAAAAAAAGCCTTAGTTGTCTGACGAAAATCCTATTTAATTCAGTAGACGCCTAAGGGTTAAAGAGAGTGGGCTCTTCTGCATGCTTTAATCATCATACTCCATTTCGAATTTTCGGAAATTAGCTGAAAGTGGTTTAAATTGTCAGGATAATCGGTTTCGAAAAGGATAAGAAACACTGCTTTAGAGCATATCAGCAATATCAATAATACATTTTTAGAATAAAAGAAAGATTGTTTATACATATATAACTATTTCAAGAGAACTTACATATTACACCAATGAAATGTATTTTTCGTTCACATATATATCAATAAAATGGCATCATGAGATCATATTGAAGCTGATTACATGGTTTATTCCAAATTTACTTACTACATGAAGGATCTACACAAGAATTTTCTTATTTTAAAATAGTTTTTCTGTTCATGACAACAATCTTAATATTACCAGAAAATAGGTGTCGTTCGAAAATAGGTATGTGTGTATAATAACATGTACACACATATTACAATATATTTTATGAGCTGATTATATACACATTCAAATATATATTAAAATTCAACTATAAAGACTACGGAATAGGTTGCAACTTGGTAATACAAAGTGAAATATTAGAAACATTAGACTATAAAAAACTTTGAATGTAACACTTTTTAAGATGAATAAGAATTTCTCGCCATTTAGCCAACTTGGACAGTTTTAATTTTACTAAGTCCTTTTAAATTATTTTGCTTCTCTAAAAATTTCATAGCATCCAAAGCTTTAAAAATTTTAGTAAAAATTTAAATAAGCCAATGTGGTGAACAGTGGCTTATTTAAATTAGAAACCTTTAAAGTATAATGAAATAATTAACTTATTTAATGAATTATTTTAAAATAAATGTTACTTTAGCGATTAAATGCGTCTCTGTTTATATTTTAGTTTTCATATTTTAGCTAAAATAATATTGAAGTTTATTTTTTTAAAAATAAACATTTAATTTTTTGAAATTAAAATAAACATTTAATTTTTTGAAATTAAAATAAACATTTAATTTCATCATCAAAACCTTCAGTCAACGTTAACAGAAAAAATATGGATGTATGTATATTGTCAACTTACAAATCTAACATAACATAAAAATGTGCATTTTTCTAAAAGTGCTTAACACACATTGACAAAAGTTTATTTAATAATTTAAGTTGCTTCTTAAGTGCATAATTTCGCATTTGAGAGCAACGATAAATTGCACATAAATTTGCATAAAAATATACCATATTGTGTAAAACATTTTAAACTGGAATAGGTGGCGTTAGTGTGCTAAATATACAGTATTACGATTTCAGTGTCTATTTTCCACAAATACTGAAAGCGTATGGAGAAAAATTATCTATTGCACGTGAGCTACTATCTGATAATTTTACAAAACGAAACGATAATTAGTGGTAGTCTAGGGATATCGCTGTGCATAAACATACAAATAATATCTGTACAAATCTAATATGGGAACAAATAGTATATCCTCTAATTATTTTCAACTAATATTTATTTACATATATGTTTGTACATCGTTAGGCATCAAGTGAAGACAGTCTGTATTGATTTCAAACAGTAGTCTTCTTAAATAACATCGTCTAATGAATGAGGTAGCCCAAACTTTTCAGATTAAAAAATAATAATAAATAAATAAATAATAATAACAATAAAGAAATAATGGGAATTTAATTACGAACTGATCGGAATATTAACTAACTTATATAAAATATAATAATCAATATTATAAATATTGATTATTGCCACAAAATTCCTACTCTTTGTAATAATAGAAATTTTGTGACAGTTTTAGATTTGAAGAATCAATTAATCATTTTAAAAGTGCTTCTTTAGGTGTTTGTATAATAATTTTAATGTGACCAGATTAGAATTTACTATGACCAAATTCGGTCTTTAGATTTTAAAAAGGCAGCTTGGAGAGAATTTATAAAGTTTATATAGTTCTTAGTAACTATAGTTGCATCATATTGGAAATGCTGCTATTACTAATCGAAATTTTGTATAATTTTTCATTATGTACAGAACGATAAAAATCCATTTATGCACACTTGTTAATAGATTATTATCGATTGAAAAGAACAGCTCTTGATTAAAAAAAAATAATGAATAAATAAAAAGTATGCATATGTGAACGTAAATTAAAAGACAATATTTTACTGTTGCATTAACATAAAGATATTATTAAGTTAATTCACATTTCTATACACTTTCGAATATAATTAGCATTAATCAAAATGCAGCAAGCCAACCTATTCAATCTGCTTGTTGAATTTTGATGTAATCAATCACAGAAAGAGCTTATATGAGATTGTTTACAGCAAACACTAAAAACTTAAAAGCCTTTAATAAACTGTTAAAAGAAAAATATTACATTGAGCTAAACTACACGAAAGCTTTCATTTCTACAAATTTAGTTTCCAATTGAGCCATGGTCAAGAGAGTATTTGACTGTTTTGAATTATGTCCTGCTATTTTACGATTAGGTTGTTTCATTTGTTATAAAATTATTTGGATGATATTTGAATATCAATAGTTATAGATGCTGACCTACCGCACCGAAAAGCTTATTTCTAAACAAAGTAATCACTCATTTTACCTTATAAAACTTACTATTAAAGTACATGCATATCACAACATATAAAACAGAATGTGTATTCTGAAATTTGAATAACTGAATGCCTCTGAATATTATGCATCGTCTTGCCTTGGTTGCAAGGTGATGTTTAACATTCATAATCAAATCCTATAAAACATAACAACAGCTCTAAGTTCCTACCATAATGACCTTTCAATCCCCAGGTGCGAAATTGCAAATATGATATCCCTTCGCGAGATTCAAATAATAAAATGCGGTTGAATTTTACTTTATGGTGCTTGGACTATTCCTTAGCATAACTTCGTTTCCCGATTTTAAACCAGCACCAAGGAGGGGGGGGGGAATCCCGAAACCATTTCCCCCTTTTGGCGCTGGGTTAAAATCGGAAAACACTTTTCCCCCCTTTGCGGCTGATTTTAAATCGGGAGTAGATCATCCAATCACTGCGAATCAGTCGCAGAGCTAGGTCAGCTCTGCTCGCATTGGCGCAAAGATCCATGGGTAAGAACCATAAAGTAAATTTCAGCCTAATATTTATTTTACCTACTGAGTAAATCAATTTACTAAATACGGTAGAAATTCGATTATTCATGTCTTGGTTAAAAGCATAAAAGGATAAACCTCATTGGTTCATCCTTTTATGTTTTTATAACACTATCATATGCAGTTAGTCACCTTCGTCTTTTTTTTTTTTTTAATTATCCATGAATTAACATTTTATTGAATTACTTTGAATACTTTGTGGGCGAAAACATTTTTGTCAATAAAGGTGGTACTAGTTTTCGCTACAAAATGAGTTTCAAATCAACGTCTATAGAAATTTAAAGGGGTTGGGGAAATCGCAAAGTTAGTGTTCTGGTCCATTAGAATTATAATCGAATTTCAACCAGGGTTGAATTGTAAACAAGTTTATTATTCGGTTAAAAATTTTCTAATAACTAAATGGCTATGTAAATAAAAATTATTAAGAATACAAATTGATATCAATCGATGCTAAATAGTGCGATCACCCAAATCGGTATTTGTGCCATTGGTATTTTTAAATTATTACAACAGAGTGAAAAAAAAAATTACAAATTTCCTACCCCTGTAAAAATTGGTACGGTGACATGTCTGAATTCCTCTATGGATTTTATTTTATTTTATTATGTATTTATTATTATTTTATTTTTATTTTTTGATTGATGCGGAATAAGCTTGCTTCCTTGCATTCTTTTGCCACTATAATACTAATAATAAATTGAAGAGCGTCATTTTTACAATCATGGCTACACAAGTAGTTCATAAACATAACTAAATTCACTTTAAAAATACAACTGAATTAATTAAAAAAATAAATAAGCTTCTTTTTTAATTAGATAAAATGGATATCAAAAGTATTTCTAAGATATAAATTATTAAATAAATAAATTTAATAACTTTTCTGTTTATACTCCTGAACCACCGCATAGGTGTTCACAGAGGAGTTCACAAGATACAAAGAATACGAGAAACAGCACCATATTTAGCATTCACGAGCTTGAATCCCGGATACTCAAAGCCCCGCACCTGACCACTCGACTATGACGGCCAATTTTTTGTGAGATCTTGGGAGGGGTTAAGGAAAACCCTATTATAGGCCTTTCTGAATTATGAATGCAAATATAAATTACAGGGGACAACAGAAAACTGATAAAAGCCCATTTCCCAATCTTTTTCGTCATATTAAAAAAATATTTATTTGTTATTGACTTTCTTTATATACAAATGTATCCTTCGCTAATCGAAGGAGTTAGGGATTAGTAAATCCTCATGAACAGCAAATACTTAAACGGGCGTTATGTTCGAATGGTCAATTCGTTAACAGAATACTTACAGGCAAATGAGGAGCAGTGTTTCCACTTTTTAGTGATATTTATTTCTAATATTCTGCACTCCCACCGCTACATTATAGAGGATTCGTCACTCATCACTCATTTGAAGAGCTTTGGACAAACAAAAATCCGAATAAAAATTAATTATTCCTCTAGTCCCAGAAGGAAGAATTAAAGGCTTCGAATTCGTTCAATCCCCGATGGGAATTAAAAATTTTTAAAAATTCCTCCAATCGCAGATAGGATTCGAACCCAAAGCTCTAGTCAACACCCTTATAACCTTAATCGGTCCCTGAATGATCTGATTACATCAGTGAAAATAATTGCAAAACTACATTACAATTAAAGACATTAAATTTTTAAGAATAAAGTAAGAGAAATCAGGGCAAAGTATTGCACACATCTAATCTAGGTAATAATATAAAATGCAAATTCAAGGAAAGAACAAAAGAAATATACCAAACTTAATCAAAAGCTGTAGAATATACAGTCTACAAGAAATTAAAAGGAACTTATAAAAACATTTAAATTGACCTCGATGAAAACTTATATAATCATGCATACTTGAGATTATTAGAGAATAAAATAAAAGCAAGCAGATGATTTTTAAAAAGAATAGGTGAACCAACGCCTAAATATTCCCAATGACAAAATTAGAGAAAAACATAAGTTTTTGATTCAAATAGTAATATTTTTTGATTTGAATAAAAAAAATAGCAATATTTTGATTCAAATAGTAAAGAAAGAATCATAAATATCTTAAACAAAAAGCATTAGGCTAAAGAAATAGTTAAAATCTTAATTAAGTTTTGACAAGAGAAAAAAATAAAATAATAAATAAATAAATAATAATAAGCTGAGTTTTAAAATTATTGTGATAAACTCTTGTATAAAATTCAGCACGTTTAGAAAGTATGTCAATAATTTAATAATTAAAAGAACACTTTATTTAGGACTCTGCTCTTTGTCTGGGACAAAAGTATGAGGTACCAAGAAAAAACGTTTAAATGCATGTTAATGCTTTACTCTTAACTCTAATACAATATATAGGAAAAATTTTAAAATATTATCGCCATTATACTGATTAATAAATACTGCCGAATTGGTATCTATTAAGTAGCAAAGGACCAATGACATAAATACCGCGAGATGATTAGCAGTACTCTATAGAGATTTTATACCAATTTTAAAGGCCTTCTTCACAGTTCAAATTTATATATTCTCTTTGGGGCATTGACAGCAATTTCTGAGACATAAAGGGACGAGCCATCGGGTGATATTGCTATATCGTGAGGTGTGTCAAATCCCTAGATAAAAAATAAAACTTGTGAGATTTATTAAAAGAATTATTTTGATTTTTAAAAACTCTAGTAGTGATTTAATTAATTCGAATATCAGTCAACAAAACATTTAAACAATCTACACAGATGCTCAAAAATTTAGGAGCAAACAAAACAAAACACATAAATACAGACCAGGCGCCATTATTTGAATTACTTATAATTATTTGGGTTTTTTTTTTTTTTTTGTTGTATTTTTATTTAAAACTAGTTGTGCAGTTGTCATTTGTGTTCATTTGATAAAGTAAATAAAAACTTTCTTCCTGAGCTATCAAATTGCAGTATAACGAGTTTAGGAGGGAATTCTGCCATTATTATCAGTATTATTCGCACTGAGATTTCGTATTCCTTTTCAAGTAGTTTCGAAGGCGTCTAATTACTATTGGAAGTGTTTTAGTAAGGCTAATAACTAATTTATAACATTACTAACTGTATACCGTAATACATTAATTTTATATAAATAAAATTAATAGCGTAATATAATAACGTAAAATAGTAGAGTAATATATACATAATAACCTACGCTTGATACAAGCGCGTAATACATAAATAATAGCGTAAACTCGATACGGTAATTCGATGTCAGTATGGATAAACGTCGTGAGTTAACCGACTTTGGAAGAGGGTTCAAAGAGGGACGTATACCGTATGTCACTCTATCGCTGAGGTGGTACAGAAATTGCACCCACCCCCTTTCGACAGTATCAAGAGTGTATCGTGAATACGCCATTTCTGGAATAACATCTCATCAACTCTGGACAGAGCTGTGAGCAGAGAGAGAGAAAAGAGGTGGATGAACGGGACCGTCGGCGTCTGTCTCGCATTGTTTCAGCTAACTGGAAAGCGACAGTAGCAAATATCCCTGCTGACTTCGACGACGGAGGTGTCAGAAGCGTCTCCACCAAGACCATCAGGCTATCATTAGCCACAATAGGTTATGGGAGCCGCCGAACCACCAGAATCCCATTGCTAACACCATGATGCAGGACTCTACGCCTCAACTGTGAGAAAGAACATCGGCACTTAACCTTGGATGATTGGAAGACGAGTCTCCTGGTCCGATGAATTCTATTTCCAGTTATTTCGAGGGGACGGGAGGGTGGGTATCTGGCGGAAACTGCACGAAGCTATGCACCCGTCATGTCAACAAGGAACTGTTCAGGCAGGTGGACGGTCGGTAATGGTCTGGGGCATGTTCAACTGGCACACATTGGGACTTCTGGTACGTCTAGACGCATCGCTGAACGGTCCAGGTTACGTGTCTGTCCTTGCAAACGATTGCATCCCTTCATGGTAATCGCGCACCCATACGGACTCTTCCAGCAGGATAAGGCGCCTCCCCACAGAGCCGTGATGACTAGAACGTGGTTCGAAGAGCATTCCCCAGATTTTATCATTATGGAATGGCCTTCCCATTCACCGGACATGAACGCTGTGGAGCATTTTTGGGGTGCTGTGGAAAGGTCCGTTCGAGCTTTGGATCCTCCACCCAGTGATGCGGCGGAATTATCGACAGCTGTGCAGCAAGCTTCGATGAAAATACCTGTGGAACGCTTTCGTGAACTAGTGACCTCAATGCCTCGCCGTGTGACTACCTTTATCTGGGCAAAAGGTGGGCCTGTCCGTTACTAGGTAAGTGTCCCATGATTTCTGTCCATTTAGTGTATAATAGGATAAGATATCTGCCAGAGGCAAAAGTTAATGACATTATTGAGCAGATATCATCTTTAAGGGCACAAAACGTTAGCACTAATAATACGAATAGTAAGAGATCTATGGACTTCTTTAACAAGTGCAGGGCATTGATGAGGAAAAATCGAAGGTTAGAATTAAATTTGAAATCGTCTGCAATTCTGCACAGATTTGATAGGAGGTAGTACATGATGAGACCCTTGTCAATCAAATTGTCCCGGGGGAGACTGCATAAGACTCATGGGACAGTATTTTCTCAACAGGGCCTATGCTTGTTAACAGATCATCCTAGTTTAATAAACTGTGAATTTGAAAGAGTCAATGACAATGCTACGAAACATATCGAAAAGGAAAAGTTATTTTAAAAAATTACTCAGAATAATTACTTCTTGGAAATTTGTAAAAATTATCTACAATTCTGTTTCTCTTTGCGTATTAACAATTTGAGTATCTTAATATTGCTTCTGTGCAATTCTTACCTCCTTTGGTTTCCATGTCGTCAATAAATTTCCAGTGTTAATGTCAAAAACAAGACCACTCCCTGGACTACTATCGACTTCGTCCGTTCCAGTAACAGCAAAAAGATTATTATCTGAAAAAATTATAACAATGCTAGTTACACAAATTTCTTTTATTTTGGTCATTTTGTTTCAATACATTTTAAATAAATTGAAAACAACTCACCTTTACGATCAATGGCAAAAACTCTTCCTAGATTCGGATGCTCGATCTGGAAGACTAATCTTCCTGGTGGATTTTCTCCAAGACCTGCAGTATAACACACGATCCGTCGATTATCTCGATCAGCAACACAGATAAGATCGTTTTCTTCCATTAGTAGTAAATTGTGTGGCACTAAAAGGTCATCTGAAAAAGAAAAGAAGATTCATTATAAATTATGCAACTGATGAAAATGAGGAATGGTCATTGGATATTGTCTTCAGAGAAATTTTATTATGTGACTGCGAGTATTATAAAACTTATCAATTCCGTTGTTATCTATGGGCTTGGAAGAATGGTTTCCTTTTTCATATTTCTTTTTAGGGAAATAGTTTAGATTCTTATGAATCAAAAAAATTAATTTTACTTTATTTACTTCCACAAAATTTTACATACAAGATTGTTGTTGTAGGGTTTTAGGCTATCAGCAACTTAGACCATATAGTCAATATAGTCTAAGTTGATAGGTGCTGATAGGTGCTGACTAGTGGCGGACTGGGTCTAAAAAAATTGTTGCCAGGAGACAAAGGGGGCCCACCCACAACTATTATATTTTCAAGCTACTAAAAGGTCATTAACATTTTTAACATATTGTCTAATGTTATTGTAAAGGGCCCACTTGCCATCGGGCAAGCTGACACCCTGACCAGTCTGCCACTGGTTATTACACAGATGAGCCAAAACATTATGACCAGTGAGTCGTTATGCAAATCGAAGCGACTGCAGGTGAACTATGGCGCGTGCGCGGGTCAGGACATAGTATAAAAAAACAAATGATACTGAGCTCCATTAATCAGTGTTACTCTTGTTCTTCAGATGGGAAAGGCAGTGGACTTAAATGAGTTTGACAAAGGCCAAATTGTAATGACCAGACGACTGGGTCAGAAAATATCCGAAACGGCACGGCTGATGGGATGCTCACGATGAGCCGTGGGCAGTACTTATATCTACCGAAAGTGGTCCGAGGAGGAAAAGCCCATGAACTGCCGGCGAGGTGTTGGATGACCACGGCTCATCGATGCTCGAGGTCAGCAAAGGCTCTTCCGGATGGTATGTGGTAACAGAAGGGCGACTGTGGCGCAACTAGCCGGTAATTGGAATGCTGGTGACGGAAGTAATGAGTCACAACACACAGTACATCAAATCCTGCTGTAAATGGGGTTGCGTAGCCGCATGCTGCTCTGAGTGCCCATGCTAAACACGGTTCACAGGCGACAGCGCCTACAATGGGCACGCGAGCATCGAAACTGGACCTTGAGTGATTAGAGGAAGGTCGTCTGGTCTGATGAATCACGTTTCCTGCTATTCTTTCTTTATTTCCTCTCTGTGCAATGGGCCCCCCCAGAGGAACCTGGCCTACCTTCCGGCAACACTAGGTGAGTCAGAGTCTCTCTCTCTCTTGAGACAGTACATGTTTTGCTGGGACTGGCCCGCCTTCCCGTGGTGTGGACGAGTACCCAGAATCATCTGTCCAGGTGACTGATGCTTCTGGGTAGCCAAGAGGCCAGAACATAACAACAGAATACACACAAACTTACGTCACACACGTATCTGGCCAATTTATAGTGATAGTATTCTTCACAGAGATCCGAGGGGGAGTTGAACGAACGTTCTGGGTACCGCCCTTACATATGCACATGTCAGGTCCACATGTCCTGCTGCACCATGTGGACGGCCGGGTAAGTGTGCCTCGTTTACCTGGGGAAGTGATGGCGCCTGGATGCACCGTGGGACGAAACTAAGCCGGTGGCGGCAATGCCATGCTTGAGCGATGATCTGCTGGGATACCCTGGGTGCAGTTATCCATGTGCCGGGAAATCTGACGTCTACTACCTACCTAAACATCATTGCTGACCAGGTACACTCTTTCATGGTAACGGTCTTCCCCTCTGGCGGTGCCGCCTTTCAGCAGGATAATGTGCCGTGCCACCCCCCCCCGGATGTGGCATGGTGCATTATTGGTTCGCGGAACATGAAGAAGACCTCCAGGTATTGCCCTGGCCGCCAAATTCCCCAGACGTCAATCCCATCGAGCATCTGTGGTTTGTGTTGGAACAGCAACTCCAATCTTTGGCGTCTCCACCATGGACCTTACAGGAGATAAAGGATCTGCTGGTTACGTGTTGGTACCAGATACCACAAGACATATTTAAAAATCATGTAGGGTCCATGCCTCGCCGGGTACGAGCTGTTTTGGCTGCACGTGGATGATCAAAATCATATTAGGTAGGTGGTCATTGTTTTGGCTCATCAGTGTATATATATAAATATATACAAACTGGCAAAAAAAAAAAATAAATAAATAACGAATCTTTATTCAGTATCGAATTGGGCCGCCATTGTTTCGAATGTGAAAGTGTTCGGCGAGCCATAAATTCTATAAGGTGTTTTTGGGCGAACCATTATTCCACTATTTGGTGTAATTGTAACCATTCTTCCAACAATATATCGCACAGCTGCAACAAAAAATAAAGGAAGAGCGCTTCTTTGCCGAATAGCTCTCCAGCATGTTCCACACAATTCCCAAAACGATTGAAATAAGGTGAATGTGGGGACCAGAGAAGATGGTGGAATTCCATGTCATGTTCTCCTAAATAGTGCTGGTCCTTAAGTTTTGGAACCAGTGTATATGTTAGTGCAGTTTCCCCAAACTGGGGTCCGCGAAATGTTCAGAAGGAGTATCAAGTAATATGTGTTTATATATATTTGTGGGGGTTACCAGATCTCAGTAGTTTGGGAGCCACTGTGTTAGTGTATGGATTCTTTGGTCAGTGTTAGATTATGTTGTTCATCTGGTCACCTCAGCCTAGGGTCCGTGGAACACCACGGGCCGCTAGTTACCGTCACTGGCACGAGGAGCCGGGTCAAAGCTTCTCTGGGGAAACAAAATGTAGCTAATAATAATAATAATAATAAAACTCCGAGTTTCCGGAAGAAGAAGAAGAAAAAATTCAAAAGCAATTATTGCCGAGTTCCAACTAACTCGGCCAAAGTGTGGAAAAGGTCCATGAGAATTACTCCCTTTTGATAGCAATTAGACTACACATTCAGCAATAGTAGATATAAAAATCGACTCTTCGAAACAGCTTTCTTGAAAGTTTATTTGACGAACGAATTTTGAAGTGAAGAAGGTTTTTTGAAATATGATGTTGTTTGTTGCTAGGATGGCCACTATATATATATATATATATATATACTGTATATACTGTATGTGTGTGTGTCAGGTTTTTCCTCTCACTTCCTGTGGGTGCAGAATTTTATTTCATTTAACTGTTTTTTAAATTCTGTTCTTTCCGGAAACTCCAAAACCCAAACACCTTGGGTTTTGGGCTGTCCGGGGTACGTACGGGACTTTTTGCTGGTACTCATTGGGCTAGCACTTCCTCCAAGTGGGTACAGAATTTTATTATTTATTTTTTCCTATTTTTTGTTTTAATTTATTTTTATTATTTATTATTTTTAATTTTTAATTTTTGTTTGTTTTCTTTTTCATTTGCTGATGTTTCATTTTCATGTTAGGGCAGTAAGAGCTGTAAAACAAAGGTTTTCAGGAGCGGCCACGGTATATGTGTAGCTGAGTCTTACCACCCCAGACCGACACTGGGCAGGCTTACCAGGTGATCGCCTTCCTGGTGACAAAATGGCTACAAACAACGAAACAACACAACAACACACATGCACAAAGATAACACTACAAACATTTCTGGCCTTTTACAGAGTTTCTCACAGCCAGATGTCGCGCTAAATTAGCCGCCAGCGACTGGCGCCCTAGGCAAATCATGAAGTCAGTGCCCCCAAAGCTCCAAGGGAAGTACAGGCGGAGGTTAGTACCACGCCCCTCTGAGGTCTGCGCCCTAGGCGACTGCCTAGTCGTCACTGGCCATGCTCGCAGCGTACCAAGGCGGAGTGAATTGACGTTCAGGTCCAGTCCTACATAAGATACTGTACACGTCCACATACGTGTCTACTATAGCTACCACGAAGGACTGAAATTTGAATGTGCAACTCCAGATTAAATTGAAGAAATAAGGTATGTGTTAAATGCCAACTCCACTAAGGCTGTAGTTGTAGTAGTAGGGTTTTAAGAGCTTTAGCGACTAAGGTCAGATTACTACGTGCATATTGTCTGTATATCGTGTGTGTCATTAGGTCGATTTTTTGTTTGTTAGACGAAAAAACCTGAGTTTCTGGAGGAAAAAAATCATGCTGCCTTCACTTGAGACCGATTAACATGGCCACGTTATGAAAAAGGCCAATAAAAATTTCTCCTCTCCTCAACGAGATGCGAACTGTGGTCTTTTCTACCTGGTGTGGGTAGGACGATGATCCTACCAAATGTGCTACCCACGAGGGCACTCAGGATGTGAGGACTTAGTATATGCAACAATGGTGTCAGGTTAATTTGTCAGACGATAAAAAACCCCGAATTTCCAAGAATAAAGAATGTGACCGGGATTCGAATTCTGCCCTTACACCCGGTTTAAGAGGGCTGTAATTATACCCACTGTGCTATCGCGAAAAAGTATGAAAAATGTTTGGTTTCTTTCACAATTCGATTTAAATGTGATTGCTTGTTTGTTTCTTTGTTATATTTTTCTGCCAAAGAAAGTTAAAATATTGAATAATAAACTATGAAGAGAAGGAACACTATGTATGATATGATGCTTTTAAATACAAATGGTTTTGTGAATATTGATGCAAGTAAATTAAAATACTGAGAAAAATTAAACCTAAATATTGGTGAATAATGTCGAATCTTTGTGAGAGCTGATTTAGAAATGGCCTTATTATTTAATGAGATGATAATGATTTTAAAAAAAAATGATTTTTTCTTAAGAAATGTGCAAATATTCTGGTTTAGAAGGATTTATAAACAGAATAAGTAGACCTGAATAATTAGCGAACTCAGTGATAGTCGCTGTAAGGAAGGTTTTTGAGTGTGATAAAAGATTCAAATGAGCTAGAATTTCATCAAAGAAAATTTTCGCCTTTGGTAAAAAGTGGAGAGTGCCCTACATGAAATAAAAATCTTTTTGTGAATACCGTTCAAGCTAATAATTAAAGTGTGTGGACTAATTAAATTAGCAAAAAAAAGTATGGATGACACGAGAAAAAAGCAAGCATAGGGGACTAACTGACAGCAGCAATAGGTCTGCATATCTCAAATTTCTCTGCCTCCTCTTCAGAGAGTAAGCTCTATTTTTTGTTGAGGCCTTTGCAGGAGCTGTCCACGCTTTTCTACTATACCATTGGCTGAAAGCATCAAAGCCAGAACTATTTGTGTCTAATGTTGGTCTGAGAGTTCTTATCCAGTTTTTATTTCATTTTAGAATATAGAAAAAGTTGTTGAATTTACGCGTTTATACATTACTTTCACAGATCTATTATTCACATAAGGCAAACTATAATTACCTCTGGTTCCCATTTCGAATAAGACATTTCCATCTGGAGAAAACACAAAAATTCGAGAATTGCAATATCCATCACTGACGTAAAAAATGCCTGAAGATGCTACAGCAACATCAGTTGGCTGACAGAAATGTTCTTCATCTTTACCTGGAACAAAGGCTTCTCCTAAAACAAGAGATGGCTCCTCTTCGTTTGCTTTGAATTTTAATACCTAATGAAATGAAGCAAATAAGAACAAAAAACTGAAACTATTTTGCATAACTCATGGTTTCGAATGTTTAATGAGTAATCTAGGAAAATAATTAATTTGGTTTAACTATCAGCAATATAATTATAAGTGCTAGAAAGTGATGTGCAATATAGCAAATCATTTCTGGCACCTTTGAATCATGAAAAGTCCCGAAATCACTGTTTACATCCAAACAAAAGTAAGCGAAAGAAGATTATAAATATTTTAAATAGTACTTAAATTATTACAATTAGGCCTATTAGTTTTCGTATACAATCTGAACTGATATATAAAAATAAATAAAAATTGTGTCTAGATATTTGTTGCATGAGACTTTTATTTACATCCAAATAAACTAAAGAGACTCTTCTTGTGGTAGGAAGGATAGATCTTTCGTGTTGTATTTTTCTATACGTCCAAGGACAGAGGGAGAAGGTGAGAGAGAGAGAGAGAGAGAGAGAGAGAGAGAGAGAGAGAGAGAGAGAGAGAGATCGTGCGAGTGGGTGAATGCAGTGGGAGTGATTTTTTAAATGAAATTTTATACAGCATATATGAAGTATCATTACTATTTTCTTGTTATGTACAGATAAATAAACCTTGGACATATGAAGGTTGGTACAAAGTTCGTTTCATAAGTAGAGACTGTTCGGTCTATTTAAAAATATAAATAAATATTGGATTCTTTTAGGTATAAAAATAAAAATCCAGATCATTTTTATTTTTACACACAAGGCGTAGTTAATTATGAACTTATTGTTAATTTTGAACTTAATATTAACTGTAAATAATGAAAGTTAATTGTTAATTATGACATCTTGTATTTACTATCATAATAGCTTCGTTATTATAAAGATTTTTTTGTTGCAAAAGAGATTTTCCACAGATTTATTTGCTTTTTTTTATGATGTACCCTGATGTTGTTGTAGGGTTTTAGGTGATCAGTGACTGAGACCATATTGCTTTGTATATACTGTCTGTAAATTTCGTGTGTTCTGTGGTCACTTTTCTGTTGCTGGATGAAAAACCCAAGTTTTCGGGAGAAAAATCATGCTACCTTCTCCTGAGACCAACTGACTCAGCCACGTTGTGAAAAAGGCCTATAAAATTTTGTCGCGTCATCAACGGGACTCGAACTGAGGTCTTTTCCACTTGGTGTGGGGAGGAGGAGGGCTTTTCTACCAACTGTGCTACCCACGAGGGCCATGTACCCTGAAAATTAAATTCGCTTTGTGCAGCTGTGATTCAAATCTTATTTGACCCATCTTTGATTGCCTAAGTCGTTTTTTTAAAATGCAAATGACAGGCAAAAAACGAAAATTTTCTGTTGGTGAAGGAAAACCCACAAATAATTGCTCGTTTGTTAAGTAAAGAGCCTTGAGATAATTTGTTCAGAATAAGTTCCAAAAAAAAAAAAACCTTGTACCTCCAGTACAACTACTCCAAGAGTCTTTACGATAAAATTTGCTTAGACAAGGCTTCCGAGTCAATATTTATTTAGCAAAAAACATAAAAATTAAGTAAATCATAATAATTATAGAACTATTAATTGTATTATTGCATACTATGAAAGGAAATTTATGCTTAATTAAATTTGGTCTGTAATCTTTTTTTACAGATCGCAGTCTAAGGAATAAACTGGAAATCGTTGACCAAATTCTGTTGCTCAAGCAGTTATGCTATGTTTCACTAAGACCTGTGTAGAACCTAGTCATGTGTACATCACAGCTACTACTCCCACTGGCTACGCTCTGTATTCATATTAAGGGACAATAGGAGGGGAAGCGGACGTCTCTATTTTATAATCAATCCATACCCCGTTGAACAGTAACTCAGGTGATTACGAAGCGCTTTATGCCAAGCTTAAGATGAGAGCCACCATCATAGAAATCGCTGTTATCTACATAGAGCCCAACGCCTCACTTAAAACAATCCTAGAAGAGTCCAACTTGGATTCTTCATCACTTACACAACTCATCAACAAAAATGTCTGTGGGAATTTCGACCTTCCCTCGGGTATGGATCACATGGAAAGGTCATTCCTCTCACAGTAGCTGGTCTCACGATAGCCAGTGATGGCCCCACAAGAGGAAATAACCAACTGGACCTCATACTCATATGTATACCCTGTGAGCTCGGCCTCATAATTCTTACTTGAACTCTGACGGTGATCCAATCCTGGTGCTGTCAAACCATCAACCCCAATTTTCAGCTAAATAAATAAATAAAATATGATAAGATGAACAATCTCCAGCCAAAAATATTTAGACGTCCCAAATGCATCACATCAGCATATCTCATCTCATGGTCTGTTCTTGAATCCTATAACATCTACTAACAGTTAACCTGTCAACTAAATGGATTATTACAGTTGCACAATACGCTGCCTTGAAAACAGTCATCATAATCACTTTCCTCTAGGGATCATGGTGAACTCCAGATTTCAACAAGAGTGTTCAATTAAAACAGCAGTTCCATTAGCTTTTGAAACAAACTGGAGATAATGATAGAATATTAAAAATGTCCTGGGTCCCATCTCAAGAGGCCCGGGCTATTTTTAATTAGCAGAAATCCCAGGCGATCAGGAGCTACTTTGATCGCTTACTAGCAATTGGAAAGACACATACAGAAGAATGTCATGGTTTCCCAGATCAGCTTGATCCTCAGAGGCAGACTGATTACAAAACGAGATTGGACGACGTCCTAGGACTCCAAATTAATCCCGATCCATACCAACAAGGGTAAACAAGAGTCGTTGACATAAATCTCATTATCTAAACAGCAAATAACAGCAGCTTTAAATTCAGCCTCAGTCTCCATTGCAGTTGATGTAGACGGAATACCCCAGTTTATGCTGAGACGTTTGAGACCGTATATTATCCAGTCCCTGGTCAACATTTTCAACGCAGTACTCAGTCAACGTATATTTCTCCACCAATGGAATATCTATCTGGTCAGGCCATCCAAAAAGCAGAACGCTATCATTAGAAAAACAATTCAGACCTGCCTCCAACTCCTCATGTCTCCAACTACTACAAAGGATCCTCCTTCCTACTCCCACAATTCACTCTCAGATAACTCCCTCAAATTCATTTCTCGGTAACAAACGGGTTAACTATTACCAAACTTCTTGCGACCACTCACGGCACCCTTTCAGCATTTGAGAGAAAAGAAGAAACTCCTCATAATCTACCTTGCCTTCGAAGCTGCATTTGATGCTGGTCGAGTACCTGCTCTTCTCCCATTGTTCGAAGACTTCTACTGCATTAGCGGAGATGCATTGTTCTGCTCTTCTCATCTCTCCACAGGAACCATACAACCATAATCCATACTAGTAATAAAGTCTATGAGAAAGAGATATATACAGGAGTACCACAAGGGGAAGGTCCTCTCTCCCTCACTCCTTTTTACTGCCATCTTCTCCCCATTTATAAACCAGAGATAGATATATTGTCATTTGCTGAAGATTAAAAAATCATTGCTCCCATTCAAACAAATTTATTTATTTATTTATTTGTGTTTAAAAATACGACCACACACACTCGTTCAGGCATGGGTCAGCTGTCTCTGCTTCCTCCCCTCAACGTTCTTGCCACTGATCAATTATATATACATGCCCAGGCCAGCAATGCTAGAAGACAAATCAGTTGCACCTATTTAACATTAATTTAAAAAAAAAATAGATGTAAAGCTACACAGACCCCACTGTGATCACAGAAGAAATTAACAATGTGCTCTTTTCATTAGCAAAGTACTTCAAGCAATTTGGCCTGAATATTAACCCAATAAAGTCTGAGTGTGTGCTCTATACACTGAAAACAAACAAACAAAAAAAAAAACAGAACCCACAACCATTTCCTACACGGTGGAGTCCTGCTGTCTTTTATCACTCAGATTTAGGAGTTGTTTTTGACACAAAGCAAAGATTTGACCATCACATCGACGAACTCATCAGCACGCAGTTTAAGTGAAGATCTGAGCTGAACAACAAATACATTACATTTCAGAGGCCCTCGTGGGCAGCACAGTTGTTAAATTGCCATCTTCCCCACACCAATTGGAAAAGACCAAGGTTCATTGGCGTAAAAGACTCGCCTGGTGCAAAGAGCATGCAAGTTCGACGTTAGAAGACCGGAAGAAGATGTGCTGGTCGGATGAGTCACATTATCTACTCCACACTGTGGATGGTTGTGTACGGATTTGGCGTCAACAACATGAGGGAGGCTCTTGATCCATCATGCATGGTAATAAAAGTGCAGGCCGGTGGAGGCGGTTGTATGGTGTGGGGCATGTGTCACTGGCAGGAACCTGTGCCTCTGGTGCATGTGGAACAACGTATCACTGGTCTCCGCTATCGTCAACTGCTTGTTGACTGTGTACACCCCCCCCCCCCTATGCTACACTTTTTCCCGAATAGCGATGGTATCTTCCGAGATGACAATGCGCCGAGCCATCGGGCTTGTTGTGCAGGAATGGTTTGAGGAACACAGTTCTGACTTCCAGCATATCGATTGGCCTCCAAGCTTCCTCCAATATCAATCCCATAGAGCACTTGTGGGGCAATATGGAAAGGAGTCTGGATACACCAATCACCTCCATACCTGCATTGCTGGCATTACGCATACCTCCCGAATGCCCAGAGATCTTGTTGAATCAATGCCACGTCGGATAGCTACTGTACTGAGGGCAAAAGGAGGACCTACGAACTATTAGGTAGGTGGTCATAATTCAGTGATCACTCAGTATATGGTGAAATTATTTTAATGTCATTATAATAAATGTACCTATTATTCTGCAACTCCTGGCCTTCTGGCTGTAAAGAGCTTTTGCAACACGACTCAATAAGTCTAAGTTTACAATTGAATGTTTGCAATTGAACACGAATTATTCTAACGAACTGAAAACAAAAAAAATTGGGAAGCCAGTAAAACAACATTCCATTCTTTGTAGCTAAGCTGACGTATAGGCTAATTATCATTACTAACATTTATCAGCTTGTAACGTGGCCAACATCAAAGAAATGCCATGAACAGACTTTTTTTTTTGTTTTCGTGTAAAAAATAAATAGAACACGGTTATACAGCAAACCTGTTTGCTGTGTTATTCACGTGGTCTATGACATTGTTTTTGCTTTTCAAGTTGCAACCGTAATGTTTGTTATTGGATCTGTTTACTTCAATTGCAAACCGAATCATTTTCAAAAAAACTTCAGTAGCAGTGGCGTTTTAAAAATAACTTAAAACTTACTGTTTTAAAAATAATACTTTCTTTACCTGGTGCAAAGCGACGTCTGTTATCCAAGTATTTCCTTCGTGGTCAATCTCCAGTCCATGAGGCATGTAAAACCTGGTAAAATATTTTATTCCAGTTATTTAAATCTACACTAGACTAATGCAATTTTAATAACTTTTCTTGAACAAAAAACAGTGAATAGTTATAAAAGTATAATATTAATATATCGTAAAGAAACATTCTTTCTATTTCACTTAGAAAGCTAAATGAAATTGGAGTAAGGAATATATATTTGGTATTATCTACGCTGACAACAGACAAACTGTTTTTAATTTTCTAAATATAATTTCATTATATGTAAATAACTTATTCTAAGGATTAAAATTTAAGAGTGATTCGGTTTGCGATTGAAGTAAAAACAAAGTAAAAAGAAAAAAATAGTGCCAAATTAGAAGAACTTCCTCCAGATGCTAGTGACAGGAAAATTCAAAATTCGGAGAGCAATGTATTAAACAATTTGTGAATTAGCTACGTTAATAATGCATTTTTATATGAGACATATGCTATTCTTCAAAAAGTATGTGGACACACCTCTGTTTTCATAGTCCATTGTACCCACCCTGATAAACCCAACTGTAATATAAGAAAGGGTATGAACCATACAAGTTGTTTTCGTCATAGCACATAGAATCGAGCTTTGGCTGATTTTGAGATGATGGGTATTATTGCTCATTTACAAAGAAGCAATGTGGCATTGCTGGTTTGTTATTCGCGTAATTACTGACGGTCTACACCACCCAAAGTCGACCATAGGGATGTTATTATGAAATGGAAGAATGATGGTACCACCACTGGGCAGTAATGCATATGAAGTCCAATGGAGGGTGGGGGGTACGCGGAAGGGTAGTACGACAATCTCGTTAGATATCCCTGCAAAACCTTAACCAAAAGTTTAAGGCGTCAACAGGATTGAGGTCTGTAGAAACACACTATATACGGAACCCTAGTTTTCGTGGGACGATGGCAGTACATAAGCCCAAGGTTACCAACTGCAAGCAGCAAACTTGCCTTGCATTGCATGGTGCAACGAACGCCGTAATCAGTCCACAGAGCAGTGAAAATCCGTTCTGTGGAGAGACTAATCATATCACACTCTACTCTGATCAGATGGAAGGAGTGAGTGTAGAAGATTCTGGATTACGTCTGCTGAAGAATTTTTCTGAGCCAGCAATGTAGTTCGGAGGAAGTGGGGTTATGGTGTGGTGCTCTTTCTCATAGTATGGCCAAGTGCGAGGAATTATAAACGCAGACTGCTACCTACCTTAACATTTTGGACAATTCCATGCTTCCTAAGATGGGGCGAATCTTTGGTGTAGACTCATATTTCTTTCAACATGATAGTACCCCATACTATACTATCGGTACTGTTCAAGAGGGTTCGTGATATGAATGTACAAAAATTAGAATGGCTGGCGCAGAGTTCCGATTTGAACCCTACGGAACACCTAGGGAAAGGAATGGAACTTCGGGTAGAGGCCAAACCAACGCATCTCACATCGGTGGCTTAACTGGTCAGTCCTGCAGGAGGGACGCCTACCTAGGAGAAGGGGGGGGTCATTGCGTCTAGAGATACCAATACGCTACTGACGGGTCACAGTGATATCAATGTGAAACCAAAGTGGGTTCTGATACTTTTTTGGGGGTATATATTATACGGCTGAGTGTGTTGTAAGCTGTAGTAGCAGCAAACGAAGTACAGTAAATTATTTTGTGCGTAAATTAGTTTTTATACAGGGTGTCTCAAAAATACACGGCATAACTTCAGGAATGAGTTCCACATATGTAGACAATAAAAATATTTTATATCAACATAGTTCCGGAAATGCTTGGTTCCCGAGTTATTAACCAGAATGTCTTATCTCCCACAGGTGATTTCCTTCATCACAAGGTACTGACAGAATCTGGTGGTTTTCCATTCCCAACATGTACTCAAATCAGGAGCAAGCGGATATGCACGTTATGTACGGTTTGGCGGACGGCAATGCTCTGGAGGCTTGTCGTTTGTACCACGAAAGGTTCCCAGAACGAACATGTCCAGACAGGAAAACGTTTGAACATGGGACCTTTACACCTCGTTCTGCCCATAGAGGACGACCAAGATCTACGACTCCTGAAGTAGATGAGTCGACCAACTGCCTGGCCTCCACGCTCACCAGAGTTAAACCCACTAGATTTCTTCTTGTGGGGCCATTTAAAATCATTGGTGTATTCGACTCCGGTAGCTGATCTGTAAACTCTCTGCAATCGAATTGTGGCAGGTTGTGAGACAATACGAAACATGCCAGGAATTTGGCATCGTCTTCGCGAGTCCATGAGATGTCGATGTGAGGCCTGTATTCAGGCAGAAGGTGGACATTTTGAACAATTACAATAAGGTGATGTGAACAGTTAAGTGTCATAGACAGACCTTCAAAACTTGGAAACCAAGCATTTCCGGAACTATGTTGATATAAAATATTTTTATTGTCTAAATAAAATATATAGAATATAGACACCCTGTATATATAGTGTATATATTGGAGCGTGCAGGACAAGGCAACCGCTTCGTAGACCATGCTCTAATGCCAGGCATAGTATCTGACATTTCTGGTCAATAAAATTTAAGAAATACCCTCCATAATCAGAGTCGTGCAAAAATACTTAGGGGGGGGGCTCGGATGCAAAGCGGGTTAATGGGCCTCGTTTATTTATCTTGAGACTTTTTTGACTCCCTGAATTGGGACTTCCCTTGGTGGCCTGGTACGGCTCATCCAGTGCACCCTCCATTTGCACGGCCCTGTCCATAATATTTTAATTGTCTTTATTTCACAAAGAATAAAACTGAAAGAGAGTAATTCAGTTGAATTTTAACTTCAAAACAAACCTGTTTTTTCCCCATCCACTGATGACAGTTCCATTTGTAGGGTCTACGATGTATACTGTATTATTTTTGATAGGCCCGGCTTTCTTATGTGCGAATATGTAGTTATCATCAAACGTGCTAAAGGAAAATGAAAAAAAAATAAGATATAATATAATCATATAAAATAAATATAGCCGTTTTATTCAAGCTGTTTATAAAACAAACATTTAATTGCACATCTGTTGCTCCTATAATAAAAGCACGCAGCAATTTTAATTTTCGAAATATCCCAATTTACTGTAAATATTATTTCAGGTACGATCCTTTCAGCAGACCAATAATTCCCCTTATTAGCCTGATGACGGGATCGCACAATTAATCCAGAAACGTAGACATTACATGCAGTTTAGTAAATCTTACAAACATTATGTTTGTATTGAGTAGGAACGGTGTCTTTGTATCAATACAAAAATAAACCATTTATTTTCACTTTAAGTGTTTTCTTATAAATTATATTAATTAATTAAGACTCCATAATGTCCTTTACCCGATGCATTAGCTTTTCCAAATACTTATGCATCTTAAATTTTATAATAATAAACGATATTTCCAAATATCGTTTATTATTATAAAACGATGTATTATCAAAATGATATTTTGGTATGTCACAGGTTCGTCAAGAAATATTCACAGAATAAAAGTTACAGTTAATTTAAACGATTATTAATTAATAATAAAATAAAGGAAATTATAAAGGAAAATATCGTTTATTATTATAAAACGATGTATTATCAAAATGATATTTTGGTATGTCACAGGTTCGTCAAGAAATATTCACAGAATAAAAGTTACAGTTAATTTAAACGATTATTAATTAATAATAAAATAAAGGAAATTATTGATTAATTTATTGATATAATTTTAAAAGGATATTGGTTGGCTAGAATATTATTTTTAATTAATTTAAATTTGAAGAACACACTTTGCCACGTATTATTAATTTGCTGGTATGTCACAGATCAAAAATTAAAAGTTTATTTTGGAATTCTGTCATCGGGCCAAAGATGGGGAGAAAACATTTCTATAATTGAAGCATACAGGCTTCATCGTCAGTCCCTGAAACAATTTTATGAATTAGATGTGTGTTAAGAGCCAATGTAACTAAAGCTATGAGGCGTCAGTATATTGTGACTGTAACTGCATATATTATTATTATTGTTGTTGTTTCTCTTATATTATTTCTCTCTGATTGGGAGATTCCACTCCGTGACGGGTACTGCTACCAAGTACACAGGGTGGTTGTAATGTCTGGTGTTACTGTTGGTCGAAGAACTCTCTGATTTCCTTCAGGTGTTCAGGATTGTGACTCTCTGGAGTTCCTTGTTGGTGTTCTCTGGGAGACCTATTGCTGCTAGACTGTTATGTAGGGTCTTTGGCACCATACCGGCGGTTGACACGATGATCGGGATGGTCGATACTTCTTGCATATGACACATCTCCTTGACCTCATGTCTCAGGTTAGTGTACTTCCTAACTTCCTAATTTTTCCTCATGGGTTTTCTGGACATTGCTAGTGTTGGGCACCGCTTTATCAATGAGGTAGGTAGCCTTTTCCATCTTGTTCACAAGGGCTATGTTCTGTCTGTTGTGAGGGATGGTCTTATCCGTTATTATGGCGCGGTGCCAGTACAGATTGTGGGTTGGGGTCTCTACTACTGCCTGGGGTTCGTACTTGTAATATGGTACACTTTCTTTGGTCAACTGGTATTTCCTCGCTAGCTTCTGATGTGTTATTCTGGCAACGTGGTCATATCTATGAGTGTACTCAGTCTGGGTGATCACCTTGCATCCCCGCGGTGATGTGTTGGATCGTTTCTGAGGCCAGGTGACATCGTCGACATGTGTCATCTGACATTCCGGGCTCCTTTGCGATGTATTTTTTATAGTTTCTGGTGTTGATTACCTGGTCTTGGATGGCCAGCATGAATCCTTCAGTCTCAGGGAAGAGCTTCCCACTTGGGAGCCGTGCATTGGAAGCAATGTTATCGATGTGATCTTGATGGAGTTCAGTGTGGTGTCTGCCATGGAGTGTCTTCTTTGCCCACCTTTCTAGCTTCGTTTCTTGTGCCGTCTGGGCTGGAGTGGGCTTCTTGCTTAGGTTGAGTGAGGTATACCACTTATCTATCTTCCTTATGGCCTGGTGGAATGGCGCTGTCTGGTTCTCGAAGTAGTCCTTCAGGTTAACTATCGCTGTTTTCAGTTGCTCTATCAAGTCTATCAGGCCCCTTCCTCCCCCTCTTTTCGAGCTATTGTTAGTCCCTCCAATGCTGACTTCGGGTGGTGTTGGCGGCTCTTGGTCATCATTGTCTTTGTCTTTCGCATGATAGCCTCTAGCTCGGTGTTAGTCCAACCTATGACCCCAAAGGAGTATGTTAGTTCTGCATAGGTGTTTATGGCTTAAACTGTGTTTCCTCCGTTCAATTTTGCTTTCAGCAGGCTTCTGAGTCTCTGATGGTATTTTTTGGTCAGGCAGGCCTTAATTTCCATGTGCTGTAACTGCTGAGCCTGCATCATCCTCAAGTATTTGTAGGCCTTTCCTTCTGTCATAGCTTCGATCTCTTTACCAGTCAGCAGCTGGTAGTTTCGGCCGACTAATTTTCCATGGTGCAGTGTGTCGGTCATATATTTGTCTAGACCAAATTCCATCCTGTTGTCCTTGCTGAATTCTTTGGTGATCCGGAGTGGTTGCTGGAGTTGCTTCTCGGTTGCCGCATAGAGCTTGATGTCATCCATGAACATCAGGTGGGTGAGGGTGTACAGGTTCGTTCTTCCTTCTTTGAGGTTATAACAATACTTGCTGCAGTTAAGCATGGTGAACAGCGGGTTGAGTGCTAGACAGAACCACAGTGGGCTCAGCGCATCTCCCTGAAAGATTCCTCTTCTAATGGGGATTGGCCTGGTTGTGATGTTCTCGATCTTAATGGTGGTACTCCATTTCGCCATTGTTGCTCTTAGGAAGTTTGTCACTATTGGATTGACCTTGTAGATCTTCAGGGTTTCTACTAGCCAGCTATGAGGTACGGAGTCGAAGTCCTTGAGGTAATCGATGTAGGCCGTGTATAGGTTGCGGTGCTTCTTGTAGGCTTGCTCCATAACTGCGGCAACTATGGTTAATTGCTCCTTGCATCCTTTGCTTCTCCGCTTGCATCCTTTCTGCTGTTCGGCCATTATGTCCTGACTCTCTAAGTAGTCTGATATCTTCTTGATTATGCAGCTGGTCAGGATCTTGTACATCGTTGGGTGACAGGTGATTGGCCTGTATTTCGCCAGGTTTCTTGTATCTTTGTCTTTAGGTTTCTTATATGTGACTCCTTCAGTAAGAAACTTCGGGATTGTCTCCGGGTGCCTTATCATTCGAGTGAACTGCTCTGCTAGGTGCTTGTGTGTGTGCAGGTGAGCTTCTTGTACCAGTAGTTGTGGATGTTATCAATTCCTGGGGTTCGCCAGTTGTGGATGTTCCTGATCGACTGTTTTACTTCTTCTTCTCGAATCTCCCACTCTCTCATTTCTTGTATGCCCTTGGATTTCTTCCGTTATACTTCTATCCAGGGTGCTCTGCTGTTGTGTCTTACTTCACTGCTCCAGATATTTCCCCCAGAACTGCTCGATCGTCTTCTTCTCGGGTGGTCCGTTTCCTGCTTTTTCATCTTCACCCAGTTTCCTGTAGAAGGCTCCTCATCGCTCATTGGTCCTCATCGACGATTCGGTTGTTTATTTTCCTCTGGGAGCTCTCTTTGTATCGGTGTAGTCTCTTGCTAGTGCGAGGAGGTTCTGCTTCAGTGTGTCCAAGTATTCTACTATTCTCTGATTTCTGGTGTCATGTTTGCTGTGGACGTTGTCTATCTTGAGAATGCTCTTCACCTTTCCAATCAATTTCTTACTTCTATTACCCTGTAGGTACTGGGTTACTGACCTATCTTGACTCTTAATTCTTCTATCTTCTGCTGAAGTCTTCTTTCCCAAGCTGGCGGTTCCTTCTGTTTTCGGTTCTTCTGCTGGCGATCTCTCGTTTCTTTTCCGTTACTCCTATTAGCATACGGCTGTGTGGATAGCCTCCAGCGTTGACCATTGTTGTCAAGGTAATGTGGCATAACGATTGAGGTGGTCTGTACTCTCCACAGGATTTTATTTCGCTTAGATATCACGTGAGTTCTTGTGGAATCCATTCCTTCGAATTTTGTTAAGGCCTTTTTCCACTCGTCTTCCATTCTGGATATCATGACTTCGTCTCTCTCCACTTCAGTTACTCTGGGTTGTATTTCTTCTTGCTCTTCCTCCTCTGGTTCCATATTGACCATATTCTTTGTGCTTTGTAGTTGATCGCTCACATCCTGCTTGATTTTTTCCGAGATGGCAAAAGCTATTAGGTTTTTCGTGACGATGGTCCTTTTTTGGTCCTCTAATCGCTGTTCGATGACCTGAATATCCGGGAATCGTTCCAACCACTTGATATGTAGCGCGACCTGTACATTGTCATAATGGTCTCTAGCCTGGTTATTTCATAGTTTTTTCACATGATGTATGTATTCATTTCAATGCGCCACTTCATGAGTTGGCGTTTTCTTCCTTCCTGGGTGGTCACTGGCGCAGTTGCGGAGGAAGCACTTCCAGTTGGTGGGACTGGATGGTCTTGCCCTTCTCTTGTGGTAGCCTTACAGGGGACAGCGCCACTTGCTCCACTGTCTTGCTTGGGAGACTGTCTCCAACTTTTCGAACCGGCCCCTCTGCCTAAGGCCTGAACGCGAGTGACTTTATCGTGCACCACCCTCGATGCAGTATGAATAAGATTTCTCTACGACAGCATCCATCTAAGGAGGTGGACTTGTTTAGCTTCAGCTTATGTCCAGTGGGTTTTTATTTTTTATTTTTAGTTCTTGCGAGTGACACCAGATGGCGCCACCATCCGCACCAGCCTTCGCTCCGACCTTGGAGAAGGTAAGTCCAATGGATTAACTTTCGCGATTTTTTATTATTATTATTATTATTATCATCATTTAATAAGATTATTATATCGGTCTCCCATCGTAATAGAGCCCCGCTCGCTTCCACCAAGGCGGGATTCGAACCCAGGTCCATCAGGCTGGTAGTCCAGTGTCATAACCACTGGGCCATCGTGCCCATTATTATTATTTCTATTAGCTATATGGTGCAAGGAAGCCTGAGCCTTCTGCTGCACTAGCCAAAAAAAAAAAAATTCTCAGTTACCTAAAGACAGACAGACAGAAGTAGAAGAGAATCACCAAGAAAGAGAAGAATAATGATATCCAGCTCAGGACCCTGGGTGTGCAAACCTATACTCACCAGATGTGAGCCCTTGGGGTAAATATTCGGTCGGTTTTCTAATTGCTGGACGAAAAATCCGAGTTTCCAGAATCAAACACCATACAACCCTCGCCTAGGATCTACTAAATCGCCCAGAATATTTTCTCGGGTCATTGATGGAATTCGAACTCAGGCCTTTTCAAGAGGGTTATATCCACGGTGCTACCCGAGAGGACAACAGCGTTGTAAGGCCCGATAACAGAATTAGTTATTTCAGTGCTACGTATATATCAGTTAATTATTAATACCTTTTCTTAGCATACTAATAACATAAATATTTGCAATGATAATTGTTAGATAAAGTCCAATCAATTCTACATGTTGTACTGTAGAATTAGAAAAATCAAAAATATGAAAACTAGCGACTGACTTCTAATGATATTTTATTCTCTTAAAATATAAATAATTATGAAATGCTTGTATACTTGAAATCCCATATTCTGTCACCGCGATGAAAAATGTGCAGTTGTCCTTGCTGGTCAACTGCAATTCCAGGTACTTGTCCAAGACTGGTAAGTAAGGGATCTTTAGGCCATCCTTGGTCTTCAGCAATTGTCATTTGAGACCTGAGGTCTTGAGAAGGATAATACTCCCTTAGAGGAGTTTGCTATAAATATGGATAAAAATAAAAAATGGATATGAAGTTTGCTACAAACGTGGATAATAAATAGTAATCAATTTGTTTGCCTTAGCAATCAAATTCAGCAATAATATAAATTTCAAATGCAGTGTATAATCATTATAGGTTTCCCTCTTGACGACTATTACAGCAAGTATTATTAAAATTTTTTTTCTAACATCCAGAATTTTTTTATATTAGAACAATAAGATCACACAGGATTCACGCAAATATCATTTAACTTAATAACAAATGATGATATTTCCCACCTCCGAAAGATTTTACAAGTTTTACGAATTACCACACATTCCACAATAGGAAGATCGTTGATGTTCGGACAACAGATCTTCATGAAAATAAATTTCCAGGATAAAATCAATTTAAAATTTTGTTTAAATTTATTTTATTGCAAATTTATATAATGTTTTGAAGTCACCTTCAAAGTAATCTCCCTTTCAATTGAGCAGAACACGTGTTCTTTCCAATCACTGTCATCCTTTAAAACGTCATTTAAAGACGTTTTCTTCATTTTGACTCTCAAACATCCAAAATAATTAACGTTTTAAAGTTTCTCACATTTTCGTTCTCTTTCGAAGTCGATAGGCAACCCAACTATCCTGTAACATCTGTCCAAGGATGGATACAGTCGTGGTGGGGGTAAAGAAAAGTAACAACATATGAAAATGGTTCTGTTCATATACAGAAGTATAACGTGCAAGAATATGTTTTTTCAATAATCTGAAGAGAGGGCAATAATTACTCTATTTATCTCTCATTCATCCTTTATCAAGCATCTTGACACAATCAGAAATGCCTGGTCTCGACATTGCATCATTTCCACCTGTTAAACTTCTTTAAAATATCCTTTCCACATTTGTTTCTTTGTTCGGAACTACAGCCAACTGTTAGCATCCAAACAATGAGAAGCTGCTCTCTGGAACCTGTTTCCACGCTCTTAAGGTCCAAGAACGATGGACTGGGCACCAGCGTAAACGCAGTTTGGTGTTCATTGGTGTGATGTGGGCTTATGGGCTGCAGCTTTACCATGTAAACCCAGTCTGCATAACTCCCTACTGACCAAAGATGCAGTAAAGAATAATCTTGTGTACATCTGTAGATGTACGCTCTCTAAGGACGTCGCTGTTTTTGATTTAACAACTTTTATCAAGGACCAACGATTTCTATCCATCAGTATTTTTTGCTCTATCTGACGTTTGTGCATACCTACACCATCATCTTTGTTCTTCCATCTTTTCCCTTGTCTACACAAGGAAGTAACAGCACAAAAACGACTGTGATTGATTCTGTGAGGTTCATACGTGTGTCGCATGTGATGACAGACTGCATTCGACGATTAAAACCTGTATAGTTTTAAAACCTGTTCCTTCTTTGGAAATACTTTGTACCATTCACTCAAACGGAGGGCTGTTGCAGTACTTTTAGTGAGGTAGTATTGATATCCGCATACGAAATAAAGTTAATATAACTTTACCTCGTACGCTTAAGCTTTAGGATCAGGCCAAGATCAAGAAAACCTGCGTTCTTGATCTGAGTCTGACCCCGAACTGGAGGAGTGACGCTGGTGAATTTTTTAGGCACCTGAACTAATTATTTTGGTCATCCTATGTGTATTTGTTTGGTATTGCTTAAAGAAAATAAATGTAATTTATTTCGGATAATAAATCTTTATTGGTTCGCATGAGGATTATATTATATTAAAAACAAATGAAATTAAGTCATAATCTGAATTTAATTTAATGTAACTTTCCTGTATCATTCATATTATTGAATAATTATTTTAATAATTAGTTAAAAGATTATAAAAGTGCATTAATTGGTTTCCATAAAGACGAGCGAAAAAAGCAAGAGTACATATGCCCAGGGCAGTCCGGGCCTTGGAAACTCTACTTCTCATCATTCCATAGATTCTGATAACGATACCTACTGGTTCATCAAGAAAAGGTGCAACAGTTCTAATTGGACACATTTGTTGATGTATTTCGCTGGCATTGGTGAGTTTGGTATTATTAAACACGTAAGACATAGGATTCATTATCCAAGCAAAAACATATGCAGCAAGTGATCCCTAGTGCACCCAAGACCGCATGAAGGTCCTCGTGGGTAGCACAACTGGTATAGTCACTATGATCCCCACACCGCGTGGAAAAGATCTGAGTTCGAATCTCACCAATGACGCGAAGAGTTTTTATGGGCGCTTTTTCACAGCGTGGCTGGGTTAATTGGTCTCAGGCGAGGGCAGTATATATATATATATATTTTTTATTTTTTTTTTTATAGTTATATTTTTTCCCTCCCAGAAACTCGGTTTTCATCGAGCAAACCGACTCCAGAACACACGCAATTTACAGACATATTAACTGCGCAATATGCCTAAGTTGTTGATGATCCTGAAAACTCTATAACCAACAGAACACATGCAGATTCCAACTGAACTTTACTGAAACTGCAGGTAGTGTTTCTTCAGCGATGCTCTCCAGAACAGCTGTGATTTTGCCTTTCAAGGGCAGTTGGATTATTCCTGTAGATATTGTCCTTTCGAAATCCGTAGAGGAAATAATCACAGGTATGATGAGTACAGTAGTCAAAACCATTGAATCTCATATCGTTCACAATATCGATTAGAAATAAGCCAATCATAAAAACGTTCCTTCGGGAAATAAAAAATCGCATTTAATGTCTGCGAGCTTGCCCCAAACTTCTTGGAAAAATGTTTTATTGACTCTTTCTTCGAATAAAACTCACTTTGAGCTCATGCTACACTGTAACAAAATTGCTAGTTTTATAATATTTTTTACACAACAAGCCCATTCATCTTGCTTACAGAATTTTCCTTCTAGGGTGCATAACTAACCGTAAAAATCTTCATTGTCTTATTCTTTAATGACCCTGTAAGATATAAGATCTTACAAGTTAATTTAAATGAGATAGCTGGGTTGTCCTTTGCAAACTAAGAGATTAATTAGAAAAAAAACGTTAGATGTGGTGATATTGAAAGATGAAAAATGTTACAAATTTAATAAAATAAAGATAGTGGGTTTTTTGCATGGTGAGATTAAATCAGGAGAAAATTTAATGAAGGGATGGGGTAAGCGTGAGAATAACTAGTAGCAGATGGATAAATGGCAGCTCCC
Source organism: Mastigoproctus giganteus (assembly GCF_048544385.1). Taxonomy (NCBI): domain Eukaryota; kingdom Metazoa; phylum Arthropoda; class Arachnida; order Uropygi; family Thelyphonidae; genus Mastigoproctus; species Mastigoproctus giganteus. The sequence goes on from NC_143579.1 coordinate 26,765,548, forward strand.
AATATACACAAAAACAAACAAGGACAGCAGGAATAGGTAGCGGGGGTAATTTGTGAATAGGCGTGAAAGGGGTTGCTTGGGAGCAAACAATAGGACGGGAGACCGGATTAGTCGAAGCGTTTCCTTTGATCGGTTACACCGTCAGACTAAACAGGAAGTAGGTGCACCTCCAATGTTAGGTTTCGAATTAAGGCTGGCGTCTGGCTGTCTGTGATGGAAAGTTTCGTATTCTTTAGAAGGCAAGTTGTGAGTTGGAAATTTAGTGGTTGTGGAGGTGGCCGGTCGACATCAAAGGGGCATACAGCCTGGGAAGAAAGTAAAGATATTCAAAAAGGAGGTTGGATCGCGCGCTAAAGGGACAGCATGGGAAAATGATATTAGCGAATGAAACGGAATGTAAATTTAAATAGAAAGGGGAAGATTGGTTGAAGTCCCGAACGGAGGCGAGCCAGTAAAAAGGGGCGGTATGGAGTTCAGGGGAACAAAAAGAGAGAACGCAGGAAGGAAAGGGGTCGTCTCTCGGAAAAAAGAAAAAAGAAGGAGTTTGGGGGGGGGGGGGAAGTAAAAGACGGAGAAGAAAAAAATAAAGTAAGTCGGGCAGTGCAGAAATGTAGGGAGTGATAAAAAGGGGCCTAGACAGTAATAGGGAAAATAGTTAAGAGTAGAAGTAACGGGAAGGCCAAGGATGATAAGAAAACGGGGTTATGAAACACAGTTAAGTGTGCCAGGAAAGGTAACGACCTCTTGGAGCAAGATGCATCAGAATGATCTTTAGTAAAGGAGGAGTTGCGCATTCAAACAGGAGAAAGGACGCCAGACCCGTGCAGCTAAGAGTTCCGGAAATTTATGTGAAGCTGATTCAAGCGAAAGCAGATGAAGGAGAGCCATAGAAGATAGCCTAAGATGGTAGCCTGAAACCTCCCTGGAAAGGAAAGAAAAGGATAGAAATAGGTGAGCGATATATTAAGTACTCTAAGTTAACCTGTTAGTGAAATAGTATAATAATTAACGAAAAGTGGGTAGTGCTAGAAAGTAAAGAAAAGGAAACTTTATCTCTGAAATAGAAATACTAACAGAGTTTATTGTGTTAAAAGGGGTTAGTGTATAATGGAAGGGAAATTAAGGAATGAATAGTAGATGAGATTGATATAACAGATATAATGTGTTAGGAAGGGTAGCAAACTTACTAAGAAAGATTCTGAATATGTTTTAAAGTTATAGACAAGTAAGTTATATGAGAAACTCTGGATGTAATGTTTTATTGATGAAGATTGTTGGTTTATCTGAATGACTATTGACAAGTAGAGACTTTAGGAAAGTTAAGACTGGTCTACAAGCATATTGTAACAGAGTGGTGAGAACACAGAGCATAATGATGAAAGTAGTATATTTGATTGTTAATATAAGAAACGGAATTGTATCCAGGAGTAATGAAATAAGTATAGTGAATGTATAAGTGTTAAGAGTTAGAGCAAGAAGAATGAATCAGGTGTTTTCATATAATGGTAAACTCAGATTATCTAGTGAATGGAAATTAAATTAGAATGATTATGCAAGGTATCTCTGAGTCAACTTTGTATATTAGGATTGTATGTTTTCTTTTATTAAATTGTATATAATATTGTATATGTGTATGTAATAAATTTCATGTTTTGTTTCACTTGAGTCCTGTTAGTCTAATCAACACGCGCCTTGCTTGCCTAGTTAAGAGCTTGCTCTCCCGCAATTAGGGGAGAGAGTCCTGGTCTCTGATTAAGGTGAATCAATGGAAACTACCCTCAAGAGCTTGAGTATCTTCTGTGATATTTGCAGAGCATAGCAGTCAGGTGGCAAAGAGTGGGGTCTTGTAGGTGTGAGGGCACTCACTGAGTTAAATGTATAAAATCAAACGGAGATAATAATAATAATGAAAAGAAAAAAAAACAAAATATCCCCCCCACAACCCCTTGTGGGTAGTATAGTGCATACAAGCACGGTCTTCTCCACGCAGGGTGGAAAAGGCACAGGTTTTAATGCGCCAAGAATTTTTATTGGTATTTTTTCCCAAAATGGCTGAGTTAGCTGCTCTCAGGCAAGGGGTATATAATTTTCTTCAGGAAACTCGGGGTTTTCTTCCAGACAAATAGCCAAATCGTCCACAGAACACAATTTCCAAACATAATTCAGTATATACAGGGTAATATGACCAAAGTCGCTGATGCACCAATAACAACAACTGTTTAATGACATCAAACTAGCCATTGCTAGTCAAATATATCAAAAAATAGGCATTCAAAACTATTGCGTGTTTTGTACATTTGTACGGCACATTTTTTTATTGTAATAGATTTATATTACTTTCATTTTTAACTGTTTATGTACTTTACTGTATTGCTTGTTTCAGAGTCCTTGCTTTGTATGATGGTTAATAAAAAATCGAAAATAATGATATTAAAAAAAAAACATGAATAGATCCCGGCGATCATTAACAAAGCGAGCATTATTACAAAGCATGTTGGATACTCCGAAAGACTTCTTTTCCAATTGAACCTTTAAAAGAAAATGTTCTTTCAAGAATATCAATTACACTTTTCAGTCAAACATAAAAGAAGAAAAAAAGAAAATCTAAAAAAGCCAAATAATACAAATGCATTTGTATTTCAATAACTAACTGGAAGATCAATTGATTTCAGAGTGTGGGTGGTAAGATATAGGAACTCAAACCCTTCTGAATGTTACTCACAATGCAGCCTTTGGCTGTGCAAGGTGACCTTTATTTCTACATCCTGACTATTCCTGTTTCTGTAGCACATATTGGAAAGTTCGCGATATATCTTACATCTTTTCCGTTTGAATATTATTTTAAAACTAAAATTATTGTTAAATTAATGTTTCGTTTATAATTATAAATATTTAAATAATAAGGAAAATAAATATTCGTCACAACAGGTCCCCTTTTTACTGGAGACATTTAGCAGTGGCAAATGATGCCAGACAGCAAGCTTATACAGCATCAGCCAAAAAAAAAAAAAAAAAAAAAAAAAGAGAGACACTTCCCTATTCACCTATTCATTCCCTCCAATACTTCGTCTAGTTCTTCCTTGAATTTATTTAAGCTATCAACTTTCACAACAAAAGATGGAAGTTTTTGTTCCAGCAATAAACCACCCGCTCGCTAAAAGAAAACTTCCGCACATCTATTCTGCAACAGTCCTTCCTCAATTTGAATTTGTGCCCCTCATGTGTGTAGTCTCATCAAGAAAAAGAATCCCATCAGCATTGGGCTTGCTCAATCCAATCAAAGCCTTAAACACCTCAATTAGATCAACCTCGCAGGTGCCTAGTCTTCAGACACTGCAATTCGCGGAATTAAAACCTTTTTTGGTAAGAGCACCCCTTTTCTCCTCACCAATGTGGTTACCCTTCTCTGTACTCGTTCCAGCAGCTCCACATCCATCCTGAAATGAGGCCTCCAGACCTATATGCGGTACTCAAGATGTAGTCTAACATTGCCTATGCTATGGCAATGGTCAGGCCACACTACTCATGCTATACCAGTACTTGTGCTATGGCACACTCAGATTAATCTAATTCGTGTTATGATACGAAAGATACGATAAACAATCAATACACCTTTCAAAATATGGCTCTTATGTAATAGAATAATTATAAAAATATTACTACAGAATTATCAGATAATTTATAGTTCTACCAGTACAAAAACCATTTTGTCACCATTTTAACCTCTAAAATTAAGGATTAAAAAAGGCAACTGTTGCAAAATTGAGGATAGAAAATGTAACCAAAAATATAAGATTCAAAGCATAAATGAACATAGTTTCTAAGGAATTTTTATCTGAACTAAAAGTAAAAAGGAAATTTTAAGAAAAAATTTAACACTGACCTAACATTTTATTTGGAATCGATATAAAAAACTAAAATCGCGGAAAACGTAAAATGGGTGATCGTAAAATCGAAGGTTCACTCTATGAATTCGCCCTCGTATATTACTATTATGCTACATGGATAAAGTATCATTAGAAATAATAGGCACAATATGTTTGTATACTACTGTATCTTTAAACCTCGCTGAGTAAATGAAAATTATTAATTTTAATAATTTTAATTTTGTATTTATATATTGAATGAACAGGTCAAAAGGGTCGATTTATCTCATGTGGTTTGGAGGGGGGGGAGTTCCTGCTAAAATGCTTATATCATTCAAGGATTATACCTCTCTATATTACTTACTTATGTAATCTGAGTGGTACGTAAGCAACTGATTGAAATGTAAGCAGTTTTAGTTAGATAACATATCAGTGTACAAGAGCAAAACCACATTTGGTTTCACAAGGTTAATAGTGTATAAGTTGAGCAGAAATTTTATAGTAATTCTTACTTAGCATCAACCAAACTATCAAACTGGTAATGCGTTAATCTAAGCTAGCAAATGGTAAATTTTTGTAAGACTGTCGCCGCTCTTTTCTTTTTATTATGATGGTAATGTGGTGAGAGGGGAAAGATCTTAAAATGCCAACGCATAAAAATAAAAAAAAATTTAAACATAACACACATGAAATCAATGTTTAGCGTATGACGACTGGAGACACCAGTCTACAAGAGTGAAAAGTTTCAATCTTGATGTTAATAAAGTAGAGCATAAATAAATATATTTTAAATTTATTTTTTACAGGGAAGAAAGAATCTAAAGATTACAATTAACAATAGTGGGACTAAATGGAAAGAAATGTAGACCATGTCGTGGGTGTTTAACTTATTAATGAGTCTGTTTTGTCCATGAAGTTTCTGTGAAGTGTTCTGGTTTACAATCTGAATTCCGCAAATAAAAGGTTTCTGAAGTCACGCAATGTTCGATTTTTTTTTCAACTGATTTCAACTTCATTATTTATTTTAATATTTAGTGCTGGTAGCCAGAATTCAGGAACAATAGATTTCCAAGGTCAAAGTGTTAAGTTTCGACTCTGCAGTCGGGATAATCTAATCAATTCCCTCCCGCGTCAAATTCCTATTTCGTTCCAGCTAAGCACAGACATACCCCAGCAAGTATCCTTAGGGCTTATGATTAAGTGTCTGAAAATTTCCATTTGGTCATGAAGAAATCTAAATCCTCCACCTGTGCACGAAAGGAATGCGGACTGGACAATTAAAAGGTTTAAGTGTTAGGACAAATCGTGCCGCGGGTGTTCAACCAACTAAACTCAGTTTCTAGGAATTCACGCCTACTACCTGCGCCACTGGCACTTTCGATTTACCGTGCTGGAAAACCACAATGAAGAAAACGCTTTGAAAAGCTAAGAATATACGAAATAACACTGATGGTACAATTACTGTTTCTGGACTGCATACCAGAATTTTTTTTTTTTTTTATGAAAACCCCAAACACGAAAGGTATCAAAACCTATAGTACTTAGTACCGTGCATGGGTTGAAGGAGAAGTATGGGGGGAGGGGGATGCCGGAAACTTTGCTCTAGAGACTAAACATGGGTTTCACCACTTCAAGCCTCCAATAAGCAAAGTGGTGGTATTTCACCGGTTGATGAAAGTCATCTACTACCTATAAGAATTAAAGATGCTCGGAGCAGTAGGGGATCGTAGCCAACTGTCTGTTGCTATCTTTGAACCCGGAACCCAAAACCTCAAAAACAGGGACATAAAAATAAAAAAATTAATTCGGAATTCCATTTCACTTGTCTTAGCAAGATAAATTATTTAAATAAATATATCGGTCAAGGAGAAAAAACTGGGAAACTAGGTACAACGTCTCGAGAATATTGAGGACATAACATCGCATAGAGAAGGGCAGGAAACAAATGGCTTTAAGATAGTTCTATAAAGTATTAACAGAATAGCCAGCACTCTTGAGATAGCTAATAACGCACCAACTAAAGAAAATGAAGTCATACACAAAAGGGATGTGGCTACTCAAACGTCAGATCTCGGCTCTTCAGCGCCTAGGCCCTGGCGAGACGCCACCGCAGCAATCTAAGGTATCGATTAAAAAGAACAGACCTGCTCTGGAAGTCAGTCCTCTAGAAGAAATGCTAAGAAATTCTGACTACTTTGAATTTATCAAAAAAAAAAAAAAAAAAAAAAAAATTGATCAAAGAAAAACTCCAGATTCATTATTAAGTGGTGACAGAGCGGTCATACCCTCTCAGCTAAATAGACCGAACCAGGCCACACTCCAGTTACCAGCTCTGCAAGGAGAAATAATGCATTAGGACACCAGAAGACCAACTAAAATGGCTGTGAGAAGTTCAGAACTAAACTATAAAAAATCCAAACAACCCAAATCAAGCTATTCACAGCAAAACAGCTGCAGTGAACATACAACAGTATTACTTTCAATCACAAAGAACAGTAATGGAACATATAGATTGATGGTTCCCATATGCAGATTGAAAGAAGTTCCAAGTAGACAGTAGAACCAAAAGATATACGCAATTGTGAACACATCCAGGATAGGAGAAAAAATAACATTATTCATCTGCAACGGCTCTCTGGTAGTGATGGCAAGATTCCTAGTATGACACCACGTTTTAGGGATGAACAAGAAACATTACCCTAATAGATACCCCTCCCTTTCTCGCGGAAGTTGGTTGTCAGCAACTTCATCCATGAAACTGCTGGTAATTCAATTCTAAAATCTGTATCTCGGTCAACGAAAGTCTTTGTTACTAGAATTGACCTTTTCACTATATCCCCCACAGCTGTTCAAGCCATGATCAGGGACCAACTCGGTTTAAAAAACAGCTAAAAAAAATAAGAACGAAACACCCATCATATACATCTTTTCAGATCACATGTAGAGTGCAAGATCTCCCAGCTATTCTCAGCCCAAATATATAATCCCGAGGAGCACAAGTGCGCGAGCTCCTAACGAAAGAAAGAAAAGTATGTACTTTTCTGCCATGTGGGCTATTCGGCAAGAGCTTACCGGTTTTTGTAATGCAAGTCTAATCGTTTAGTATGTTCAGAGATGTATCGTCCCACTCATTATGTACGCATGAGTGATTTGGTCATCTGCCCTCCTCCTTCCTACCTGAAACGCCATCTTGGATTAGAATACCGGTACTTGCGAGGGTTGAACTTGGCCACAAGGAAGCCCTTCACAATCTCCAAGGCGGTACTATTCTCAAACCTGAACATCGCACCAAGGAAACACCTCATCGTATTATAATCCTTAGTCAGTTGTATACACATTTTGAATGCCCTCGACATTGACAACATTCTGCGCAGCGGGAAGAGGAGAAGAAACCAAAATTATAACTTTACCATCTAAAGGAATGCACTTCAAAACCTAACATGAAATTCATACATGTTCCCTTCCAATACCATCAATTTCTGAAACATCCTTGAACTTGACCTCAGTAAATACAGAAAACAAATCCTGGCTGAAACCTTCTCCGTAGTTCAATTCTGACGCAACATGAGCGTATGCGGAAATTGGTCTGATTAGCTCTACAAACCAGAAACCTCACGTAGTCGGCAGCAGAGAGGGCCAATTCCGGATGTGCTGTTTTCTACCTGGGATTTTGCCAATGGTCACTTTTTATAATGAAGTTCAAAATGGACCTGAGACATTTTCCTGCTAATCCCATTGATCCATTTCTGTTCATTTTTATATAATTAATTTGATATAATTTACTCTTGTTGTTATACATTAATTTTTATTTTATTTATTCACATAACTTCATAAATCTCCTATTTTATTATTGTTATACAATAATTATATATCTCTTGAGTCTTATAATCATTATTGTAATTACTGACTTGTAACTAATCTAAACCCCGCTAGCACCTTGCTGTCCAGGGGTGAGATTATGATCTTCAAAGATCTTCAAATAAATACAATAAATATATTATTTAAAAACAATAAATATATTATTTAAAAACAATAAATATATTATTGTTTTTAAAGAGAACAGGGTCCTGCATTTTTGGCTTTTACGAAAACCAAACACAAAAAGTATTAAAAAGCTACAGTACTTAAGCAGAATCAGAAAGGGTAAATGAGGAAGAGAAAAAGGTGGTTCTGTGAGATTGAAGTTGGGCAGTGAAGGGATGCGGCACGTGTTCTCACTGGTTTTGAATAGAGCTGGGGAATTACAGATGCCAGTTCAGAAGAACAGTGTGCCCCATGGGAGTATCTATAGAAAAGGCATGCAGCAGAAACAGAATATCTTTAAGACAGAGAGTGGAGAGACTTTATAAGAGACGGCTCATTAACCTGATTGCCCTCTTTCAAATAGAGGCCATTAGCTTGAGAGAAGTTTTTGGGACACCACACAGATATGGGAACAATATTACACGATATGATGGATCTGGGATTTTTAGAGTGATTAGTTGTTTAGAAGAAAAGTAACTCGAAAAAGAATACCCTTTTTTTATGTAGCATACAGATGAAGCAGTATTTTTGCTGGGCTTAATTCCAAGAGAGAATTCTCGTACAGATATGTAATCTTGTCTAGAAATCTGAGTGCCATCGAAGATGAGCATAGGAGTAGCAGGCGCTCTTTATTTTATAATTATTATTATTTTATTATTTTTTTTGTGAGAATACGACAGGACTGAGCTTTAGGAGGATTGAGTTATTTCTGTCCCATTGGAGATTACCTAGAGACTAGCATTAGAAGAACTGGTGGTGGATAATATTCGAGGAACTGATGGATAATAATATGAATAATATGCTATCGTGATACCACATATACTTATTTAGAAATTATATTATAATTATTATTCTGTTTATCACGGAGTTCAATTAGTTCTGCCCTTAGATACAGCCATAAAGATAAGAAAAGCCCACAATTAAAAGACAACCAAAAACAAAAACAATGAAAATAAAAAAGGCATGAAAGCAAAATTAAACCACAAAGCACAATACTACCTTCCTGTAAAGATTTAGATTTCTTTAAAGTTAGTATTATTACTACGTACATGAAATTAATAGTTATTTAAATCAGTCATGCTCACTGGGGTTGGTAATCAGTTTATCTCACATTTCGGCACAGTGTTACAAGATGGAGATTCATTCCAGGCAGGGCCGGATTTACGCATAAGCTAAACAAGATACAGCTTAGGGTCTCATGTTACAAGGGGCCTCCCTCAACCTTAAAAAATCTTTTTTTAATATTGTCACAGTGAACCTGTGAAGGCCTCATACATGTTATAGCTTAGGGCCACAACAAGTTTAAATCCGGCCCTGATTCCAGGTTGTCGTTATGGTTGCAACCTACAGGACATTTCTGGTGTTGGGGCAATTTAAAATGGATGTGGAAATGCAATTATTCGATCTCTCCATCAGTCAGATATGAGTCAAACCCGTTCGAAGAATCTATGACTCGATCGGCCTTGTGTGGCAATCATGTAGCTTAAGTTCTATGAGTAAGTTACCCCTCGCTTGGCATGCATCCTGTAATGTCTGCTGTCGCAAGACATGTCCAGATCAGTTCCCAGGCTATTTATAATTCATATTGAGTTTGCTGCCGGGAAGCTTTATTTGAAGCTGCTCAGGTTTTCGATGTTGCTTCGTAGGGTAATCGTAGGTCATAATGATTTCTGCCAGCCACTCAAGGCGTTCGGATAGATTGTCCCCACACCTTGGGAGCATCCAGTTCAGCCTGCAATTAGTTGTGCGAGGGTAAGGATGTTACGTGCAACTAAAATTGCTTCCATTCGGTTACTTCCGTGTATGTTGAGTTTATATCAGATCTAGAGATAGCATATTGTTTCCATGCATCCTATTAATTGCCAGTATTCAATATTGTGGAGTTTCTTAAGCTACATTTCGAAGGGGTGGAGGGGAAAAACAGACCAGATTATCGAGGCGTACAGAGATATATGGTATTAGCCATCTTGCTTCATATGTCTTTGGTGGGTTTGGTGTCAGGAGTACCTATTAGATCGTTGTCGAATTTTTATAAATCTGACCGCTCTATAAAAAAAAACAAAAAAAACCAGCAACTAGTGACCTAATTTCACCATTGTGGACAGCATTGGGTTTATAATTGTTGGCATTCTGCACCATGTGGTGCAAAGGACAACGCCCAGGTTCGAATTCCGTCAAAACGGAATGAATTTTTATGGCCTTTTTTCAAGCCCCTCACAAAAGTCGAGTGTTTTCATCCAGCAAGTAGACGGACCATATCATACTGTTTCATACATGAAAATTCGCAGACACAATACACCAACGCAGTGTAGCCTTAGTTGATTTGGTCCAAAAACAAAACAACTGCAAAACCTAAACCATTGGGAGGGAAAACGTAATGCACGCAAGGCTTGCGGCGAAACTAAGATACCAAAGTAGTTAGGACTCATTGAGCAACTGGAAACACTCATTGGACGATCATCATGAGAAAAGCATTAGCTAATATGCGATGAGATGCCCAAATATTTGTTACACCACCATAGGATGTTCACGCAGGGATTTAAGTATTACATTATAGATCAGAAAGCCAGTGTGCCCATTTCATGCATATTTAAAATATTATACAGTATTATAGACTGTGTTGCCACTTTATTAGGTACAGCCCTGATGTGCACACAAATGGTTTGCCCCACAACGTTGCAAGTCACATGACCACAGTTGTTGATATAAATGCAGCAGAACAACCTTTCTAGTACCAGCACAAACCGTAGCAAGAATGGGGAAAAGAAGTGATCTAACGGACTTCGAACGTGGCATGGTAGCAGGTGCAAGACGTGCTGGACAAAGCATCTCTGAAACTGCAGTTCTCCTGAACTTTTCACGCACCACAGTTTAAAAGGCAATTCAAGAATGGTGCAACGAACAGAAAACATCCTCTCAACGGAACGGCACTACTGTGGAAGAAAAATCGCTTGTTGATGAGAGAAGTCAGAGGAGGATGGCTAGAATTGTGCAAGCATACAGACGGGCCACAATGTCGCACATCAAGTCAGAATATAACCTTGGTGTGCAGAACAAAATATCACAACGGCCACTAGTCGCACTTTGTCGTGAATGGGCTACAACAGCCGACGGCCACATCGCGTACCTTTGTTATCAATGAAGAACAAGAGAGCACGCCTCCTGTGGGCAGAGCAACACCAGCACTGGACTATCGAGGATTGGAAAATAGTTGCTTGGTCTAACAAGTCGAAGTCCCTGGTGCATCATGTTGATGGAAGGCTCAGAATTTGGCGAAAACGACATGGACCCGTCATGTCTGACGACTACTGTGCAAGGTGGTGGGAGCAGTAGTCGTCAGACATGACGATGTCTGATGAATCGCATAGGAACCCATAACCGGAAACGTCACGGGAAAGTAGCAGCAGAAGCACAAGAAGCAGAAATTACACAAGACAGTAATTAGTGACAAACATTTATTTGGCATAATATTAACAATGGAGTACAAGATGGATGCATTTCATGATGTTACAACAGATGCTCGAAGGTTCCACCATGAAACGCGATGCATGCGTGACACCGACGCAGCATGGATTGGCGGACACGGTCGAACCCACCTGGAGTTTCTTTGACAGTAGCAGCAGCGCAGACGAGTCTCGCCACGAGATCCATTTCCGTCTCCACAGGCGATTCATACACGATAGATTTGAGTCCCCCCCCCCACAGAAAGAAATCAAGGCTCGATAAATCAGGTGAGCGTTTCCCCTATCCGCCGAGGCGATTCATACACGATAGATTTGAGCCCCCTCCCCCCACAGAAAGAAATCAAGTCTCGATAAATCAGGTGAGCGTGGGGGCCAGCCAACGGGTCCACCACGGCCAATCCATCGACGCCCAAACGCCTGTTCAAATGGTCACGAACACACCTTCCATAATGGACAGGCGCCCCGTCATGTTGAAACCAAATGTTGCGTCTCACATTTGCTGGAACATCGTCAAGTAACCCTGGTAGAACTTGTTCCAGAAAGATCCGATATTTAGCGGAGTTCATGCGGGATGGTAACAGGTATGGGCAGACTAAGCAGTCACCGACCATACCTGCCCACACATTTATTAGGAAGCGATGTTGTGCCGCATGGGGGCACACACCGTGCGGTTGTCGTGAGCCCACACATGAGCATTGTGCTGATTGAATAAGCCTCATCCGTGAACAAAACATAGGCTGGAAAATTCAAGTCTTTAACACTTCCTTGGAGAAACCACTGGGCAAAAGCCACACGTGCAGGATGATCTTGGAGGAGCCGTAACTGAATCCTTTGGATATGAAAGGGGTGTAAGGAATCGTCGTGCCAGACACGCTGGACACTGCAACGAGACACTCCTAAGGCAGAGGCAACGACACGTGTCTGGATTATTCTGGAAGGCATTCAACACACTTTTTTCCATGGTCGGAGTTCGCGTCGAACGTGGTCTGTCCGCACTACTCCTGTTACCTCTAAATGATCCATAATCGCACAAATTTTGATGCACACGTGCAAACAAACGGTGGTCCGGTACATGTCTGTCTGGGAAGCGGTCTCCATAAATTCGTTGAGCGGCTCGTCCATTGCCCTCTGCTAATCCATACACTAGGTGCATGTCTGCCAGCTCACAGTTCGTATATCGATGCATGCTCTTCGTGCGGCGACTACTGTTTCAATGTTATTGTTATTGTTATTTGGTTTGTTTAGGAGCATTAGCAACTAAGGCCATATTGCTCCGGGAATATGCGGTGGTCATTCCCTGACCTTTCCGCATCCTCCGTATTTGGTGTTGACGGGCTCGAACCCTGGTCTAATCAAGAAGCGTGTGCTACGCACTGCTGCTCCTTCCCACCTGGCTACGGAGGCGCCTACTGTTTCAATGAGTAAACCAGAAATTTTCCCTCTCGCGAACTGATAAACAGCACCGTCTACCGACTTACGGTGACGTTTCCAGTTATGGGTTCCTATGCGATTCACATTCCTTTAGATGTTACCTATCTCCCCTAAACGTTTGTACCAATATTTTTGAGACACCCTGTATATATAATGTGTCATAAAATATAGCTTCACATCGACTTTTGAAAATATTCGATTTTTCTATATTTCTCCCTCATGTTTTTTTGGCTAGTGGAAGATGAATCCGGTGAATCAAGCATTGTTCAGTGATCAAATTGTGGACCAAAGAGGGAAGAAATCCTAAAGAATCCATGAAAGAATGAAAGTTTGGGGAAGTATCACCCAGTTGTTCTACTGTTGAAAAGATGTTCGGCAGCGTTCAGAAGATGACAAAGTCAGTCGAGAATGATCCAATGTAGATTGGCGCCATCTGAAGCAATCAATTCTGAAAAAAAAAAAAAAAAAGTGCTATCGTTAAAGAAAGATGTTTAGAAAACAGAAACCTTAGAGAGTCTGAACTTGTAAAAGCACTTAACATTTCCCATGGAAAAATTTTAACATGGACATTAAGGAATGTCCTAAGTTTGTTCAAGATGGGTTCCCAGAAACCTTTCCATTCATAAACATCAGAGGGTGGAGTTATCAATAGAGAATTTAAAATTAATTCCTGTTAATCCAGATAAATTTTTATCCCATTTGTTGACTGATGATGACACTCGACTACATTTTTATTATTCTGAATCCTAATTAGAAAGCATGCAGTGGAAGCACAAAGGCTCTCCAATCCCGAAAAAGTTTCGAGCCCACCAGCTGGAAGAGTGTTGGCCTCAATTTTCTGGGACACAAAAGGATCGTTTTTAACTGATTACCTTGAGCCTAAAACCAAAATAACACGGGAATATTATGCCAGCCTTATGCCAAAGGTAAAAGCTGGAAATCGGAAAGAAAAATGAGGAAAGTTGGGTCATCGGGTTTTGCTTCTCCATGACAGCACCCGTGCACAAAACCCGATTTTTTTTTTTTTTAATGGAAAATAATTTTACACAGTATTAATTTCAAAGAAGACCCTAAAGATTTATTGACTAAGAGCTTCTTTCAAAATAAATCCTATAATAATAATAATCCAGATATAAAATTTTTCAAAGAAAACTGCAGTTAGTTATTTTTGAAAACATTCCTTTTAAGCATACTTTGTCTTAATTCTAGCGATTCATCCACAGAAGTTTTATTGAAGCTTGTTTCTGCAGTTCGTCTTCTTGATTTCTTTGATGTTGAATTTAATTTCTAGCGTACATCTGCTCAAATGGTTTCAGTATTTCAGCTTAATTTTTGGTTTTAATTATTAGTCAGATATTCTGATCTTTGGTTAAGGTTTCTTTTACAATTAAAAAACAAATTTGTAAAATTTGTAAAAGGTATGTTTCGAAATTTGTAAAAGGTTTCTATTATAAATTTCGACTAGCGTGGCATAAAAGAATTGTTTGTTGAATTGATATTTTAAAAGACTCACCTCTCTTAGTTGATGTTCTGCCAGTAATTCACGAATTCCTTCAAAAAAATCAGTATCCCCAAGAAAGTTCGGTGAAGAATAGCTTATAGAGCGAGCTTTCAGAGATTCTAACTGAGTGACTATTAGGAGGGAACACATAAGTAATTTTCTACATACCGCCATTATTGCTGTTATTCTATGTCATCCAACCATATGGTGACGATGACTAGTAGATTGACGTGTAGACCCTATTGATTTGATGCTGTTGGATATTTTCGACACCTGTTTAGTATGAAGACAATGAACGAAATTTGGATATATATACAATCCAAAAAATCAAAACTGCTTTTGTGGAGATAAAGATTTTCTACTGTCGTACTGTGTTTTCGTCTTGAAGATATTGGAACTGAACTGGCAGACTGAATGGAATTCGCTGCAGCAGGTGAAAGAGCGCAGTTACCATGGCAACAGTTACGTACTAACAGAAAGCCAAAGCGCAGACGCCGAATAGGTTTATCTCTAAATGTGGGTATTTTCCAATATGATTTCTTCCCTTTCAAAATAAAAATAAAAAAATAATAAAATAATGTTCTGGAAAATCGAACTAGTACGAAGAAACTTCACTTGTTAAGGTGGATGGGGGGAAATATATATATATATATATATTTTTTTTTTTACGAAACCCCCAAGCACGAGAGGTATTAGAATTTGTAGTACTTAGTACCTGCATGGAAGGTTGAGAATACGAAAGAAGATACTTCTTGACATTAGACTTAAATTTGTGTAGATTTTAATTGTCTGGAAAGAAGTATGAAGGGAGGTTGTTCCAGAAAAAGGAAGTTGAAGGAATAAATGAGGAAGAAGAAAAGTTGGTTCTCTGAGTTTAAAGGTGGACAATAAACGGATGCAGACTGGTTGCAGTACGTATTCGGACCGGTTTGAAAGAGAAAGCAGGAATTATAGAAGCCAGTTAAGAACAGTGCCCACAGAAGTATCTATAGAAAAATGGCATGCAGCAGAAACAGAACATCTATGAGACAAAGAATGGAGAGACTGTGTTAAAAATGGGTCATTAATTAACCTAACGACCCTCGTTTGAATGGAATCTAAAAGCCTGAGAGAGAGGTTTTGGGGCCGCCGCCACAGATATGGGAAGAATATTCAGTGGTAGGGCAGATTTTAAATTTGTACGGAGTGAGCAGCTATTTTGAAGAAAATTAATGCCAAGAGCGAAAGAGAAAATCCAGTTTTTTAGATGCATAGGAAGCAATATTTGTTACGTGTTTATGCCAAGGGAGATTTGAAGTCAGGGCAATCCTAATATAGATATGCGATTTTGACTAGAAATCTGAGTGACATCGAAGATATACATAGGAGCAGAAGAATCGTATTGTGAGATATAAGACAGGACTGAGTTTTAGACGGATTGAAATCAACTAAGTTATCTTTGCCCCACTGGGCACAATCTGCACACCTTATGGAGAAATGCTTGAAATCAGCATTTAAGGAACTGGTAGTGGATATTGGAGAAGTTGAAGCTGTTTTTGCAGGGGAAGGTTTCTCAAAGTGGAGAGTGGAATGCAATGTTCTATCATCAGTAAAACTATAGATATGATTTCCAATCAATCAAAGAAAGTCATTAATATACAAGAGGAAAAGGATGGGAGAAAGAACTGAACCTTGCGGAACACCAGCATCAGTGGAGAAATTAGAAGACAGAGAGCCGTCTACCATCACCGGCAGTGAACAGTCAGAGAGTAAACTGGATATCCAATTGCAAATACGGATTCTATTAAATTCAAAATTGGTCAAGGATTGGATGTAGTTAGTATATTCTGCACCGCTGTATAGTTGTATATTTGTTGGTTTTTCCACTTAATAACGGTCTGCACACTTTATGATTTTTTAATATCCTTAAATTATTCACGAGTTTTAAAACTGTTCTTGTCTTTTCTAGCATTATTATTTCCTACTTATTCCTTTCTATTCTTTATCAGCAAGATATAATTATCACAGTTTTAATACTTTTCGAATCATTTGTTGGAAATGTATTTATTTTTAATAATATGGAAGCTTATTTGGTCAACCTTTATGCCAAACACAATCAAAAGCCTTTGGAATGTCAAGAGCTTGAGAGCAGCTGTTGGAGTTTCAGCAGCCGTTTCTATTGAATTTGTCCATAGATGGGTAACATAAGCCAATATATCACCAGTGGGTCGACACTGACGGAATACATATAGGCGATAACTGATCAGATGGAAGGTTTCTTGACAGTTTAGGAGAGTTGGCGATTAATGGATTTCTCCATTACTTTAGAAAGAGTGGAAGTAAGTGCAGTTGGACGAGAGGGACTTGTTAGGAACTGGCTGTCTGCGCGTTTAGCACAGTGGTATCGTCACCTCCTCTCCATACCGGGTGGAAAAGGCCCAGGTTCGAATCCCGTCGATGAGGCGAGGAACTTTAATGGGCTTTTTTCGCTCCGTCGCTGAGTTAGTCGATCTCAAGCGTAGGTAGTAAGGTTTCCCCCCCCCCTAGAAACTGGGGTTTTTTCGTCCAGCAAAACAGGCAAATCGAGCAGAGAACACACACAATTCACATACATAATATATAAATGGGTATATGTAAGAGATTACCGGGTGACCCTAATATAATAATTTTTTGTTTCCCCAGTTTAAGGTCCTCGCGAAAGGTTACAGATTTGGGACAACTGAGGAAAATTATTTAGAACGCAACCCAGGAACTATTAGTTGTTCCAAAAGAAGCCCATTAGAAATATTCCCAGAAGTCGCAGACGCGTTGGAATCCGATTATATATATCATCGACTTCAGGGGGTTTACTTCGAAAGAGATCCATCCGAATAACCAGTAAGCTTCATCACATCCGGAATATTAGTTGGGGATGTGATGAAAATTCCCTCCGGTCGATGACGTGAGGATTTTTATGAGCCTTTTTCACAAAGTGGCTGATTAGTTAGTCTCAGGTGAAGGTAGCATGGTTTTTTCTCCCGGAACTCGGGTTTTTCGACCAGAAAACAGAAAATGGACCTCAGAACACATGCAATTTACAGACAGTACACACGAAGCAATATGGCCTTAGTCCCTGACACTCCCAAACCTAAATCCTACTAAAATAACAACAACATATGTGTATTCTAGCAATTTTGAACACACCCTCAAAAACTATATCAAAATTTATATATCTCAAATTTAATAAAGAAAATAATGGAAACAATGCCAAATTTCTAGACCTCATTATCACTAATAGATAATTCTAAGCCCAACATTATTAATCTGTATGATAAAAGGTAAATATCTTCAGATAAGATATTCTGAAGTTTTTCGCTTCAGGGTATCTTATCTAATACACTGGAACTCGAATACCTTTGTTAAAATCTATAAAAATATATTGATAGCACAAATCGTCAGAGTTGCCAAAATATGTTGTGTTAAAATACTGTTTAATAAGCATTACAAATTATATGACAACAACTTCCCAGTTTATTTTATCAAATCTCACGTTAGTAAATTAAAATTTGAATTTAGGTATTAAATTCAAAATTGGTCAAGGATCGGATGTGGGTAGTATATTCTACACCGCTGTATAGTTGATTATTTGTTCGTTTGTTCACCCAATAACAATCTGCACACATTATTATTATTATTAGCTACATGGTGTAAAAAAACCTAAGGCTTATGCTGCATCAGACAAAAAGGAAATCCTGAGAGAGAGAGAGAGAGAGAGAGAGAGAGAGGGTAATCACCAAGAAAGAGAAGAATGGTGATAGCCAGCTCAAGGATTCTGGGTGTGCCAAGCCCATACTCACCAGATGTGAGCCCCTGGGGTTAAATTAATAGCCTTAAATTATTCACGAGTTTTAAAACTTCTTGTTTATTATTGCATTATTATTTCCTAGTTCCTATTTATTCCTTTCTATTCTTTATCAGTATATTCGAGGTATAATTATTACAACTTTAATACTTTTTGCAACATTTATTGGAAATATATTTATTTTAATACATCATACTGTTAGGGGGCACTACTTATCTTTTTATACTAGAGGAAGAAGAAATATTGTTTGCCAGGTGTTTAACATTCATCGATGTTGTTTACATATCTACTGTTTTTACACGTAACAGCAATTTCCGTTTGTAGGCTCACAAATTTTTTTCCTCTCTTTTTTTTTTTTTTGGTGTTCCATTTACTTCTAGGTAAGGCTTGCATTCTTGTTCTTCCTACGTATTTATATGTTGTCAATATTGCACTGATTATTTACAGTATATGTATTATGCACATCTGTATTCAAATAAATACTTGGTAATGTTCTATCTCAATACTAATTCTCTCTAAATATACATTCTCTCTCTTCTATATTCAGTTATATTATATTTTTTAACTATTTTACATATGTTTAACTTTATATCACTATAAATAAGATATTATTTTACAATCGCTAATTTTTAAAAATCTTTCTTTCCCATTTTCATGCTTCCATTTTTCATAATTTAAACATCAAATATACAATTGTTAATAATATTTTGTTAATAACGCCTTCTACTTTTTTGAAGAGAGATATTTAAATATATTTGAATATTCAAATATTTAGATATTTATATTTAAAGACTATATAATTTTCTATTATTATATTTGGTTTCCTTAATAAAAATGTCTCTTCTATATTTTCTTTTTAAAATTAATTGTTTAATATTTTAAAATTACTTCATTGGCTTTAAATCACAGAAACAACTTGGTAAACGGTAATAATTTTCCTTAATTTCTGCAATAAATTCTTAATGGGGGATAAATAAATTTATTTATCCTCCATCTTATTTATTTATATAATGGGGGATAAATAAATTCTTTATTTATCCAGGGCCTCCACTATTTAATTAGGCATTCACGCTCCCAGCTTGCTGGGTATCTTTTTCTGCCTTTTATTTTCTCCTCCTGATATTCAATGGCTTTTAATCTCCTTTATTTTTAAAGGCATTTTCCTTTTCCTTTACCATATATGTGTCTATACTCTTTCATATTTTTGCCTCCCTTTTTCTAATTTCTAGATTTCTTTTTGCCAGGGCCCTCAATTTAAAGTCTGGACACCCAGTATGCCTGAGTAATAACCATTATCACTGATGTTTCCCCCCCCCCCAACTCACACCTCTATTTTTCACCTTCTTTCACCATAACTTTGCCTTATATAACTTCCCCTCTTAATTAAATTATTTATGAATTGAATAATCATGCATACATACAGTACGCATGATTATTCAATTATTCATGATTATTCGGGATTACTTTCTACAGTACTGCTGATAAAAAAAATTACATCGACCAGGCTTTTGAGTTTTTTTTTTTTTTTTTAGAAGTGGATTGGATTACTGTTGATTAGTGCTTTTCAATATTTTATTTATTTAGATATTGTTGGATTATTTTGTTATAGGTTTTCCTGTAACGGTTTTATTTTTATAATATTATAGTTATCATTTTTTAAACTTAATTTTCATTGATATTTAGCTAATTTTATAATGGTAGTTACGCGATCTGCCTTAAACACGTTACAGGGTATCGTGACACACACGGAAATAGCCGATGGCGATTTACGGGGGAGTCATGATTTAATCCGTCGCGGAACCTGTGGAATGTTTTCCAAGGTCGACCTGGTGACTAATCATAGCTCACCTGCGGATTATTTTCTTTGTGATCGATGTAATTTGGCGCACTGATGGGGCAATTTGAGTCACTGAAAAAACGGGTGCTTGCCCTCGAGAATAATGCATCTGGGACCTCGTCAGGGACTCAAGACTCCAGCAATCTACCAAGAGATGCACACCCGATTCAGGCCTCAAAACAGAAAAACCAAGTGCAAACTACTCTTGTTAAAAAGGACATTGTTTTATTAGGAGACTCCATTGTCAGGGAAACGGAGAATTTTTTTGTAATAAGGATAGGTGGGGTAGAACCAGGGTATGTCTGCCGGGAGCAACTATTAATGATGTCACCAACAGATTGTCAGATTTTAAGGGGGGGGGGGGGTAAAGAGAATATTATTATTCATGTGGGGACTAATGACATTAAACGTACACGATCTGACGATTTGTTGGAAAAATATAATTTCCTCAGTATTTCACATGCTGAGGAAATGCCGCGAGCTAGGCCACAATGTCTGCAATTCTGCCCAGACACGATAGGAGGGATTATATGTTAAAAGCCTTGTGGATTAACTCAAGACTTGAAGGACTCTGCAAGGCTTTAGGGGGGAAATTTCTATCAGCATGGCCCACACTTGTAGGTAGAAGGAATTTGTTTTGTAGAGACGGGATACACTTAAACAAAGGTGGTGCAAAAGTTTTTGCCAGTATTGTTGAGGATACCTTAAAGGTTCAGGGAAACTGCTAGTTAGGGGGGGGATGTAGGTAATACTGACATGCGTTTATCTGATAATATTGGTCAAAGTAACTCGTACACATACCTCAAGAGTTCTTATCTGTTACTCCAACTGGACATATTATCTAGATGTTCTGAGGGCAGAAACGTTTCAAGTGAGCGGGTAGCTAATACCAGGGAAGCGAGCCTAAAAAACTTCAAGGGTTGTGTTAGGGTAGTTAAATATACAAGAACAGTAAGTCTTAATTGTTTATATAGTAATGTTAGAAGTGTCGTCAATAAAATGAACGAATTCGAACTGCTTGTTAAAACAAGTAACGCGGACATAATAGGGCTTACGGAGACGTGGTGCCACCCGGAAATTGGAGATGATGAGTTTCAGTACGGCTTGTATAATGTATTTAGGAATGATAGGGTAAATAGAAGGGGTGGTGGGGTAATGCTTCTTATCAGAAGCAGCCTCAGTGCGACGATAGCTTTCCCGGATTCAGACGTTTCACATGCTAGTATAGAATCAGTATGATGTGAGATAGTTGGAAACAAAGGTATAATGCGAGTATGAGTAACCTACAGACCAGGTAATTGTGAAGATTATGACGAAAGCCTCATAATCTTCACAATCGCCAATGTCTTATTATGGGTGATTTCAATTTGTCTCTAATTGATTGGAGTAAATGGGAAGGAAACTCGATATGGGGAACAAAATTTTTAAAGCAACTAGATGACTGTTATTTGTATCAACATATCAAGGAAAGTACTAGAGAAAAGAATATCCTAGACCTCATCATCACCCATGAATCATACGAATAACAGGGCTGACAGTAGAGGAACCAGTAGCAGGAAGTGATCACGGAGTTCTACGGTGGATGATGATGAGAGAGGTAGCAGCAGTAAAAGGCAAAGGAACGGGTTTTAATTTCAGAAAAGGCAATACGATGCCTTAAGGTACTACATGGCCTCTATTAACTGGGTAAATATCGCGCAGAGATTGAATACATTTGAACTGTGGTATGCTTTTAAAACATTAATCACAGATGCCTTGAATGCGTATTTACCATTAAAAAAATACTCCACGAGAAGGGTTCCAAGTTGGATGAATAGTGAAGTTGCTACATTATTTGAGCAGAAAAAGGTGGCATGGAAAGGTTACAGAGTAATAAAAAGTACTGAAGCCTATAACAGCTACAATATGATCTGTAACAGAGCCACAGTAAAGGTTCGACAGGCAAAGGCAGTTTATGAGAAATCACTAGCAAACAGAGAAAAGAGGGGGATAAGGAATTCTTCACATATATAAATGCCAAGAAGAGCAGGACAAACCAGATCGGACCTTTATGTAAGGGAAAGGGGATAGTATTAAATACACCAGCTGCCGTTGCAGATGACCTCAAGTTATTTTTCATCGATATTTACAAATGAAAAACCTTTTGTGGCAATGGGAAATTGTGGGAGCGAAGTTGAAAAATATGTAATTAATGATATTGAAATTTCTCAAGATTATTTAATGAAAAAACTTTCGAGCCTACAGGCCAGTAAGGCTCCTGGTTGATAGAATATACCCTATAATCTTAAGGGAGGCAGCAAGTGAGTGCATTAAACCATTGAGGCTAATTATGCGAGCATCACTAGACTCTGGAGAGATTCCGTTGAATTGGAAAAGTGCCAATGTATCTCCCATACATAAGGGTGGCTCTAAGAGTGAAGTGGGAAATTATCCACCTGTCAGTCTGGCTTCAGTGGTAGGGAAAATCATGGGGGCAATGTTCAACGGTGGAATTCAGGATCATTTAGATCGAATTGAAATTCTCAAGGATACTTAGCATGGTTTTGTAAAGGGAAAATCAGTTTTAACAAATCTGATTCGCTATTTTGAAAGGGTCACTCACGAGCTGGATTTAGGGAATAATTTCGACATTGTCGAAATTATTCCCTAACTGAGTCAAAGCTTTTGACTCAGTCCCACATGAGCGGTTGCTTTATAAGCTGGAACAGGTTGGAATCACTGGGAAAATCCTTAGATGGATAGCAGGATGGCTTCAGGGCAGGAGGCAGAGGGTTGTGATAAATGGCTATTCCTCAGTTTGGGTTGATGTAAGGAGTGGGGTTCCCCAAGGATCAGTATTAGGACCACTGTTGTTTTTAATTTTCATAAACGACATCGATGAAGGAATAGAGGGCGTGATGTATAAATTTGCAGATGATGTTAAAATTGGTAGAGTAGTTAATGATCACTGTCAAGCTGAACATTTTCAGAGAGCCCTAGATAGACTTCAGGAATGGTCAGAAAAATGGCAGCTATGCTTTAATCCAACAAAATGTAAGGTATTACACCTGGGAAAGAGTAATCACAAAATAACCTATTCACTTGGTGGAGTTCAGCTAAACCCAGTACTGGAGGAAAGGGACTTGGGTGTTACGATACGGTCAGACATGAAATTCTATGAGCATTGTAAACAGGTTGCAAGGCAGGCCCATGGTGTCCTATCGATGATCTATCGAATTTTTGCAAGTAGAGATAGAGGCATGATAATCCCGTTATATAAGGCTTTTGTTAGACTACACTTGGAATACTGTGTTCAAGTATGGAGACCGCACCTAAAGAAAGACATCAAGCTTCTGGAAACGGTGCAAAGACGGTTAAGTCGCCTGGTGAGATCGACAAAAGGGTGTCCTTATGAAGAAAGACGTCGAATATGTGGGTTGCAGAGTTCGGAAACCAGACACCTTAGAGGAGATTTGATTGAGGTGTTTAAGGCTCTGAGAGGCATCAGTAAAATGAATGAGGACGAAATTTAGAAATTTTCAAGATTATAAATTATGCTAGAACTAGGGGACATGAATTCAAGTTACGGGGGGAAATGTTTAGATTGGACTGCAAGAAATTTTATTTTAGCCAGCGAGTTATAAATTACTGGAATAAGTTGCCTACATGGGTGGTGGAGACTGACAGTTTGGGGAAATTCAAAGGTCATCTGGATAGTACCTTCGGGTGAGGGAAGCACATAGGATGATAGGTTTACTTTTCTTTTATTAATTATTATTATGTATTTTATTTATTTATTATTATTTTTTTATCATTGTCTTATTCGGTTTTTTTTTTTTTTT
Source organism: Mastigoproctus giganteus (assembly GCF_048544385.1). NCBI lineage: Eukaryota > Metazoa > Arthropoda > Arachnida > Uropygi > Thelyphonidae > Mastigoproctus > Mastigoproctus giganteus. The sequence goes on from NC_143579.1 coordinate 26,789,311, forward strand.
GGCTGGTGCAGCATAAGCCATAGGCTTTCTTGCACCATGTGGCCATTACTCATACTAATTCACCTTCTGCTCAAATTTAATAATTGCTTTTACTGTTTTTAGGTTAATGCATTGTTAAAATAGGGAAGACGAAGCACAGAACTTGGGTCAATCACCCGGACAACTGCTATGTTTGTGGACCCTTAACCGCAAAAACTCAGAGGATGTAAATATACAATGTCACAAAAGTTGCATATTCATTGTACTTCGGCTGCAAGATCGGTAACCAAGAAAAAAATTGGGCTCCACAGATCTGTTGTATTGCTTGCTGAACTTAAGCTTGTACAACGAACTTAAGGCTGTGGTTATATGGCAAGCTGAGTGTATTACCTTTTGCCGTCCCTATGGTGTCTCGCGATCTCAAAAATCATTTCGACGACTGCTATTTCTGCATGACAAAAAAATAAAAGGTATTTCCAAAAAGAGCAAGCACTGCATCAAATATCCAAATAACCCATCAGCAATTAGGCCAGTGCCACACGGTAAAGAACTGCCAGTACCTGTGCCACCAAAATCTTGGGATATTGAAAGTAGTGATGAAGGTACAGAAAAAAAAAATCGTTTTACCATATGTCGTGGAACCATATACTTCATTTGATTTAGACTACGAGCCAGAAAAAGAAAAGGCCCCACACACATTGAACAAGAAGAATTAAACGACTTGATCAGAGACTTGGGCTTACCCAAAGAGAAGGCTGAATTACTCGGAGCGAGACTACAACAGTGGAACTTACTCGACAAAGGTTCAAACATTAAATATACCGTAAGCGAAATGAAGAGTATTCAAGATATTTTGCAATGGAAAACAACATGTGTGTCTGCAGAGACGTCGTTGGTTTTATGCACCAACTGGACATTGATCACAGTACCTCTGAATGGCGTTTTTTTCTTTGATGCATCAACGCTAAATTTGAAAGCAGTATTGCTTCATAATGGAAATACTTTACCATCAATTCCTCTTGTTCATGCTGTTTGTCTGAAAGAAACTTGCGTAGTATGTCCCAGATTCTTGCTGCTATACGTTACAATTATTATGGTTGGAATATTTGTGGTGATCTCAAAGTGATTGGACTGCTTGTTGGGTTGCAAGGTGGTTTCACTGAATACTGTTGTTTCCTGTGTTTGTGGGACAGTTGTGCAACAGCCAAACACTACTTCGTACAACACTGGGACAAGACAGATGAATATATTCCCGGCAAAAGCAATGTAAAGTATGTTCCATTGATTGATCCACAAAAAGTTTTTCTTCCCCCTTTACACACCAAGCTTGCTCTGATTAAGAATTTCACTAAGGCACTGGATAAAGAAAGCAGAGGTCGCATATTTACGGAAAATGTTTCCAAATTTATCTCATGCAAAGCTGAAGAAAGAAATTTTCATAGGTCCTCAAATAAGAAAGCTCCTAAAAGATGAAGAATTTCAAAGAAACCTGAACGATGTTGAACTGGCTGCATGGAGATCTTTCAAGGCTGTGGTACACGGATTCCTCCGAAAGAGAAAAGAAGAGAACTATGAGGAACTGGTGACAAACTTGCTGAAATGTTAAAAGAACATGGGGTGCCGAATGTTATTGAAAATGCATTTCCTTCATTCCCATCTGGATTTTTTTCCTGAAAACTTAGCAGATATCAGTGATGAACAAGGAGAGCGCTTCCACCAGGACGTACCTGTAATGGAAAAATGATACCGTGGTCGCTGGGACTCTGCCACGATGAGAGATTACTGTTGGTTCCTTAAACGGGAAAGGAATTTGGAGTATAAAAGGAAATCATTGAGTGGGAAACATGTCTAAGTAACATACATGTATATTGTGTATAATAATTACAACCATGTATGCTGACATTGTATAAAAACAAGGAATTTAAAAAATGCATATATCTTTTTGATGTAGACGTGACAGAAGTAAAAGATTGATATTTTCATAATCAGGACATTAATTTTATTCAGAATAACCAACTTTCGTTCCAGAAAAAAAAAATTTGTCGGGTAATGTAATCATTAGCAATTTGAAAAAAAAAATAATGGAAATGTAACAGCCACTGTCTGCCACTGTTTTTATGAATATAAAAAAATAGTGGACATAGTCTGATTGTCAGGCATTTCTTGTAATTCCCGACAAATCCTCCTTAAGTATGTTTTATGTGATTCTGCACAACTTTGCAAAACCAGTCGGTGATTAGTGTGTTGTTCCTGTTGTTTGACTAGTTACTTAGTTACCAGGAGGCACGAACACCATGTAGGAACCTCCCGGCATCCGTCGCACGGCGCTGGGAGCCGGACCAAGCAGGTAAATAGGAGCGCTTATTGGGCCACCAATGCTCTGGCCAGAACAAGAGCAAAGGCGGTCTGGGAACGAAGTGGATAATGCGAAATATTTAAGGGTACAGAAAACAAGAAGGGAGTTGGAGGAGGGAGGCATCCCTCTCCCGCAGTGAGTAAAGACCAGGAATCTCAAGTGGGCGAGGAGGGCCCTATAGATGGGTAGGCAGGATGAGGTGGTCCCCCGGAGGGCCGAAGGAAATAGATAAAGATAAGAGAGCAAGGGTTAGAGTTAGCAGCAAGAGCACTCAACATGCACAGAACGATCCTACGCTGGGAGAGGAATATATACAAGCGTCCCCAGAAATCACACTTCTGAGAATTCAGGAGCCAGCAAAGGCGCCCCGTGATGAGAAGCTCCACGCAACGAGCAGAAGGAAGTAGATTCCCCGTACGGTCACCAGATTGTACACTGGAGAAGCAGTAATGTCTGAATAGCTGCGATAATAAGAAGTTAAGTCTCACGACTTAAAGAAGATGCGGGATTGTCAATATATACCACCTAGGCGAAGAGCACACCTGGGTCAGTAAAAGGGAAACCAAGGAGCGAAGGTTCCTGGATACGTAAATCCCAAGGCGAGGTGGGGGAGCGCCATCAGCAGATTCCACCTGGATGCATTTAGATCTGCAAGAGCAGGCCAGGCAAGTGAGATAGCGATGCCTGATTCAGCGTCCTACGATGATGTCCATTGAATTTCCGTCAGTACATCCCACCTGAGTAGGAGAATACCCAGGTCAGCAACTTTAGTTCACAGTCTGCGGTGTCTAATTATTACCATTAGTAGGAAAAAAAATCAAATTATTATATTAGGGTTTCCTTCCCATATTATGCCTTTAAATTGCGTGTGTTCTCTGGCCGATTTGCCTGTTTGTCTGGACTAAAAAACCCCACTTTTTTTTTTAAGGGGAGGAACTTTGCTATCTACGCCTGAGATCGACTAACTCAGCCACGGAGTGAAAAAAAGCCCATTAAAGTTCCTCGCGCCATCGACGGGATTCGCACTAGGGCCTTTTCCACCCGGTGTGGGGAGGACGGTGATGACACCACTCTGCTACGCGTGCAGACTTTAGCATTAGTAGAGGCACCTGTGGGTAGTTGAATCTGACAGCTTAGTTAATTCAAATGTCAACTGGCTACTTGAGGAAGAAAAGACAGATAATTTATCTAAGGCGCCTAGTTATCAAGTTCCGTAGCCAACGGAGAATTCATTGTCATGATCCTGAAACCAGTTAGCAACGTGCTGAGCCAGTCTCATGGCGCGTTGTCCTGTTGATAAATGGCATAGCTGTCTGAGTACACTGTCATCATGAAAGGATGTACTTGTCGAGAACATCAGAACAGTAGGCGTTCCCATCGAGCCCCTAGTTAATGGTGATCACAGAACCTAGGACCCCAGCCTGCCAAACACCAACAGTGTATTTAAATGTGGTCTCGTGTTGTTTTCTCCAAATGTGAGTAAGCCCATAAGCGTGATAGAGTTGGAAACGGGATCCATCACATTAGCGACAGATTTTCACATGTCTGTGCTCCAGTGTTGGTACTGACGTGTCCATGCAAGGTTCAGTTTCTTGTATCTTACGGTACTCGTGACGCCGTCGACTGCCATAGGTCCTCGTGAGTAGCACAGTTCATATAATCACTGTCCTCCGCACACTGAGTGGAATAGACCTGAGTTCGAATCCTGTCAATAATGTGAGGAATTGTTATGAGTATTTTTCACAACTTGGCTGAGTTAGTTGGTCTCAGGCGGGGATAGCATGGTTTTTTCTTCTGGAAACTCGGGTTTTTTGTCGAGCAAACAGAATATCGACCGCAAAACACACGCAATTTACAGACAGTATATACAGAACAATATAGTATTAGTCGCTGAAGCTCCTAAAACCCTAAAATAACAAAAACAACATCAGAATCTGCAATATCACATTTGTCGGTTTTCACCACGATACCTGTGCCAGGCTGTGGAACGGATGATTGCTAAAACACTGGGTGGCCATAATGGTTTGGCTGGATAGTGTATTGCATCAGTTAGGCGTAATTCATTACATCGATATCTAGTCTAACTGTATTGAGAAGAATTTACTACTTTTTTTAATATTTTGGAAAACACTTTCTTTTACTTTTGATGCGATTTTACAAATATGTCGAGAAATAATGTCGTTCGATAACTGCATAACATCCAATTTTTGTGCAGCTGTATGGCAAAAAGTAGGTTTTAAAATATCTTAGGTTGAAGACAGTATTACTGTTTTACAAAAATTCAAGAGGATTTCAGAAGGCGTCATGTGTTGAGAAAAAGTGATGCATAACGGAAAGCTCCGGTTTGATAGTTGTTCGTGGCAATAACAAAACACATGAAATAATCCTTAATTATACCTTATTGTTGATGTGACTTTTCGGCGTATTTTGGGATTCATCAGCCAAGAAATCAACAACATTACAAGAATTTCAACTGTTGGTTGCTTCTGATGATGTATCTTCATTTGATGTGGAGGCCTTTATACGCATTTCACGAACTCGTTAAAATGTGATTTTAGCCACTTATCTATTTTAAGGAATGTCAATTATAAAATAAATGGGTTTATATAACTATGTCCCCAAATGTCCAGCAGTACATTTCTTCACTATGAAAAATACATTAGTAATCAGGTGCACATATGTCTACAAAAGCAAGCCAAATATAGATGCGAACCAAACAAGCATATACAAATTAAGGAATTCGATACAGGTGTTTATAAATAGCTCAATGTGACTTTTCACATGACAAAGTGATTCCAAACTTATCGGGGTGAAGAGAAAAACTCCCCACATTCAAAATAAATAAATACAAATAATTTTTTTTTGTTTCTATTATTGGACGATCACATAACAACAGAGCAATTAACAAAATATAGACAATAAAATAACATCACTGTATCAAATAGTCACGTGGTGTTGAACCGCGGTTACTCAGATGTGTATATTTTTGTAACTTCGCGCTTAACCATTTCGGCTGGAAATCTATCGTCCGCATCTGGTGAGTATGGACTTGGCACACCCAGGGTCCTGAGCTAGATATCATCATTCTTCTCTTTCTTGGTGATTCCCTTCTACTTATCTCTCTCTCTCTCTCTCTCTCTCTCTCTCTCTCTCTGGGTAATTCAAAACTTTTTTTTTTACCTAGTGCAGCATAAACCTCAGGCTTCCTTACACTATATGGCTAATAATAATAATAATAATAATTCGAAGGAATGGACCCCACAAAGACTCACGTGATACCGAAGCAGAGGCAGAATAGAACCTTGTGGAGAGTCACAGACCACCTGAATCGGCACATAATACAGCATTACCTCGACAGCCAGCAATGGTGCAACACTGGAGGCCATCCACAAAGCCGTGTATTGTGTGCGGCAACAGCTACGAGGATTAATGGAAGAGAAGCGAGAACAGCAGCAGAAGAACCGAAAACAGAAGGAACTACCAGCTTGGGAAAGAAGACTTCAGCAGAAAATAGAAAAATTAAGAGTCAAGACAGGTCAATTGACGCAGTACCAACAGGGCGATAGGAGTAAGAAATTAATTGGAAAAGCGAAGAGCATCCTCAAGAGAGACAGCACCCACAGCAAACATGAGATAAAGAATCAGAGAATAGGACAGTATTTGGACACATCGAAGCAAATCCTCCTTGACTTAGCAAGAGACTACGCCGATTCAAAGAGGGCTCCCAGAGGAAAATAAACAACCGAATCTTCGATGAGGACCAGAGGCTTCCACAGGAATCTCGCAGAAGACAGGAAAGAAGGGAACGGTCCACCGGAGAAGAAGACGATTGAGGAGTTCTGGGGAAACATATGGAGCAGGGAAGTAAGACATAACAGCCAAGCCATCTGAACGCAAGAAAACCAAGAACATACAAGAAATGAGAGGGTGGGAGATTCGGGAAGAAGAAGTAAAACGATCAAGAACTCTCACAACTGGAGAACTCCAGGAATAGATAATGTCCACAACTACTGGCACAATAAGCTCACTTGCAGCCACAAGCACCTGGCAGAGCAGTTCAACCGAATGTTAAGGCAACCAGAGATAATCCCGAAGTTTCTCACTCAAGGAATCACATATCTGAAACCTAAAGACGAAGATACAAGAAACTCAGCGAAATATAGGCCAATCACCTGTCTCCCAACAATGTACAAGCCTGACCAGCTGCATAACCAGAAAGACATCAGACCACTTGGAGAGCCAGAAAATAATGGCCGAACAGCAGAACGGATACAAGCGGCCGAGCAAAGGAAGCAAGGAACAATTAACCATAGATGCCGCGGTTATCGAGCAAGCTTGCAAGAAGCGCCGCAACATGTACACAGCCTACATCGATTACAGCAAGGCCTTCCACTCCGTGCCTCATAGCTGGCTAATAGAGGCGCTGAACATCTACAAAGTTAATCCGGTAGCGATAAACTTCCTAGGATAAACGATGGCGAAATGAAGTATCATCATTAAGGTCGAAAACATCACAACCAGGCCAATCCCCATTACGAAAGGAATCTTTCAGGGAGATTCCCTGAGCCCATTGTGGTTCTTTCTAGCACTAAACCCGCTATCTACCATGCCCCACAGTAGCAAGTACGGATATAACCTCAAAGAAGGAAGGAAGAACCTGTACACCCTCACCCACCTGATGTTCATGGATGGCATCAAGCTCTATGCAGGGACCGAGAAGCACCTTCCGAAACTACTCCAGATCACTGAAGAATTCAGGAATGATATTAGGATGGAATTTGGTCTGGACAAATGCAAAACCCACGGATTGCATCAGGTAAAATTAGTCATTAGAAACTACCAGCTGCAGAGTGGTAAAGAGATCGAAGCCATGGCAGAAGGAGAGGCCTACAAATACTTGGGGATGATGCAGGCTCCGCAGTTACAGCACAAGGAAATTAAGGCCTGCCTGACCAAAAAATACCATCAGAGACTCAGAAGCCTCCTGAAAGCAAAGCTGAACGAAGGGAAAACAGTTAAAGGGTGCAGTCCCAGTGCTAACATACTCCTTCGGGGTTATAGATTGGACGAACACCGAGATGGGGGATATCATGAGAAATACAAGGACAATGATGACCAAGACTGCCAACACCACCCGAAATCTACAGTGGAGAGACTAACAATTGTCCGGGAAGAAGGAGGAAGGGGCCTGATAGACCTCACTGATCAACAGAAGACAGCGATAGTTAACCTGAAGGATTACTCCCAGAAACACACAGCAGCACTCAACCAGGCCATAAGGAAGATAGACAAGCAGTATATCCCACTCAACCTAAGCGAGGAATCCCCCACCAACCAGGAGGTACAAACGAAAATAGAAAGATGAGCAGAGAAAACACTTCATGGCAGACACTACTATGATATCCATCAAGATCACATTAGCATTAACATTAGCAAAGGCACATGATGCAAGAAAGCAAGCTTATATAGCATCAGACAAAAAAAAAACCACCCTTATTTCACCCATCCACTCGCTTCAAATGATTGCCAGGTTCTGCCTTGAATCTATTTAAGCTATCAATTTCTACAACGACAGATGGAAGTTTGTTCCAGCAATCAACCACTCGCTGGCTAAAGGCAAAATTCCGCATATCTATCCTAAAACCGTCTTTCCTCAATAATTTGAATTTAAGTGCTCTCAGGCGATTATTTTGAGCAGGAGGAAGAATCCCATCCGCACTGAGCATGCTCAAACTATACAAGGCTTTATACACCTCAATCAGATCACCTCACAGGTGCCTAGTCTCCAGACACTGTAATTTGCAAAACTTAATAAGCCTTTCTTCGTAAGAGCAACCCTTTCTTTCATTCACCAATCTTGTTGCCCTTCTTTGTACTCATTCCAACAGCTCTACGTCCTTCTTAAAATGAAGCCTCCAGACCTGTATACAGACTCAAGGTGTGGTCTGACCATTGACTTATACAAGGGGTTAATCACCTCCTTATCCCTGCCAGAAAAATTCCTCTATATCATTGACAAGACACCATGAGATGCTCTTGCAGACAGTCTGCACTGCTCAGAAAACTTCATATCTGCCTCTACAATTATCCCAAAGTCCGTTCATTCTCTACCACTGTCAGTGTAGTACCACAGAGTTGATACGTTACTCTGGGGTTCCCACGTGTAGTACTGCTTCCCACATGTAGTACTTTACATTTGTCAATGTTAAACTTCATTTGCCACCTCTCAGCCCATCTGCTCAACTTTTCTAGATCCTGTTACAGCAGTGTATTGTCATTAGTATCATTAACAACCCTGCCAACCTTCGTATCGTCTTAAAACTTAGACATTAAGCCTGATATCCTATCATGAATATCATTTATAAATACAGAAAACAACAATGGACCCAACACTGAACCCTGAAGGACTCCACTAATAACATTAATCCCCGAAAAGCAGTGTCCATTGATTATCACTCTCTGTCTTCTCCCACTCAACCATCCCTTTATCCATAGCAGCAATTTTCCTCCAATGCCGCACTGTTCGAATTTGTGCAGCAATCTTCCAAGTGCAAGAGTATCAAAGGCTTTTCTAAGATCCAAATATATGATATTAAAGTTATTCTTTGCATCCAGTTCCTTTGTGACTACATCATAGTATCCAATCAAATTAGTCAGACAAGACTTCCCCTTAACAAATCCATGCTGTGTCCGAGCTATAACTGAAGTCTTGTTTAAATGATCCTGCAATGCTTCTTTAACCAGTGCCTCCGGTAATTTCCCTGGAAAAGAAGTTAAACTAACAAGTCTGTAATTATCTGTGTCTCCCTTTGATCCTCCTTTGTGGATTGGGGTCACATTTGCACATCTCCAGTCCTTAGGTACCTCCCCTGAGCCCAGGAAGCTCTCATAATTAGGCTAAGGTTCTGCTTACTTCCTCTGCCGCCTCCTTTAATATAGCTGGATAGATTCCATCCACTCCAGGTGCCTTTCTTGTGTTTATCTTCAACAATTTCTCCTCCACTTTACTCTCAGTTATTACAAGATTATCTAGAGTACTGCCAGATTTGAATACACCTCTAACGTTCCCTTCCCTGAATAACTCCTCATGTGTGAATGTGGATGCAAAATATTCATTTAGTTTATTAGCCTACCTGAACAGGTTCATCAACAGTTGAACCATCTGATTGATCCTCTTCCTTCTAGAGTTTATATAAGTAAAGAACTCTTTGCTGTTTTTCTTTTGCATCCTTTGCCAAGGATTTCTCGTAATCTGCCTTCGCCTGCCTAACCTCCTTTGTATCTTGGTTACCGACCAGCTTATACAAAGATTATAGATTTGTATCTATCATAGGCTTCTGTGTCTCATGTTAATTTATATGTATCCCATGCATTTTTCTTCTCTGTCCCAAGTATAATTAGTTCATCTGACATCCATTTAGGCATAAATCTTGAACAATATTTCTTTGTTGGTATGAAAAGTCTAGTAGCTTCCAAGATTAATTCTTTGAATGCTTCCCATTTTGAATTTGCTGTTCGTAACATCATCAGTTGGTTTCACCGTATAGAGTTTAAATACTTTCTCAGACCATCGTAGTCACCTTTACGAAAGCACATAGATAAAATTGCTTCTAATGCATGTCTCACGAGCGGGACACTCTTCTCCGAGACTGAAGGGTTCATGCTCGCGATCGAAGACCAGGTAATCGACACCAGGAACTATAGAAATTACATCGCCAATGAACTCCGGAGTGTCCGATGACACATGTCGCCGATGCCGCCTGGCCTCAGAAACGATCCAAGAGATCACTGCGGGATGCAAGGTGATCACCCAGACTGCGTACACTCATAGGCACGATCAGGTATCTAGGATAATTCATCAGAAGCTAGCAAGGAAATGCCATTTGGTCGAAGAAAGTGTACCGTACTACAAGTACGAACCCCAGGCAGTACTAGAGACCCCCAACCCATAAGTTGTACTGGGACCGCGCCGTTATAACGGATAAGACAATCCCGCACGGCAGACCGGATATAACCCTTGTGGACAAGAAGGAAGAGGTACCTATCTGATTGACATAGCGGTACCCAACACTGGCAACCTGCAGAAAACCCATGGAGAAAATCAGGAATTACACGAACCTAAGACAGGAGGTCAAAGAGATGTGGCATATGACAAGTAACGACCATCCCAATCATCGTGTCAACCATAGATATGGTGCTAAAGACCCTACCTAACAGCCTAGCAGCAATTGGTCTCCCAGCGAACACCTAGAAGGAACTCCATAAAGTCGTAATCCTGAACACCTGTAGGATAGTCAGAGTTCCTGGACAAACAGAAACACCAGACATAACAACAAACCAACCCGTGTACTTGGTAGCAATACCCGTCACGAGATGGTACCCCCAATCAGGAAGAAATAATAATAAGAAATAAGAGATAAGAGCAACAATAATAATAATAATCTTGCCATTTCAATTGCAAAGCTCTGTGAAACCCTCTGCTTTGCCAATGCGGTACTAGTGTCAATTGGCAGTAACTCGTCGTCAAATTTTCAAAGGCAAGTGACTATGTTCTCTATATTTGTTTATAGTGTCCGCACGGGTAGCACAGTGAAAATAGAAACCACTGTTCTACCCACATCCGGTGAAAAAGACGTCAATGACGCGAAGAACTTTATGGACTTTTTTTTTCATAAAAGACTCCTGGCTGATTTGTCTGTCCACCCCCGAAACTCGGGTTTTCGGTACAGAAAAACGGGCAGATCGAACAGAAAACACATGTAATTCCTGGACACATTGCATATGAGCAGGTGAGCTGGCTCTAGGGGGTCTTAACATGAGTTTTACTTATTTTTTCCCCCTTGTTTATAGGCGATGTAATATTCATAAGCACTTCACAGTGGCTATAATCAACGCTCTCCTCACACTCAATGATAAAGCACTGGATTCGAATCGTCAGTGACGCGACGAACTTTTTTCAGGCTTTTTTTTTTTTCCACAACATGGCTGAGTTAGTCGGGCGAGGACAGCAAGGTTTATTCTCCCGAAATAGCCGGTTTCTTCGTCCAGCAACACAGCAAATTTATCCATCTATAATACACATGGATGAGTTTGTCTTTCGGGCAATCCTAATCGGAATTATTTTCTTCTTGTTTATACCTACTATACTGAAATATTTGTCACACCAACAGAGCAGAATGTGTTCACATTAAGAATCCTAAGAAAGTTAAGAGTTATGGATTTTTAGCCTGATATTCTGATATTTGGCCCAATTGTGTGAAGGCTGCTCTTACTAATTCGTTTGATTTTGATAGACAATCATCACTCGTTCCTGACAGTATTTAGCAAAATGGCGCCTCCGCAGCCAGGTGGGCAGGAGCAGTAGTGCGTAGCACACGCTTCTTGATTAGACCGCGGTTCGAGCCCGTGACCACTAAATACGGATGATGCGGAAAGGTCAGGGAATGACCACCGCATATCCCCGGAGCAATATGGCCTTAGTTACTAATGCTCCTAAAAACCAAATAACAAACAAACAAACAATTTAGCAAAATAAGTTGATGATAAAAGAGTTGGTTTATGCATGGTTACTGCACGTTCATCATTTCTAGTACCCAGATAGTATGACTGCATCGTTTAATTATATCTCGTATTGTGAATACCTTCACAGCGAGTGGGCGAGTTATTGCACTGACTTGAACAATAACGCTTCACCAATGGAGAAGACTAATGTTACTTATTCTCGGCGGATACCACCACTCATACTGCACCGTTTCGAAGCCTGTTGGCTTACTCATCGGTGGGTGGGTGGGAAGGTACCCTGTTGTTGCAATAGTGACAACCCAGTATGAAGTATAAGTCCACAATATTGGAGATGCTTGATGGCGTGTAATAGTATAAACTAAGGTAATTATTTTGCATTAAGCAATGGGACTATGCTTAAGATTCACTATTGAACGGTCAGTGCTTTTGTACCATGAGATACAATTAAAACGATGCCAATTATCGACTTGAACAATTCAATACGAACAAAACATGATGCAAAAGCACTGACCGTTCAATAGTGAATCTTAAGCCTAGTCCCATTGCTTCATTCAAAATAATTGCCTTAGTTTATACTATTACTTACACACCATGAGGTATCTCTCTTATTGTGGACTTATACTTCATAACTGGGTTGTCACTACTGCAACAACAGGGTACCTGCTGACCCACCGATGAGTAAGCCAACAGGCTTCGAAACGGTGCAGTATGTGTGGTGTTATCCGCCGAGAATAAGTAACATTAATCTTCTCCACTGGTAAAGCGTTATTTATTCAAGACAGTGCAATACTTCGGTCACTCGTTGTGAAGATAGTCACAACATGAGATATAATTAAACGATGCTTTCATACTACCTGAGTAGTAGAAATGATGTACGTGCAGTAACCATGCATAAACCAACTCTTTCACTCTTAGACATTTAGTCAAGATATATAGTAATAGTAATGGAGGCATGTGATGCAAAAAAAAGCAAGCGTATGAGCTTAGTAGCATCACCCAAAAAAAAAAAAAAAAAAAAACAATTTCACACATCCATTCCCTCTAGAAGTTTGTCCGGTTCCTCCTTGAATTTATGTAAGCTATCAACTTCCACATGGAAATCTCATGATCATAAAACAAGGAATCAGATTGATTATATCCTTATGCAGCAAAGGTGGGGTTCCAGTGTAATCACAGCAAAAACACTTCCTGGAGCAGATTGTGGCAGTGATCATCAGCTACTCCACTTCGTTCTCAAGCTGAAGCTGAAAAAGATCATGAATAAGGTTTTCCCTAGACGATTGGATGTAGAAAATATTCCAAACGATTATATGCTTGAAACCGGCAATCGTTTTCAAGCTCTATTAGAACTAGTGACGATATGCTGCATGAGGAAAAGTGGGAAAATAGAAAAAAAGCATTATTAAGGATTCAGCAAATAGACACATTAGATAAAGGTCAAATATCAGGAAGCCTTGGATTACAGAAGACACTTTTAAACTTATTGAACAGAGAAGAACTGCAAAAGCCAAGGGTAACAAGGAAACGAAGAGTATCAGGAACTAAGCAAAGTCATCAAGCGCTGTTTAAGCCAGGACAAACAGGATTATATCAATCGAAAGTATAAAGGGAATGAATACCAGAACAAACGAAACAACACTAAAAAGATGTATGATCTAATTAAGTCCTTAAGAGAAAAGTTCCAACCAAAACTTAATGTAATTAAGGATTCCAATGGGAAAATTTTAACAGAGGAGAACACAATAAAAGGAAGGTGGAAAGAATACTGAGCAGCTCTTCCGAACACACCTGCTGGCACTAATAATCTATCACCGCCTTTTGAAGAGTGTGATCATGAACCAGTACCACTGAAGGAAGAAGTCAAAAAAGCCACCAGAGAACTAACGTGTGGCAAGTCACCTGGAATTGATGAAATCCCACGGGAATTAATTAAAGCTACAGGTGTGAAGGGCGCCGAGTTTTTCATAAAAACATTGTAAAAATTTGGGAAGCGAGACGGTGGCCATCAAATTGGAAGAAATAAATTTTCATCCCTTTACCAAAAAAAAGGAGATCTGAAAATTTGTTCAAATTACAGGATTATTAGCCTAATTTCTCACGCTAGCGAGGTTCTTCTTAAAATCATATTAAACAGAATCTCAAGAAAACTTGAACAAGAAATGCCAGAAGAGCAACCAGGTTTCAGAAGGGGTAGAGGAACAAGAGATCAGATCTTAAGTCTATGACTGATTATTGAAAAATGCAAAGAATTCAAAGTTCCAGTCGTTTTGTGTTTTATAGATTATGCCAAAGCATTTGATTGTGTTCAACATGAGACACTATGGGAAACGATGACTATCCACATAATTCAGCTGATTGAGATACTGTACCGGGAACAGGAAGGAAATGTGAGAACGAACATGGGAAACACGGACTTTTTCACAATAGGTAACGGTGTCAGGCGGGGCTGTATTTTATCACCTCACCTTTTTAATCTTTATGCCGAAGATATCATGCGTGAAGCTTTGGAAGGTTTAGAGACTGGCATCAAAATTGGAGGATTGAAGACAATCAGCTTTCGTTATGTAGATGATACTGTGCTAATTTGTAATTCTAAGGATCATCTTAAAGAAACTCTGAGGAGATTATGTGAAGCAATAAAGAAAAAAGGATTGTTTCTGAATGTGTGTAAACCTAAAATTGTGGTGATTGGTGCTAATCTCGGTTCCAGTAAAGTGAAGGTTAATGGGCAAGATATCGAAGAAGTTGATGATTTTGATTACTTAGGGTTAAGATTTTATAAAAATAGTGACTGCTCAAGCGATGTAAAGAGACGACAGGCAATTGCTAAAACGTTGGTCGCTGAACTGATAAAATTATGGAGAGATCATGATCTTCCCCTAAAGACGAGACTGAGAATCATTGATTCGTTAATTTTGCTAGTTGCCACTTATGGATGTAAAGGATGGAATCTGACAAGCGTTGACAGGATGAAAATTGAAGCATTTGAAATGTGGTGTTGCCCGAGAATACTGTGTATAACTTACTTGGATCAAAGGACAAATGGGTGGGTATTGAATAAAATGGGCAGGCCTAAAATTCTTCTTGAAGCATGAAAAAAGAAAACTCAGGTTTTTTGGTCATATAGTAATAAGGGGAAACTATCTGTTGAAGAATATAATAGAATGAACAACCGAGGGGAAGAGGTGCATAGGATGACCTACAAATAGGTGGAAAGATGGGATCAGTGAACTTCTGAGCATGGCACTTTGCGATGCTGCTCGTATAGCACACGATCGATGAAGTTGGAGGATTTTTGTTGGTGGCCACAACAAAAAAAAAAAAAGAAAAGAAATTATTATTTTAGGGTTGCCCGTAAATGAATACATTAACCCATATTTAGGTCTGTAAATTGCGTCTGTTTTATAGGTCGATTTGCCTGTTTTGCTGGATGAAAAAACCGCAGTTTCTGGGAGGGGAAACCTTGCTATCTACGACAGACCGACTAACTCAGCCACGGAATGAAAAAAGCCCATTAAAGTTACTCGCACCATCGACAGGATTCGAACCCAGGCCTTTTTCACCCGGTGTGGTGAGGACGGTGACGATACCACTGTGCTGCCCGCGGAGACTGATGGCTACAACAGCTCCTCAAGGAGCTATGTAACTGGAAGAAGAAGATCAACTTCCACAACGACAAACGAAAGTTTGTTCCAGCAATTAACCACCCGCTGGCTAAAGGCAAATTTCCGCAGATCTATTCTACGGCTGTCTTTCCTCAATTTCAACTTATGCCCCCTCAGAGTCATAATCCGAGCAAGCAGAAGAATCCCTTCAGAATCAACATGCTCAACCCATTCAATGCCTTTACACCTCAATGAGATCACCTCGCAGGTGCTTAGTCTCCAGACGCTGCAATTTGCCGAACTTAAGCCTTTGCTGGTAAAAGAAACCATTTGTTCTACTCGCAAATCTTGTTGCCCTTCTCTGTACATGCTCAAACAACTGTACATCCTTTCTAAAATGAGGCCTCGATACCTGTATGCGGTAGTCAAGGCGTGGCCTGACCATTGCCTTATACAATGGGATAATCACCTCCTTTTCCCTACAATCAAAATTCCTATATATCATTAACAATACCCCATGACCTGCCCTGGCAGCCTGTCTGCATTGTGCAGAAAACTTCATATCTGAATGCACAATTACTCCTAGGTCTATTTCATTTTATACCACCCTAAGTGTAGTACCACGCACTTGATTCGTTTCTCTGGGGTTACATGTGCCCATATGCAGTACTTTGCATTTGTCAATGTTAAACATCAGTTGCCACTTCTCAGTACCACACTGCAATTACTGTCATTAATGACCCTGCCAACCTTTATATCATCTGCATACTTCGGACATAAGTCTGATATACCTTCATTAATATCATTGATAAATATACAAAACAACAGCGGATCCAACATCGAACCCTGGGACTCCACTAGTAACATTAGTCCATGAAGAGCAGCGTCCATTGATTACCACTCTGTTTTCTTCCACTAAACCACCTTTTTATCCATTGTAGCAACTTACTCGCAGGTGTATACCTGCGTGTACGCCAATGCCAGGAGTTTGGTAAATAAATTTGATGAATTTGAGGTATTGCTCAAAACATCAAAGGCAGATATTGTTGGGATATCAGAGACGTGGTGTCACACAGATATAAGTAATGCGGAACTGGAATTTGGGGAATACAATGTGTATAGAAAGGATAGACAGGACAGGAGGGGAGGAGGGGTTATGCTATTAGTTAAGAAACACATAAAGACCAAGGAAGTGAAGCCAGTCGACATCGATGGACAGGGCAGTGTCGAGTCAGTTTGGTGTGACATAAGCATAGGGAAATCAAAATTGAGAGTAGGAGTGTGCTATAGGCCTAATGACTCTGATGAGTATTATAAGATATTGTACAGGGAAATAGAGTGGGCCAGTAAATCAGAGAGTCTCATAATGGGGGATTTTAATTTCCCAGATATTGACTGGAATTTGTGGGTTGGTCACTCGCACACTAGCAAGGCTTTTGTGGATTTATTGGATGATTGTTTTCTACATCAGCATGTTCGGGAGACAACAAGAGGGAGCAATACTCTTGATCTGATTATCAGTAGTGATTCTTCATGTATTAAGAATCTGCCGATAAATGAACCACTAGGTGGCAGTGATCACAGTGTGTTGAAGTGGGATTTACTCAAGGAGGTAACTACCATCAGAGGTAAAGGGAAGGGTTTTTGTTTTCGTAAAGGCGACTATGATGGTCTGAGACAGTATTTAAATTCTATACAGTGGGACCAACTGATGATTTTACCAACAGCAAACTCAAAATGGGAAACATTCAAGGAACTAATCTTGGAGGCCACCAGGCTTTACATACCAACTAAGAAATATTGTTCAAGGTTTAGGCCTAAATGGTTGTCAGATGAACTAATGAGACATGTGGCAGAGAAGAAAAATGCATGGAATTTTCCGTGTCACCCATTGAAAATACTTTTCAATGGGTGACACGGAAGCCTATGATAGATATAAGTTGGTCTGTAACCAAGTCACAAACTAGATTAGGCAGGCAAAGGCAGACTACGAAAAATCCTTGGCAAAGGATGCAAAGAAAAACAGAAAAGAGTTCTTTACATATTTAAACTCAAGAAGGAAAGGGATGAATCAGATTGGTCCACTGGATATTGATGGTTCAACAGTTGAGGATCCTGCTCAGGTGGCTAACAATCTAAACGAGTATTTTGCTTCTACATTCACGTATGAGGAGTTATTCAGGAAGGAGAATGATGTAGGTAAAGTAAACATTGGCAGTGAGCTGGATGATTTTGTAATAACTGAGAGGAAAGTGGAGGAGAGATTGTTGAGGATAAACATAAAAAAGGCACCTGGGGTGGATGGGATCTATCCAGTTATATTAAAGGAGGCAGCAAAGGAAGTAAGCAAACCCCTAGCCATAATTATGAGAGCTTCTTTGGACTCAGGGGAGGTACCCATAGACTGGAGATGTGCAAATGTAACGCCAATTCACAGAGGATCAAAGGCTGACACAAGTAATTATAGACCTGTTAGTTTAACTTCTGTTCCAGGTAAATTAATGGAGGCACTGGTTAAAGAAGCACTGCAGGATCATCTAGACAAGAATTCAGTTATAGTTCAGACGCAGCATGGTTTTGTTAAGGGCAGGTCTTGCCTGACCAATTTGATTGGATACTATGATGTAGTCACAAAAGAACTGGATGCAGGGAATAACTTTGATATTATATATTTGGATCTTAGAAAGGCTTTTGATACTGTTGCACATGGAAGACTGCTGCACAAATTGGAGCAGTGTGGCATTGGAGGCAAATTGCTGCTATGGATAAGGGGATGGTTGAGTGGCAGAAGACAGAGAGTGGTAATCAATGGACACTGCTCAACGTGGACTAATGTTATTAGTGGAGTTCCTCAGGGTTCAGTGTTGGGTCGGTTGTTGTTTTCGGTGTTTATGAATGATATTGATGATGGGATATTAAGTTTAATGTCCAAGTTTGCAGATGATACAAAGGTTGGCAGGGTTGTTAAGGTCGCTACTGACGCTATGCTGCTGCAACAGGATCTGGAAAGATTGAACAGATGGGCTGAGAGGTGGCAAATGAAGTTTAACATTGACAAATGTAAAGTACTACATATGGGAAACAGTAACCCCAGAGCAATGTATCAACTCTGCGGTACTACACTGACAGTGGTGGAGAATGAAAAGGACCTGGGGGTAATTGTGCAGGCAGATATGAAGTTCTCTGAGCTGTGCAGGCAGATATGAAGTTCTCTGAGCAGTGCAGACGAGCTGCAAGAGTAGCTCATGGTGTCTTGTCAATGATATACAGGAATTTTTCTAGCAGGGACAAGGAGGTGATTATTCCCTTGTATAAGGCAATGGTTAGGCCACATTTTGAGTACTGTATACAGGTCTGGAGGCCTCATTTCAAGAAGGATGTAGAGCTGCTGGAACGGGTACAGAGAAGGGCAACAAGGTTAGTGAATGGAACAAAGGGTTGCTCTTACGAAGAAAGGCTTAAGTTTTGCAAATTACAGAGTCTGGAGGCTAGGCACCGGCGAGGTGATCTGATAGAGGTGTATAAGGCTTTGAATGGTTTGAGCATGCTCAATGCCAAAGGAATTCTTCATCTTGCTCAGAATAATCACCTCAGAGGGCATAAATTCAAATTGAGGAAGGACGGATGTCGGATAGATGTGCGGAAATTTGCCTTTGGCCAGCGGGTGGTTGGTTGGTTGGTGGAACCGACTTCCATCAGTTGTTGTTGAAGTTGATAGCCTAAACAAATTTACAGCTCAACTGGACAGGTATTTCGAACGAACGGAGGGGTGAAATGGGAGTGGTGTGTTTTTTTTTTTTTTTTTTTTTTTGGCTGATGCTGAATAAGCTTGCTTTCTTGCATCATATGCCTCTACTAATGCTAATGCTAATACTCCTAATACCATACTGCTCCAATTACAGTATTCTTCCAATGCGCAACAGTGTCAAAAAGTGTCAGGTATTTTTAGAAGTTGATAATACTTTAGCGTACCTTTAGCGTACTTTAGCGTAACAGGTTGAGAACCCACGAATGAATAAAGTTTGTTACACATCTCTCTCAAAAGGTGGCGTTTGGTGTGGTAACCACAGTGATAACGTAATATTGTTTTTATCATAGAATGCGGGGTTTTTGGAATGTAGTTTGTGTTATTTTAAGTTATTATTTGTGTTAGTTGTTTATTTTTAACCTAAAGTTCACAGTAAGTTAAAAAGTTTGTTGAAGTGCATTATAAATATTTGTGTAACTTAACACAGCCACAGAGGATATTTTATTTTTCACAAAAGTTATTGCCAATGTGTTTAACTTCTTAACATAAGTGTTGAGACCTTTAATTAGTATTATAATTTTCTAGAAAGTTTGAACATGTTTAAAAACTTTACTGCTTCCCAATGTACAAATCTGTTTATTCGGTTTTCATTCTTGACTGACTTTATTTTCTTGTCTAGTTGATGGTGAGCTGCGGCTCCAAGTATTCTGGAACAACAGCTTTTGTTTACTGTACCAAAAGAGGATAGGGTGATTTCTATACAGTAAACAAAAGATTGGGGTGTCTACATGCGAGACTGGGGACAAGTTGGTAATGGAGTCGGTTTACCCTTGTTCATGCTAATTGCGTGCGAGTAGTGATCGTAGGTGCTAATGAAAAAAAAAAAATTTCGCCATCAAACGAAAAAAAAAAAAAAAAAAAAAATATATATATATATATATATATATATATATATACCATTAATCTTTACATATACATGTAAACATTAATGGGAAAGGAGAATGATAAAGGAATTTTTTTTTCTCTCTTTCTCTTCTTACACTTTTTTTTTTCTCTACATATTTATGTAATCTCTCCTTCACTCTCAACTTTTCTTACCTATACTACCTTTCTTACATATATATTACTTTTACTATTTCCTTACCTTCATTTATTCACCTACTAATATATATATATATATATATATATATATATATATATATATATATAAAGTAGGTGAATAAATGAACACACATGCAAACATAGTATATCCTGGAGTTTCATTACAAAAAAAAAAACATACATACATATATATATATATATATATATTGGAGATTCAATGTATGCTGCTAAAGGTCTAGAGATTATTATTATTATTATTAGCCTTATGGTGCAAGGAAGCCTGAGGCTTATGCTGCACCAGGCAAAAAAAAAAAAAAAAAAATTCTGAATTATCCTGAGAGAGAGATACAGAGAGAAGAAAGAAATCACCAAGAAAGAGAAGAATGATGATAATCAGACCCTGGGTGTGCCAAGCCCATACTCACTAGATGTGAGCCTCTGTGGGGATTTTGAAAAGTTCTTGTGAACATGTGTGAAAATGCCTTCTTACTGAGTTAGTTTCTTGAAATTTTTTTAATGGCATAAGAAGCATTCAGACAATCTTTTACTTATTTATTACATTTTTATTCATACTTTTTTAAATTTAATAGTACTTGAAATGGCTTTCAGTCCAGACAAATGCATGAACCAGTGATTTCTGGCACACGTAGGCTGCTCTGAGGGCACAGTATGACTTTAGATGTAAATGGATATATAAATATAACCACAGAAGAATTTTTTTTTAATTAACTTTTTTTTTTTTAACCCAACAGTAGTATTACCCCATTTTGTAACATGAGTTATACATACAGCCCAAGGTCCTAGATTTTAATATTTTTTTACATCTTTAACAGCATGCCAAAGTAGCTTGGTCTGAAATGACAGCTCATTCTAATATACCAGTTATTTTAGATGTCTCCAGAAGTAAAATCTATCTCCATAAGTTATTCCAACTTTTTCAGTCTGCAAAATGTACAGCTATTGGCATGTGAGGCAAAGTATGACCTAAATGTTAATGGCTATATGTTAAGTGCTGCAAGAGTAGCTCATGGTGTCTTGTCAGTGATATACAGGAATTGTTCTAGCAGGGATAAGGAGGCGATTATTCCCTTGTATAAGGCAATGGTCAAGCCACACATTGAGTACTGTATACAGGTCTGGAGGCCTCATTTCAAGAAGGATGTGGACCTGCTGGAACAGGTGCAGAGAAGGGCAGTCAGATTGGTGAAGAGAAGAAAAGGGTGCTCTTACCTAGAAAGGCTTCAGTTCTGAAAATTGCCGCTTCTTGAGACTAGACACCTGCAGGGATACATGATTGAGTTGTTTAATGCCACGAATGGATTCAGTAAGCTGAATGTTAATGGCATTCTTCCACTTGCTGTGAGTACGCAAATGAAGGAGCATAAATTCAAATTGAGGAAGGATGGTTGTAGGGTCAATGTGTGGAAGTTTGCCTTCAGCCAGTGGGTGGTTGATTGTCGGAATATGCCTCCCTCTGTTGTTGTGGAAGTGGATGGGTTAAATAAATTTACTAGACCATTTTTTGGAGGGTATGGATGGGTGACTCCTTTTTTGGCTGATGCTATATAAGCTTGCTTTATTGAAAGCAAGCTTATATAGCATCAGCCCAAGAATTACTACTACGATCCAACTGGACAAATGAGATTGCCCGTAACAAATTCATGCTGGGACCAGTATAATTGCAGTCCTGTCTGGATGGTCTTGCCTTACTTCTTTAACCCATGACTCCATTAGTTTTCATGGAACAGAAATCAAGATTATAGGTCTGTAATTGTTCACTTCACCATTCGAACTTTCTCTGTAAATCGTGGATATATTTGCATATCTCCAATCCTTTGGGACTTCCTCATTTAATATAATTAGAAAGATCCCATCCACTCCAGGTGCCTTTTTCATATTTAGCTTCAACGATTTTTCTTTCACTTTCGTCTCTGTTTTCACAAAATCATTTAGCTTCTTGTTATCGCATGACAAACTTCTGGCATTCTCTTTCCAAAAGAAAGCACATGATGCTCTCTTGCATCATGTGCCTTTGCTAATGCTAATGCTATTTAAAATAATTCCTCATGAATGAACACGGATGCATTATACCTTTCAGGTTTTCAGCAACCACATCAGGATCATCAGCAATTAAATCATCGACATCACATGGACCAACTGTTCCCCCTTCTCTTAATATAAGTAAAGAGTTTTTACCTGCCTGCCGCTTTACTCGTTTTCTGCTTTTCTTTGCATTCTTTGATAATCTGTATTAGATTGTCTAAACTTCCTTGTACCTTAATTGCAGACTAGTTTATATTTGCCATAAGCTTCTGTATCACCAGATAATTTATATGCATCCCATTAATTTTTCTTTTCAGCCACCTGTCTCTTAAGTTCATCTGACATCCATTTAAGTCTAAGCCTGCAGTGGTATTTAGTGAATGCTTCCCATTTATAATTTGCTGTTAGTAATGTCATCAGTTTGTCTCACTGCTTAGAATTTAAAAATTGTCTGAGGCCACTATAGCGACCCTTATGAAAGCAAACACCCTTCACTTTACCTTTGGAATAAGGTATGTCTTTAAGGAATTCCCTCATCAATACACGTAATCTCTGGCCTCCAATGGGTATCTTTACCTGCAGATTCTTAATGGGTGAAGAATCACTGCTTGTTAATCAGATCAAGAGTATTGCTTCCTCTTGTTGCCTCTCTGACATGCAGCAGTAGAAAACAGTTGTCCAATAAATCCACAAAAGTCTTGGTAGTGTGTGAGTGACTAACCCACAAGTTCCAGTCAATTTGTGGTTTACTGGCCCGCTCCATTTCTCTGTATATATGTTTGTTTTATTCAACACATTTATTAGGCCTGTAACAAACTCCTGCTCTCGATTTTGTTTACCCAGTGCTTATGTCACACCAAACTGTCTCGACATTGCACTGTCTTAGATTTAATCTGTCTGAGTGACACCATGTCTGCATTTGATGACTTAATCAGTACATCAAATTCATCAAATTTATTTACTATGCTCCTAGCATCAGTATACATCGATCTTTTCTTACCCTTAGTTACCTTAACACCTTAACACAACCCATATATTCATTTGTTCCATGATGACCCACAGCAGGGCCTGTAATTCCCTGCATCATGCTTTTCAGGCTGCTGCCTGTTCCGATAGAAGCAGTGCAAGAATCACTCTTAGCTCTTCCTGGGGCTGTAGTTAATCTGTTAACCTGCCTGTGGCACTAGTTAATCTATTAATCTGTGTATACTCCCAAGGTAGCAGTTTTCTGACCCATCTAACACTGCCTCAATAGCATCAGGAAATATTCTTTCTTCCATTCAATTTATATGTATCTCATCCCTCTAAAAACAGACTCCCCTGTTTATCAGCTTTCCTTGGTGTTTCTTCATGAATTTGGTATGCTGATTCCATATACAACCTTAGCTTTTGTAGCATCGAAGGTTTTCCAGAAATGAAATAAAAGTAAAAATACAATACTACAGATTTATTAACAATATTTATCTTCTGGACAGGGTAGAGTGTTAATCTTTGCTACAACTAAACAATCAACCGCAGGGGCTCTCATCTGGTGAGTATGGGCTTGGCACACCCAGGGTCCTGAGCTGGATATCATCATTCTTCTCTTTCTTGGTGATTCCCTTCCCTTCTACTTCTGACTTTCACTCTCTCTCTCTCTCTCTCTATCAGGGTAATTCAGAAATTTTTTTTTTTTTGGCTGTGCAGCATAAGCCTTAGGCTTCCTTGCACTATATGGCTAATAATAATAATAATTCTGATTTATTGTCCCACTCTGTTTCTCTGCATAATTGTTCATTAGGCCTATAACACACTCATTTTCCCTTTCCCAGTGCTTATGTCACACCACACTGACTCAACATTTCATTGTTCACCAATGTCAATTAGATACACTTCCTTAGATTTTATGTGTTTTTTAACTAACAGCATAACCCTTCCTACCCTCTCTGACCTTTCTGTACACATTGTACTCCAGAAATTCAACTTCTCTAATGTTTGTTAAATGTTTGTCTAGTTCTGCTTTGAACTTATTTAAGTTGTCAACCTCCATTACAACAGATGGAAGTTTGCTTCAAAAATCAACCACCCACTGGTAAAGGCAATTTTCTGCACATCTATTTTACAATTGTCGTTCCTGAATTTGGATTTATGTCCCCTCAGGTGAGTAATTTGAGCAAGAGGAAGAATTCCATCAGCATTGAGGTTGCTCAAACCATTCAAGGCCTTATATATCTCAGTCAGATCAACTCACAGGTGCCTAGTCTCCAGACACTGGAATTTGCAGAACGGAAGGCTTTCTTGGTAACAGCAACCCTTTGATCCTTTCATCAATCGTTTCATCAATATCATTGCCCTTCTCTGTACTCGGTCCAGCAACTCTGCATCCTTCCTGAAATGAGGCCTCCAGATCTGTATGCAATACCGAAGGTGTTGCCCGACCATTGCTTAATACAAGGGAATAATCACCTCCTTATCCCTGCTAGCAAAATTCCTGTATAATTCACAAGACACCATGAGGTACTCTTGCAGCCTGTCTGCACTGCTCAGAAAACTTCATATCTGACTGCACAATTACTCTCAGGTCTTTTTCATACTCCACTACCCTGAGTGTAATACCACACAGTTGGTAAGTTGCTTTGGGGTTACTGCTACCCATATGCAGTACTCTGCATTTGTCAATGTTATAAACTTCAGTTGCCACCTCTCAGTCCATCCGCTAAACTTTTCTAAATCCTGTTGCAATAGTTTACTGTCTTTAACATCCCTGTCAACCTATGTATTGTCTGCAAACTTGGACATTAACCCTGATATACCTTGGTCAATATCATTGATAAATACAGAAAACAACAGTGAGCCCAACACTGAACCCTGGGGAATTCCACTAATAACATTAGTCTGTGAAGAGCAGCGTCCATTTATAGCTACTTTCTGTCTTCTCCCACTCACCCATCCCTTTATCCATAGCAGTAACTTGCCCTTAATGTTATACTGCTTCAATTTGAACAATAGTTTTACATGTACAATAGTATAGCTTTCCTAAAATCCAAGTATATGATATCAAAATTATTTTTTGCATCCAGTTCCTTTGTGACCACATCATAGTATCCAATCAAATTGATCAGACAAGACTTCCCCTTAATAAACCCAGGCTGTGTCTGAACCATAACTGCAGTCTTCTCTAGATGATCCTGTGGTGCATGTTTAACTAGACTCCATTATTTTCTACAGAACAAAAGTTACTTATAGATCTGTAATTACTCGTGCGATCCCCTTTGTGTATTGGGGTCACATTTGCACTGCCCCAGTCCATGGGGATTTCCCCTTAGTTCAACGAAACTCTCATAATTATGGCAAAGAGTTTTCTTACTTCCTTATAACTAGATAGATCCCATCCACTCCAGGTGCCTTTATTATGTTCAACTTCAACAATTTCTTCTCCACTTTGCTCTCAGTCATTACAAAATCATTTAGCTCTCTGCTAGAGTTTGATAAACTTCTGGCCTCCACTTCCCTACACAATTCCTCATGTGTGAATGTAGCTGCAAAATAATCATTCAGTTTGTCAGCTACCTCAGCAGATTCATCAACAATAGAACTATTGATATGAAGTGGACCAATCTGATTCATCCCATTCCTTCTAGAGTTTACATAAGTAAAGAAGTCTTTGCATCTACCAAATATTTCTCATAATCTGCCTTTGCTTGCCTGACTTCCTCTGTGACTTATATTTACCGTAGTCTTCTGTGTCACCTGATAATTTATATGTATCCCATGCATTTTTCTTCTCTGCTATGAGTCTCTTTAATTCATCTGATATCCATCTAGGCCTAAACCTTGAGCAGTATTTCTTAGTTGGAACAAAACGCCTAGTAGCTTCGAAGATTACTGCCTTGAATGCTTCCCATTTAGAATGTGCTGTTGGTAAGATCATCTATTGGTTCCACTGTTTAGAATTTAAAAACTGCCCGAGACCACTGTAGTCACCTTTAGGAAAGCAAAAACCCTTCCCTTTACCCTTTATGGTAGTTACATATTTGAGTAAATCCCATGTCGTCAGCACACTGTGATCACTGCCACCTATTGGTTCCTTTAACTGCAGTTTCATAATGCATGAAGAATCATATCAAGAGTATTACTCCCTCTGGTTGCTTCTCGAACATGCTGCTGTAGAAATAAATTATTCTGAGATGTTTTGTGGTACTTCCTGTACCACTTCTTGTGACTAAAGACAGCAAAACTGAAATTATTCTATGATTTACATAAAGTTGTTAATTTCAATTACACATTATTTCCTGTTAATTTGATTACACATTAATTCAATTACAGATTATTACACGTTAATTTAATTACACATTTCTTATTTGTTGAGGTATAGGCTTGAATTTAGTTAATTAACAAATAACTATTAACAAACATCAGGTAAGAATAATAATAAATCAATTAATGTTAAGTAAATGGATAACTATGAATATTTAAACTCGTATAATGCTGTCCTTATGATACCATCAGCCTCACATATCAAAACATTCATTTGCAGTTCATTATATTTATATGTTCTATACTGTATTCTTAAACTAAGAAAGTTTGGAATTATAACTCCAGTTAAGGTCTCCTGAGGCCGATCTTAGTTTAGCTGGTTGCTGAGGTTGACGGTATTTAAATGAGAGTAGGGATATGGATGTTGTTGAATTAGAATCTTAATTTTGTTGGTGGGTTCAAGATTACATTAGAGGAGAATGGGGGGTTCTTTTTTGGATGTACTTATTAGAGTTCTTATTTTTGTTTTTATCTGCTCAACTACTGCACTTTTAAAAATATGTATGTGGTAATTGACTATCTGTATTAAATATGTTTCAGTTAATATTGTTTGTGTGCTGATAACAAAGGATTTTTCGTATAGTCTACGTTTTCTGTCTCTGTCAGTGGTTACAGGGGTTCACATCTGGTGAGTATGGGCTTGGCACACCCAGGGACCTGACCTGGATATCATCATTCTTCTCTTTCTCGGTGATTCCTTTCTACTTCTCTCTCTCTCTCTCTCTCTCCCCCCCCCTCACACAAGGCATGGAAAGTTGGATCCGATTTTGTTACTTGGTGGTGGGCTATTTACTACTTGTACAATTACTACAAGTAGTAAATAGCCCATGGCTACTACTTTTGCAGTGTTTGTGGACCTTTCTGAAGCAGGACATAATACAGCCACGTCTTGTTTGTGTTCAGTGCAGTGTGTGTGTGAAGAAATTAGGCACCAACTCAGCATTTCAATGGATGTTTATGAGAGCTTGAAGAGTAGGGTGGATGCTCTTGAAGGAATTAAAATGGGGGGACCCATCAAGCTCTCAACTGCCCAACTCAATGCCAAAGCTCACTCTTATGCATCAATCAACACAACATCAATCCCCAAAGCAGAATGCACTGGTCCTACAGGAGGTAGCTGTTATTGGCAATGCTATTGTCAGGAAAACAGGAAGTATATTGTGTAAAAAAGGATAGGTGAAATAATACCAGAGTATATTTGCCAGGGGCAAATGCTAATGACATTGTAGAGCACATATCATCTTTTAAGGGCACAAAGGCCGATGTCATTGTACATACATGTTTGGTACTAATGATATTAAGAGTAGGAGGTCCATGAACTTACTTAACAAGTACAGAGCAGTGTTGGAAAAAAAAGTCACAAGTTAAATTTGAAAGTGTCTGCAATTCTGCCAGGTGTTATAGGAGGGAGTATATGATGAGAGTCTTGTCAATCAATTTGACCCTGGAGAGATTGTGCAAGGCTCGTGGTGTAAAATTTTTCTCTGCTGGGTCTGTGCTTGTTAACAGGAGAGACTACAGGGATGGGGTACACTTATATAGAAAGGGTGCAAGTATATTTGCTGATGCTATCGAGGCAGTGTTAGGTGGGTCGGAAAACCATTAATTTAAGGAGGATAACACAGATGAATAGATAAACAATAGCCTCAGGCAGAGGTGAAAATGATTCTTGCCTAGCATCTATTGGAACATGCAGCAGTCTAAAAAAGCAAGGTGTTGGAGATTTCAAGGCCTGCTGTGAGTTAGCATGCAACATGAAAATAAATAAGAGTAAGATCAGGTGCATGTATACTTGCATGTACACCAGTACTAGGAACGTAGTAAATAAACTTGATGACTTTGAAATGCCAGTCAAGTCATCAAATGCAGATTGTTAGAACATCAGAGACATAGTGTCACTCAGATATAAGGGGTGTGGAATTTGAATATGGAGAGCACAATGTGTGCAGAAATGACAGACAGAATAGGAGGTGAGGGAGGGGTTATACTCTTAGTTTAGAAGCACATAAAATTTACGGCAGTGCTCCCAAGCTACATGGGTGGCCAGTGCAATGCTGACTCAGTTTGGTGTGACATAAGCACTGTGTTGTAGGCCTAATGACTGATGAGTACAGCGAACAACTGTACAGAGGAATAGAGTGGGACAGCAAATCAGAATATCTTATAATGCAGAATTTTAACTTCACAGATATTGACTAGAACTTGTGAGTTGGTCACTCACACACTAGCAAGACTTTTGTGGATTTATTGGATAACTGTGTTTTCTACAGCAGCATGTTAGCAAGGCAACAAGAGAGAGCAATACATTTGATCTGATTATCAGCATTGATTCTTCCTCTAGTAAGAAACTGCAGATAAAAGAACCACTAGGTGGTAGTGATCACAATGTATTGATGTCAGATTTACTTAAATAAGTAGCTACTATTAAGGGTAAAGGGAAGGATTTTTCCTTTTGTAAAGGAGACTACAATGGTCTCAGACAGTTTTTAAATTCTATACAGTGGGACCAACTAACCGTGTTAGCAATAAAAAATTCTAAATAGGAAATAATTCATGGAAATTTTTTTTTTTTCTATGTAAACCCCAAACACGAGAAGTATTAGAACCTATAGAACTTAGTACCGTGCTTGGGTTGGAGGTTGAGAAGATGAAAGAAGATATTTGTTTACATTGGACTTGAACTTCTGTAGACTGTAATTTTCAGGAAATACGTATGAAGAAAGGTTGTTCCAGAAAACTGCAGTTGAATAAATAAACGAGGAAGATGAAAAGTTGGCTCTGGGAGTTTGAAGTTGGACAGTAAATGGATGTTAACTGGTGGCGGCACGTGTTCGGACTGTTTTGAAAGAGAGAGCAGGAATTATAGAAGCCAATTCAGAAGAACAGTGCCCATGGAAGTATCTGTAGAAGAGGCATGCAGCAGAAACAGTACATCTATGAGACAGTGAGTGGAAAGACTGTTAGAGATGAATCATTAATTAACCTAACTGTCCTCTTCTGAATGGAATCAAGAAGCCTGAGAGAGGTTTTGGGGGCACCACCCCAAATGTGGGAAAAATATTCCATGGCAGGGCAGATTTGCGATTTATACAGAGTGAGCAGCTGTTTGGAAGAAAAGTAACGCCAAGAGCGAAAGAGAAAACCAAGTGTTTTAGATGCAGAGGAAGCAGTATTTGTAATGTGCTTGTGCCAAGAGAGATTAGAAGTCAGGGTAATCCCCAAAAGAGATATATCATTTTGCCTAGAAATCGGAGTGTCACTAAAGATAAGCATAGGAGCAGAAGAATCCTAGGTGCCTCCGTAGCCAGGTGGGAAGGAGCAGCAGTGCATAGCACATGCTTCTTGATTAGACCGGGTTTCGAGCCCGTCACCACCAAATACGGAAAGGTCAGGGAATGACCACCACATATCCCGGAGCAATATGGCCTTAGTTGCTAATGCTCCTAAAAACCAAATAACAAACGACAAACAGAAGAATCCTTTTTTGCAAGATATAAGACAAGACTGAGTTTTAGAAGGGTTGAAATCAACTAAGTTGTCTTTGCCCCACTGGAGAATTACCTGAAGATCGGCATCTAAGGAATTGGTAGCAGATTTTCGAGAAGTCGAAGTTGATTGAGCAGAACAAGGTTTCTCAAAATGGAAAATAGAATGCAATGTGCTATCATCGGCAAAACTATGGATAGGATTTCCAGTCAATGGAAGAAGGTCATTAATATACAAGAGGAAAAGAGTTAGGGAAAGAACTGAACCTTGGGGGACATCGGCATTAGTGGGGAAGTTAGAAGACAGAGAGCCATCTACCATCACCCTCAGTGAGCGATCAGAGAGAAAACTAGATAACCAATTACAAAAAACAGTTGGCAAACCATAAGATGGAAGCTTGTTTAGAAGACCTTTATGCCAAACATGATCGAAAGCCTTTGGGATGTCAAGAGCAACTTGTGTTTCACTGAACTTTTCCATTGAATTAGTCCATAAATGGGTAACATAAGCCAGAATATCACCAGTGGATTGACATTGATGAAATCCATACTGGCGATCGTTGATCAGATGGAAGGTTTCTAGGTAGTTTAAGAGTTGGCGGTTAATTGATTTCTCCATTACTTTAGAAAGAGTAGAAGTAATTGCAATGGGACGATAATTGGATGGGAGGGATTTGTCACCCTTTTTAGGAATTGGCTGGATATGAGCAAATTTCCAAGTAGAAGGAAAAACACTTTTCAAATAAGAAAGTGAAAAAAGTGGCAAAGAATAGGAGTAAGGTCAGGAGCACAGGTTTTGAGAACAAGTGGAGAAATACCATCGGGACCTGGAGCTTTCTTAGCATCAAGATTCGTCAAAATCCTTCTGACATCCTTTTGACGGAAGACCACAGGAGGCATTGAATGGAGTGTGTTGGGAATGATGGGAGTTGTTTTGCCAAGATCATTAATACATGAGTTGGAAGAAAAATGGAATGCTAGCAGGTCAGCTTTATCCTTGGCTGAAATGACAACAGAACCATCTGGTTTGGACAGAGGTGGGAGCAGAGATGGGCAAAAGTTGTTGCCAATAGCTTTGGCAAGAGACCAGAATCCTCGGCTATCATTAGGGCAAGAAGAAAGTTTTCTACTCTTAGCCTGTTCAAACTCTAGTTTGGACTGATTAATAACTGCTTTACAATTGTTGCAAAGCTTTGGTGTAGGCAGAAAATGAAACTGAAGAATTAGAAACAAGCCAATTACGATATGCAACATTCTTCTCTTTAATAGCCTTAGCACATTTATTGGAAATCCAAGGTTTAGATAAAGGATGAGATTTTAAAGTGGGGTGTGGGATAAAGGTTTCCATTCCTGCAAGAATAATTTCACTGACATGATCTGAGCAGACGTTGACATCAGAAGTTTTGAAACAGTAATCCGACCAAGGAAAAGAAGAAAAGAAATCTTGCAGGTCATCCCATTTTGCATTCTTGTAATGCCAAACAACACGAGGTTGGGAATAGCCATGAGATAAAAGCTCCATTGGAGAAGAGACAATCACCAAGTTGTGATCTGAAGTGCCTAAAGGACCTCTCATTTCAACCGTGTACTTAGAAGGGTTGTTTGTGAGAAAAGGATCAAGCGTGTTAGCTGTATGATTAGGATTGTCCGGTATTCTTGTAGGTAAATGAACATTAGCATTAGCATTAGCCTTAGTAGAGGCATTTGATTCAAGAAAGCAAGCTTATGCAGCATCAGCCAAAAAAAAAAAAAAAAAAAAAAACCCACTTCCACTTCACCCCTCTGTTCGTTCCAAATACCTGTCCAGCTGAACCTTAAACTTATTTAGGCTATCAACCTCCACCACAAGGGATGGAAGTCTGTTCCACCAACCAACCACCCACTGGCTAAAGGCAAATTTCCTCACGTCTATCCTACATCTGTCTTTCCTCAATTTCAATTTATGCCCTCTCAGGTGATTTTTCTGAGCTAGAGGAAGAATCCCATCAGCATTGAGCATGCTTAAACCATTCAAGGCTTTATACACCTCTATCAGATCATCTCGCTGGTGCCTAGTCTCCAGACACTGTAATTTGCAAAACTTAAGCCTTTCTTCGTAAGAGCACCCCTTTGTTCCATTCACTAATCTTGTTGCCCTTCTCTGTACTCGTTCCAGCAGCTCTACATCCTTCTTGAAATGAGGCCTCCAGACCTGTATACAGTACTCTAGGTGTGGCCTGACCATTGCCTTATACAATGGAATAATCACCTCCTTATCCCTGCTAGAAAAATTCCTGTATATCATTGACAATACTCCATGAGCTACTCTTGCAGCCCGTCTGCACTGCTCAGAGAACTTCATATCTGCCTTCACAACCACCCCCAAGTCCCTTTCATTCTCTACCACTGTCAGTGTAGTACCACAGAGTTGATACGTTGCTCTGGGGTTGCTGTTTCCCATGTGTAGTACTTTACATTTGTCAATGTTAAACTTCATTTGCCACCTCTCAGCCCATCTGCTCAACCTTTCCAGATCCTGTTGCAGCAGCATAGTGTCAGTAGTGTCCTTGACAACCCTGCCAACCTTTGTATCATCTGCAAACTTGGACATTAAGCTTGATATACCATCATCAATATCATTTATAAATACAGAAAACAATAATGGACCCAACACTGAGCCCTGAGGGACTCCACTAATAACATTAGTCCACGATGAGCAGTGTCCATTGATTACCACTCTCTGTCGTCTCCCCCTCAACTACCCCTTTATCCATAGCAGCAATTTGTCTCCAATGTCACACTGCTCCAATTTGTGTAGCAGTCTTCCATGTACAACAGTATCAAAAGCCTTTCTAAGATCGAAGTATATAATATCAAAGTTATTCCCTGCATCCAGTTCTTTTGTGACTACATCATAGTATCCAATCAAGTTGGTCAGGCAAGACTTCCCCTTAACAAAACCATGCTGTGTCTGAGCTATAACCGAAGTCTTGTCTAAATGATCCTGCAGTGCTTCTTTAACCAGTGCCTTCATTAATTTTCCTGGAACAGAAGTTAAGCTCACAGGTCTATAATTACTTGTGTCAGCCTTTGATCCTCCTTTGTGAATTGGGGTCACATTTGCACATTTCCAGTCTATGGGTACCTCCCCTGAGTCCAAGGAAGCTCTCATAATTATGGCTAAGGGTTTGCTTACTTCCTTTGCTGCCTCCTTTAATATAACTGGATAGATCCCATCCACCCCAGGTGCCTTTCTTGTGTTTATCTTCAACAGTTTCTCCTCCACTTTACTCCCAGTTATTTCAAGATTCTGTAGCTTACTGCTAGAGTTGAATACACCTCTGGCATTCCCCTTGCTGAATAACTCCTCATGTGTGAATGTCGATGCAAAATATTCATTTAGTTTGTTAGCTACCTGAGCAGGATCATCAACCGTTGACCCATCAATATCAAGTGGACCAATCTGATTCATCCCCTTCCTTCTAGAGTTAACATAAGTAAAGAACTCTTTGCTGTTTTTCTTTGCATCCCTTGCCAAGGATTTCTCGTAATCTGCCTTTGCCTGCCTAACCTCCTTTGTAACTTGGTTGCATATCAACTTGTATCTATCATAGGCTTCTGTGTCATGTGTTAATTTGTAAGTATCCCATGCATTTTTCTTCTCTGCCATATGCCTCATTAGTTCATCTGACATCCATTTTGGCCTAAACCTTGAACAATATTTCTTAGTTGGTATGTAAAGCCTAGTAGCTTCCAAGATAAGTTCTTTGAATGCTTCCCATTTTGAATTTGCTGTTGGTAACATCATCAGTTGGTCCCACTGTATAGAATTTAAATACTGTCTCAGTCCATCGTAGTCGCCTTTACAGAAGCAATAACCCTTCCCTTTACCCCTAATGGTAGTTACCTCTTTGAGTAAATCCCACTTCAGCACACTGTGATCACTGCCACCTAGTGGTTCGTTTATCTGCAGATTCTTAATGCATGAAGAATCACTGCTGATAATCAAATCAAGAGTAGTACTCCCTCTAGTTGCCTCCCGAACATGCTGATGTAGAAAACAATCATCCAATAAATCCACAAAAGCCCTGCTAGTGTGTGAGTAACCAGCCCCCAAATTCCAGTCAATATCTGGGAAATTAAAATCTCCCATTATAAGACTCTCTGATTTACTGGCCCACTCTATTTCCCTGTACAGTTCCTTATTATACTCATCAGAGTCATTAGGCCTATAGCACACTCCTCTCAATTTTGATCTCCCAATGCTTATGTCACACCAAACTGACTCAACACTGCACTGTCCGGCGATGTCGACTGGCTTCACTTCCTTGGTTTTTATGTGTTTCTTAACTAATAGCATAACCCCTCCCCCCTTCCTATCCTGTCTATCCTTTCTGTAGACGTTGTACTCCCCAAATTGCAGTTCTGCATCCCTTATATCTGTGTGACACCACGTCTCTGATATCCCAACAATATCTGCCTTTGATGTTTTGAGCAATACCTCAAATTCATCAAATTTATTTACTAAACTCCTAGCATTGGTGTACACGCAAGTATACCTGCACCTGTTTCTATTCTTAGCTACCCTAACACAACTCATGTGTTTACTTGTACCGCAATGGCTCCCAGCAGTCTCTGAAATACCATGCATCTTGTTTTCCAGGCTTCTGCTCATTCTAATAGAAGCAGTGCAAGAATCTCTTTCACCTCTGCCAGTGGCTACTGTCAATCTATTGGTCTTTGTCTCCCCCCAAGCTAGCAGTTTTCCGACCCACCTAACACTGCCTCGATAGCATCAGCAAATATTCTTGCACCCTTTCTATATAAGTGTATCCCATCCCTGTAAACAATCTGTGCAAGATCATTAGTAATTGCAAAAGCCGCAGCATCTCAACCAGCTGGGTCGGTGTGACTAGAAAACGGAAGCCAGCTGGAGTTGTGAACATTAAAATCACCAAGGAAAATTACCTGTTAGAAAAGTTGGACTGAAGAAAGTCAAGTTGCAAAGAGAGGAAGTCAAAGAGCTCCAATTGATTAGTGGAGTTTGGAGAACGGTAGAGACAACAGATGAATTTAACACAATGAGGTAGAGAGATTTTAAGCCAGAGAAGATCAAAGAGAGGAGATTCCAAATTGCCAAGTCTCTGACAGGGAATATCAGAAAGGACATATGCACAAGTACCACCTTTGAGGCGAAAGGAATCATACAGTGAATAATTTGGGCAACTGAGATGAGCAGTATTTGAATCAACCGATAACTGAGATTCTGTCAGAAAAAGTACATGGGGTTTGGCAAACTGCAAGTGGAAATGGACATCGTTGGGATTAGAATTGAAACCACATATATTTGTGAAATGAATTATGAAGTGTTTGGGAGGTTTAGATCTTTTCGCAGATAAGCTTGCTCTATTAGTTTGACAATTCATGGTGTATTCAATAGTAAGAAAAAGTGGGTGGGACAAGTAATGAAATTTTTGGATATGGCGTACACGTGATAAGAATATACCCAGATCCATGACATAACGTGGCCTCGACAATGCTCCCCGTATACACAATATTCGGACTCCCTCCAGTCACTATCTGGCAGAGTAGAGGTAGCAAGATTATACACTAGCTGATACGGAAGCCTCCTTGAGAGTTACCAATTGGTTCAGTCCGGTGTACTAACTAGCGACTGTTCTGCGAACACCGTTTTAGAGCTGTACCCTCGAAATGTAAGGAATATTGGATCTCGCCACGATGTTCATCATAACCTCAAAAGTCATCAATCATACTGCATGATGGAAGAGATAGGAATTATTGAAGCTACTAGGCTTTTCATACCAACTAAGGAATACATTTCATGGCTTAGACCAAAATGGATATCAGATTAACTAATCAATTAGACACATGTGGAAGAGAAGTAAAATGCATGGGATGCATATAAATTATCAAGTGATATAGAAGCAAAGGGTTGCTCTTACCAAGGATGACTTAAGGTCTGCAAATTGCGACATCTGGAGACTAGGCAACCTGTGAGGTGATCTGATTGTGGTGTTCAAGGCTTTAAACGGATTCAGCAAGTTGAGTGCTGATGGGATTCTTTCTCTTGCTCAGATTAACACACGAGGGGACATAATTCAAAATGAGGAAGGATGGTTGCGGAATAGATGTGTGGAATTTTGCCTTTAGGATAGCTGAGCAGTAGCTTAGCTGTCCTACTTTATCGTGTGTGTTACAGTTTCTCTATAAAGGCCCATTGTCAATGTATGCTATGTTTTTGTAGTGTATGTAAGGTGCTGTTGTGTATGTTTTTGTAGTGTATGTAAGTTTTGTGAATCTGGCCACTTAGCTACCAAGAAGCAGCAGTCACCTAGAAAAAAGCCACATAGAGGCAAACCCCAATTTCTCTAACTGTTGATGAATCAGCTGAGAATCCTGTGCACTCAAGAGAGCCCTATTTGTTAGTACCAGCAATCTGGGAAATGGATGCAATTTTTTTTTCAAACACACACACACGCACGCGCACACACACACGCACCACGTGCACGCGCACGCACGCACACACACACACACACACACACACACACACACACACACACACACATACACACACACACTATATTGCAGCAGTAATTTGTTAACCATCCTCTATTCAGCCAATGACTGAAATAATAACCATTTATCTGTGTATATATATTTTTATTATTTTTTTCAGGTAGGTTATGCTAAATAATGGCCTCTCATCCAGAAGATTATGATGAATCATTGTACAGGTTTGTTTATGTATTTTTTTTTTTCTATTTCATCAATAATCCTTGAGATTTTACCTCAGATAACATCTAATAATAACAAGTAACATCTGTTGGTATGTTTTATTCCCTTATGTGTGTTAGATATCATTTTCACAAAACTTATTGCACATCAGTCCATTCAAAACCGTATGTAAATTTGATAGGTGAGTTTCATTGTTTACTTTACAAGTGGGGCTGCCTTTATTTTTCAGAATAAATTAAGCAAGATTGCCCTTTAAGTTAAATTTTTTCTTATTAATTTATTTCGTGCCTGTTGCGCAATAAATAATCTTATTTTATAAACTAGTTTCAAAATATATAGTCAGCATGTTTTTTTTTTCCCCTGAATTGTTAGTGAAAAGTATTATTTCTATTCGATTTAAGTTAATATTGAAGCTATGCTGGCAGTAAGTTATTTTCAGTATGAAAATTGCTTGTGGATGTTCATAATAACAGAAAGAAAAACAATCGTTTTTGGCAAATTATTTAACAGCTTAAATTGTGGAGGATCTGATCTGTAAACCAGATCTGATCCTCACTATTACAGTTTACTTCTGTGTAAAAGTTTGCTTCTACATGCTGAGGGAGGTTGGGGTACAGAGAGGGGCAAGCTGATCCCTTCAGTCTGGTGGCAATCACAACCATGAGCAGTGGCAAATTTGGGTCATCAACTAAGTCATGACATAAGTGGTTTGCCTGAACTGGCCAAAACTTGCCAGCCCAACCATTGATACAAAGCACCTTCAAACACTTTTAACACATTCACTGCATCAACATGTATAAGCATTCAGCAGCATCCTAAGTGCCGTGCCATAATGCACAATAAGTATTACCACGCAGCACCCAATGTGCCATAATGCATACAGGCAGTCATTTTTAAGCGTTCGATATATAAATGGCGTAAAAGTAAAGGTATTGGTTGATTCTTTCACCACACCGATTGAACTTCTGGCCATCAGTGATACAATTGTTCATGCTAGAAGTTCAACATCACTGATTTGTTTTTGCTTTTTCTGTTTAATAGCACTCAGCCCAAAAGTAAGTGTTTACCTTTAGCTATGAATTCTAGACTTCTTTTCAACCATTATATATGTGGCTTTGGAATGTTGTTATTTCTCAACACTTTGAAAATTATGGTATATCATTGAACAGGCCTCTCAAATATGCAAAGCCAGGTTGAAAAGTTTCTAGCCTCTCGTAGAAGGAATGGTGGAAAGTTGTGAAAACACTATTTTTCAACATAGTTCCTCCTTAGTCAACACACTTTCTGGCATGATCCCTAGCTTTCATAACACACTCAAATAAAATTCAGATGATTAACTGAAACCAATTGACTGCATCTATCACAGCATTCTGATGGATGCAATCAACACCTGGTTTCTGCAGGCAGGAGCAGCAGTGCATAGCACACGCTTCTTGATTAGACTGGGGTTCGAGCCCATGACCACCAAATACGGAGGATGCGGAAAGGTCAGGGAATGACCACCGCATATCCCCGGAGCAATATGGCCTTAGTTGCTAATGCTCCTAAAAACCAAATAACAAACAAAAACAAAACCTGGTTTCTGCTGTCCAGTTTCAGTTCTTTCAAGGCCTTTTTGAGATTTGGAAAAAGGAAATAGCCAATGGAGCCAAATATGGTGAGTAGGACAGATGCTGTCATAGCTCGAATGCTCAGCATTGTTGCCTAAGTCACAAATTCTGTGTGCACCAATGCATTGTCATGATGCAAAATGAATCCTTTGGCCAATTTCCTGTGCCTCTTGAACTTCACTTCCTAATGGAAACATCTCAGTAGGTTAGAATAATACTCAGCATTGACAGTGGCACCTGGTTCCAAAAAGTAAACCATAATCACCTCTTCTGCATCTCAGAAAATGGATGCCTTGACTGCTGATTTCTACTCTCAAAACTTTTTAGGGGGGTGGGACAAGAGGGATGCTTCCACTGTTATCATTGTTTTTTTTTTTTCACGGTTAAAGTAGCACACCTGTGTTTTGTCCATAGTGATATACTACCTCCAAAACTGAGCTTCATTTGTTTAAAAATGCTGCACAATCTCATTAAAACACCTTACTCTTTCCCACTTCTGATCTGCATTCAGTGCTTTAAATACCCACCTCTAAGAAACCTTCA
Source organism: Mastigoproctus giganteus (assembly GCF_048544385.1). Lineage (NCBI taxonomy): Eukaryota > Metazoa > Arthropoda > Arachnida > Uropygi > Thelyphonidae > Mastigoproctus > Mastigoproctus giganteus. The sequence continues at coordinate 26,828,334 of NC_143579.1, forward strand.
TTCCTAAAACTTCAAAGGTTGGAAGGGTGGTTATTGACACTCACCAGGGTGAGCTACTTCAGTAAAATCTATGAAAATTGAGTTAATGGCTAAGAACTGGCAGTTTTAAACTGAAGTTTAAAATTGACAAATGTAAGGCACTGCACATGGGTAGCAGTAACCCCAGAGTAACTTATCAGCCATATGGTACCACATTCAGGGTAGTGGAGAATGAAAAAAATCTGGGGTTGATTGCAATGCTAGCCACAAGCATGTTCAACCAGTTCTGTCGAACAGTGCTCCACACTCAAATAGTCTAAATAATAATATCATCTGCATCTTTTCTGCATTTCTATCAACGAGCCTGCTGCCATCTTAATGTCTAGTAACCTACATTATTGTTACTCTATGAGCGCTTGCATGAGTCGACTTGAAAATTGCTAGAAATGGAGCATATACTTCATTCTCAATGTGTATGTTTAAAACAGTATTACAAAAACATCCGATATAAGGGTTGGAAGGGAGGAGGGGTTATGCCTGTTAGTTAAGAAACACAGAATCTAAGGAAATGCATCCAGTTGACAAGGTGGACAGTGCACTGTTGAGTCTGTTTCCTGTGCCTCTTGAGCTTCAGTTCCTAATGGAAACATCTCAGTAGGTTAGAATAGTACTCAGCATTTTCAGTGGCACTTGTCAATGCTGAGTGGCAGTGGCACCTGTCAAGTATAACTACACAATGTGAGAGATGCCTGATGGTGTATAAAGTGAATTAGATTAGAACACCTTAAGGGCTTAAATTTCAGGCTGTGAAAGAATTAGACAACGTACAAGTTTGTGCAAATGTAGCATGTTAGTACGCAGCAATTCTAAAAAAAGCTAAAAACGGCATCGTTTTAGTTATACAGTAATACCCCGACTTACGCGAACTCGGAGTTACGCGGTTCTTGATTTTTTCGTTTGGCAACGCTGCCGCCCACTATCTTCAAGGTCGTTTTTCATATGTTATCGATATACGGTGCAACGGCGGAGAATGAGAGCGAAAGATGAACAAAATTCAACTTTGCTGCTTTTATGTTTTTTATATCAGTGAAGGGGAAACACATTTCACCATAATAACGTAAAAACCAACACAATTCCAGCTATCGGTATAATCGCAAATGCAATTAGATCGAGTTTACTACCAGTTTATAACAGATTTCACTAGCAGAAACGCAACTGGATTTTTATTGTTTTATGGTAGTAACCCCTAGAAATGTGAGGTGTTAATAGTGTATCTCTGCCTTTATGGTGTTGTTTATTCAGTTGCTACATGCGCGCAGCTTTGTTTATGCGTATCAAGCGTGCCTCCTCGTTTTGTAATTGTGCTTTATTCCCTAAAAATGAGTAAAATACTTAATTAAAAGGTGTGAAAAGGAAGCGTCCTGGTGAAGACACTGCAGATTCAGAGCGAAAAAGAAAAGCAATATCAATAAACAGAGGCGGACTGGGTCAAAAATTCTTACCCGGGAAAATTTATAGTGGCCTCATACTATGGTTTATGGCCAAAATCACACTGGCCCACCGGGGTTTCCCCGTTAAGGCTTATGGCCAGTCCGCCTCTGTCGATAGAGAAAAAATATAAAATTGTGAAACGCTTTGAGCGAAATGAAAGACCATGTGATATTGCACGTGCTACAGGCCTAAACGAAGCAACGGCAAAAAGCACATGACAATTGCAAACTTGACAGGTTGAAAATTGAAAAGGGCTCAACTGAAAAGGGCTTAAAAATTTTAGAAAACATAGACTCCAACGAAGAAAACGTTATAGCTACAAAGCAAGGAATAAAAAAATTATTAGCTTGCTACGAAGAAATTCTGCGTGAAAAAAAGAAGTCTCTGTGTCGTCAGACGAATTTGTTAGATTTTATGAAGCCATCGACATCGAAATAACTTTTTAACGTAAGTCATTTGTTTTTTAATACATATTTTGTATTAATATGTATAAAGAACTTCAATTTTATTAATATTTTTCTTTTAAACTAGTGTTTTTGTTAGTCCTTGGTCCCAATTAAGCAAAATTTATATGTATTTATATGCAAAGTTGTACCCCGACTTACGCGAATTCGACTTACGCGATTTTCGTCGGACCCACCTATCGCGTAACTTCGAGGTATTACTGTATCTCATATTGTGAATATGAAAAAATGAGAAAAAACTGAATATTAAATAAAAAATATTAAAAGTAATAATAAATAAAAATACTGCAGAGAAGTTTTCCATTTATGCACATAGTTATTAGAACTATATTAATATAAAGCATGTTTAGATATACTGAAGATTCTATGTAAGGTTCTCTTTAGTGTATGAATTTCTCATCATTACGATTCAAAACATCCAAAATAAAATAAAACTTCATCCGAATTTTTTTTAATTGCTACTGGATAAAACACTTACATTTAAAGGTAAGAAGTGTAGTGGTGGTGGGGGGGGGGAGCCAAACAACGGATTACTGTTCTCCTAGCAGCAAACATGTTTGGCACAGAGAAGCTTCCTCTTTTAATCACTGAGAAAGCCCAGAAGTGTCGATGCTTTGAAGGTTGAAGACATCACTGGCTATGTATCGAGCAAACCAAAAGGCATGGACGACATCACAGATCTACAAAGAATGGACTTAGATTACAGGATGACTGAGAAGAATAGAAAAATTTTGCTGTGTGTGTGGATAACTGCACCCCTCATTGTCACGTAAATGACCTACGTGCAATCACTGTTGAATACCTGTCGCCAAATATGACGTCAGTTCTTGAGCCACTTGTGCAATGTGTAATCCAGTGTTTTAAGAAACCTACTGAAGTAGTTTTTCTCTAAATTTTTTTTCTGGGAGATGTCCTGGGGCTGACATTTGAGAGAGAGAGAGAGAGAGAGAGAGAGAGAGAGAGAGTGCACTGACAATAACCTCTCCCTTCTAAATGTTTGAACTAACACCTTTTTCCACATGCCTACCAGTATGTTTTCTGCCATTCATCTTTCTATCTGCTCCCCTTCTTTCGTCCCTTCACTTACTTGAGCGGTGGAGGAGAATCCATATGGAAGCGATCACTACTCCATGATAACCACTCTAATTAATGGGAGACCATGTCTAATTGTTAGGTTGCCACTGACTGAAATTTCCTTCAAAATCTGGCAAATTTTGCCATCACCACAGTCAGTTAGTAGCCTATCAATGATGCAGTTACATACATCACAAAAAGTATCATTTATGCAGCTGCAATTGCTATTCCAAAAACATCCACCTTTTCCCAAACCATGATATCTCCTGGCACATAATAGCCTTAGACACTAATGCACCAATAAAATCATAACCAATCAGTCAATCAACTCAAACCATGGTGGAATGTAGATTGCAAAAGAGGCTCAAAAAAAAAAAAAGCAAAAAAGGCTCAAAGCAAAGCTTGGGAGATATTCCAACGATATCCTACCACGGCCAACCTTATAGCCTTTAAATGATGGACTCACCAAGCCAAAGAACACAGCGAATGTAGCATGCACTAGCCAAAGTATGCTACATTCGTTGTCTGAGTTAAAAGGAATCATTGATCTGTTTCACATCATCTCTTATCCAGACAACCAGCACTAAGGTGGTCTGGGAACAAATCTGTAAAATGAAGGGAAAGTGTACAGCACGGTTCTGGAATATAATGGATGTACAATTGCAAACTCAACTGCAATATGTCTCCCTATTCTTTCCAAAGACACTTTCTAACATCTTAGCAGCAGCATCTTATTCCCCAGAGTTTCTGGTCCTTAAAAACAAAACTGAAAAAGAGGCCCTGAATTTTAAGTTCAAGGGTGTTTACCCATATAATAGGCCATTTACCATCCACAAGTTGAAAACAGCTCTCACCCTTACGAAGACTGCCATTGGACCAGACAACATCTATTATGAAAGGATTAATCACCTTTCACCAAAATCCATGGACCACCTGCTCTTCCTATACAACAAAATCTTCCTTGAAGAGCAGTTTTTGGACACCTGGCATAAGGCAACTATTCTTGCCTTTGCTAAACCAGGAAAGGATCCTAAATTTCCAAATGATTATTGTCCTATTCCTCTGACCAGCTGTTTGTGCAAAATATTTGAGAGAATCGTTAATGCTCATCTTTTATGGTACTTAAAAGGAAGGTCCACTTTGGACCATTTTCTTAGACTGGAAACATTTATTTGAGATGCTTTTTTATACCGAGAGCACCTGGTGACAGTCTTCTTTGACATGGAAAAAGCATATGACACAACTTGAAGATTTGGGATTTTAAAAGATCTTTTTAACCTCGGTCTAAGAGGTCACCGTCCCGTTTTTATAAAAAAACTTTTAATCCCTTCATTCTTTCCAAGTTTGAGTATGATCCACCCTTTCTTGGCCCTGTTGCATAGAGGAAGGAGTACCACAAGGATATATCTTAAGTGTTATGCTTTTTACCATTAAAGCAAACTCCATTACTGAACAACTTCCTCCTGCCTTAAAAAATGCACTCTGTGTCAACGACTTCAGCATATTTTCTCAATCATGCAATATGAGGGTTAATGAGAGTCAACTGCAACAAGCCATTGACCGTCTTAACTCCTGAGCCATGGCCAATGGTTTCAAGTTCTCACCAGTGAAGACCGTTTGCATCCATTTTTGTCGCAAGTGTAACCCCCTACCCTGGAGTGAATTATGACTTGGACGAAGCACCATTCCAGTAGTGGCAGAGACAAAATTCTTGGGACTCATATTTGACAAACAGCTGGCATTCCTCCAACATATTTATCAACTATACACAGAGTGCATGAGAGGGCCGAACATTCTCCATCTGTATCGTGCACTTTTACAGTTTAAATTAGATTACGGGTCTCAAGTATGTGTATCCACCAGAAATAGCACACTTTGTTGGCTCAACCCCATTCACCATCAAGCATTTGTTTTACTACTGGTGCATACAGAATATCACCTGCATGTCAAAGCAAATGAACCATCCTCGTTGCTTTGATGAAAACAGTTTTCTTTACAGTATGCCTTTAAGCTGAACTCCCTGCCAGATCACGCCATGTGAACATCCGTTTTTGAGCTACAATGGGAAAATCTTTATAACACACATCCGACTGCTAATTGCTCATTTGGCATTAGTGTTCAAAAGCTACTCATTGAGCTTAACATCAAGGTAGACAAGGTTGCTTGATCACCAAAACAGCCCCTTCCACCCTAGCATGCTTAAATACCATACCAGCATGTGACTTTTCACTCAAGAATGCAATGAAGTCTAATACCCCCATCTTCTGTCTACCTTCAGCTCTCTTCACAACATTGTGCAGAACATTCTGACTTCTTGGCACTTTACACAAACAGCTCAAAGTTGGAATCATGTGTGGGATCTGCTGCTGTTTTTCTAGCTAATACTATATCTGAGAAGGTTCCCCTTGAATGTAGCATATACACTACAGAGCTGCATGTTATAGAGTTAGCTCTAGATCATATAAGAATACAGGCTTTATCAGCGATGACATACACTAATCATCCAACCCTGTCCCAGATTCAGCAGATGATATACACTCTCTATGAAGGTGGATTCGATATCTGCTTCTTCTGGATCCCCAGCCACATCAGGATTACAGGAAACAATATGGCTACAGGTAGGTAATCCATAGTAAGTTACATTCTCAGTGGCAATATTCTTGCCATCAAATTAAGCATGTGATCCATCTTTGGCAGTGTAGTCTATGCAGAGATTTAAAGAAGAAGTTGTTCTTGCTCAGCTCCTCATAGGACACAGTCATCTGACACTCCTTTCTGCTGAGGGCTAATGACCCTCCTATGTCTGAGCAGTGTGATACCGTTTTATTCATTAAACATGTTTTATCTGACTACCGGTTTTAGAAATGCTTGTTTTACTGCTTTTAACCATCTTACTGAGCCATATACACTCAGTCAGATTTTAACTGACAATGACAGGGTCAGCGGTTTTTAAATTTTTAAAAGTGATTAATATATATATATAGAAAATATGAAAATGAAGAGGAGGAAGGGAAAAGAAAACAAAAACGAAAAGAAGAAAAACAGTACATGTACCTGAATGCGCCAAGCAGCAAAACAGGATACAGGTATATATATAAGTATTACAAATGAAAGTAAAATGAAATAGAAGCAAATATAGATGGAGAAGTTATTAACCACAAAACACCAGGCCTAGTTGAAGAAAATAAGAAAGAAAGAATGTTAAGAACCTAAAAAAAAAAAAAAAAAAAAAACATTAAGTAAAATTAAGGCTGAATTAAGTAAAATTCAGCCTTAATTTTACTTTTTTTTTTTTTTTTTTTCAGGTTCTTAACATTCTTTCTTTCTTATTTTCTTCAACTAGGCCTGGTGTTTTGTGGTTAATAACTTCTCCATCTATATTTGCTTCTATTTCATTTTACTTTCATTTGTAATACTTATATATATATATATATATATACACTCATGAAATATCAAATTTATTTTTGCCCTTATACTGATTTATATATATATATATGTTTGTATTAATATTGCACTACAGTAATTTATTTAGGTAAAAATAAGGATCAAGTTAGAATAAATATGTAGGATTTAATTTTGTATAGATAGGAATTCAATGATTCAATAAATAAATTAATTTGGAACAAGCATATGGTATAGGGTGAGGTATTAAATTGAGGATGGGGAAAGGAAAATGGAGTATTTTAAATAAAGACGAAAAATAGTAATAGAAGTAGAATAGTAGGAATGTCGTATCACCCTCGTATACACTAATAGTTTTACGAACAAAAAGAACAGTAGAAAGACAAAAAGCAAAGAAAAAGTTATTAAATAACACTATTAAGCTTGCTGGGGTTGTGAAGTCCAATATATTAACCATATTTACCATATATTTATTCTAACTTGATCCTTATTTTTACCTAAATAAACTACACTGCATTGGGACTACCTTGTCCATACTGTATTAGAATGTGCTAATTTCATTTTCGTTGCTTTTTGGCTTTTCACTTTTCTTCTACTACTGTGGGCAAGTATAGAAATGCAGTTCCTGATACATGGTCAGGTGTAGTACCCTGATGAAATACCTGATCATGTATAAATATTTATTTCAGCTGACATCAGATCAAGCATATTTGCCTTATCTATATTCGACCATTTTCTAAATATGTTTCCCCTCCATATCTGATGACAGCTATACCACTTTAATTTTTTTTCATTTTATTTTTATTTTTATTTTATTAGTATTTTGATGTACTAATTTTATTTTAGAGTTCTTCCACTTTCTGTTGGCTTGGTAATTAAACCTATAATTTTCTTAATTAATCATACTTTATGATATTAACATTCTTCCATCTTTCACAAATCTACTACACTTCTTTTTCTACTTTCCTTACCCTTCTAGTTACTGGCACTTTGTGCAACTTTCACATCCATTTATCATACTTTATTCTATATATTAATACAAACTTATATATACTTTTGCATCCTTTAATGTTGCTTTGCACTTTTAGGTGCATCTGTCATACCTGATTTATTAATCTATCATTCACTGAAACCATTTCAACAACTGAATACCTCTTTATCCTATGTAACTTTTTAAACATTTCCTTTAAGGGGTTACATTTAATATTCATTTATATATATATAATGATAAAAATAATCAGGTTGCTGAATGACAAAGTAAGCAAGCAAAGTATTAAAACAAAATTATTAAACTGTGTCGTGGATCCTGTTTACTATCTGTTTTCACTTTAAATACACTAACACTATTAAGTAGTGCTACTGCACTTAAAACAGTCCATTTATTAAAAAAAATTTAAATCAAACACTCTACTCCTATGTAGTTTTATCCAGTAGCAATTTAAAAGAAAAGAGTCCAGTTTCATCAGCATTGAAGATGTCATTGTGGTCACATGTCAGAAAAACATTTTTTAAACAATTTTCCTTCCATTCCTTTGTAGTGTCAATGTGAATGGCTGCACTTTTGCCACAATTTTTTGAAAGACAAGCCATGAGAAGTCTTAAATTTCTGGAACCACCCATCTGAACTTTTAAATTCTTCAGTATCCATTCGATGTGCAAACAATTCAGCCTCAGCTTTCAAAAGATTACCATCTACCAGAACACACATCATCATTAGCCATTCCAAAAGTACTTTTTCAAGATCCGGATATTTCACCTTTCATACTTGAATCCTACCCGGTGCAGCAGATTTCTCTAGACTTTCAATCTTTTTCTGACATTTCAGAATAGTTAACAGAGTACTCTTAGGAATGCCAAACTATTTGGTGATGTCAGTCTTAGAATGCACACCATTATCAACAGCTTGCAAAATCCTAATTTTATCTGGCAACGCTATCCACTTTATTGGAGCCATACCAATAAACATACACTCTAACTAATGAAATGAACCTCTAGCTAATGTTCATTTCATTACTACACTGCAAGAAAAGAGCATGGGCAATCTTAACAAATGATTTCTCACAGTCAAGCTGCAAGCTCATCAATTACTTCGATATATTCGAAGTGTTATGTCATTTTTAAATGTGAATATTGTAATAAAAAAAGTAAAAATGCAGATTAAGAGGTAGAAATTTATGGTCATTATAGAGAAATCCTTTTATTTTCAATGTCATTATATTGAATGTAAAATATCATTAGGTTAATGAGAAATTGGCTGGGATCAACTACATAGGACATTATAACATATTGGGACATTAAAAAGAAGGTCGTTATAAAGTGCTTCGACTGTATGTCCAAGTAATGAGAGAACCGGGGTAAGTTAAAAGCTTCCTTTTTGAGAAGGGTGACTAGTCTGACATATTTATTAGAAATCTGTAGCTACTAAAATTAAAATTACAGTTTTAATTTTAGTAGTAATGAATCTGGAGCACATAGGCCTCTTTAATCAGAAATCTGTAGGTTCAGAACTGCAGAAAAGTTAGTATAAATTTCCAAAACAATATCTTTTGATATTAGTTGGCACTTTTTGTCATACAAAATCAATTTTACATTCGCTCCTAGCATTAGGTTCTAGTTAGCCCTAAAATCTTAATAAAGTTTTCTGTGAATTAAAATTTATGCTCAGCACCTTTTAGAAAATAATGGCCACATTATTTTGTTTAATATTAGTCGACAACTGTATGTAATTGGGAGTGAAGCAATGACCAGGGTGTCAAAAGGAAATGTATTGCTGTATGGTTTAGGAGGTGTTGGATCAGAAATTGGTAAGTAAATATTCTCTCAGTTACTTTTATTGATTGTTCTAACAATTTTAAGTAGTTTTGGAGGGCCTTAATCTTTCTTTGCAGAAAAACAACTTATGATGTCTTCCTGCTCAGAAGAAAAGTCTCATAAAATACATATACAGATCAGTTGAAAGTAAATGGGAAAATCATGTTTAATTAATCTGGTTAGCTATTTTGACAGGGTCACTCAAGAACTGGACTTAAGGAATAATTTCAATATAGTTTATTTGGATTTCAGCAAAGCATTTGACTCAGTCCCACATGAGCGGTTACTTTATAAGGTGGAACAGGTTGGAATCACAGGGAAAATCCTTAGATGGATAGCTGGATGGCTTCAGGGCAGGAGGCAGAGGGTTGTGATAAATGGTTATTCTTCAGATTGGGTTGATGTAAGAAGTGGGGTTCGTCAAGGATCAGTATTAGGACCACTGTTGTTTTTGATTTTCATAAATGACATCGATGAAGTGATAGAGGCTGTGATGTCTAAATTTGCAGATGATGTAAAGATTGGTAGAGTAGTTAATGATCACTGCCAAGCAGAGCTTCTTCAGAGTGACCTAGATAAACTTCAGGGAATGGCAGCCATGCTTTAATCTAGTAAAGTGTAAGGTATTACTCCTGGGGAACAGTAACCCAAATAACATATATACTTGGTGGAGTTGAACTAAAGCCAGTAGTGGAGGAAAGGAGGAAAGGGTGTTACGATACAGTCAGACATGAAGTTCTCTGAGCATTGTAGACAGGTTGCAAGAAAGGCCCATGGTGTCCTATTGATGATTTATCGACCAATTGCAATTAGGAATAAGGACATCATAATCCCATTATATAAGGCTATTGTTATACCACACTTGTAATACTGTGTTCAGGTATGGAGACTGCACCTAAAAAAAGACATTGTGCTTCTTGAAAGACGGGTAACTCACCTGGTGTGATTGGCAAAAGGGCATCCATATGAGGAAAGACTTCGAATATGTGGGCTGCAGAGCTTGGAAACTAGGCACCTTAGAGGAGACTTGATTGAGGAGTTTAAGGCTCTGAGAGTCATAAGTAAAATGAACGAGGATGAAATTTTCATGGTTATAAATGATTCTAGAACTTGGAACCATAATTTCAAGTTACGGAGGGAGATGTTTAAACTGGATTGCAGGAAGTTTTATTTTAGCCAGATGGTGATTATTTTTTCAGCAAAGTTTTTATGTATTTTCGATGTGATTTATATTATATATATATATAAGAGGTATAGATAATTTACCCACCCTATTTGGCCTTTTTTTTCGCTGATGCATAAAACTCCTTAGCTTTTTTTTTTTTTTTTTTGTTGTTGTTATAAATTACTGGGATAAGTTACCTACATGGGTAGTGGAGGCTGACAGTTTGGGGAAATTCAAAGGTCAGCTGGTCACCTATGGGTGGAGGGAAACATATTTCCTTTCCTCTTATTAATCTTTTTTTTTTTCTTAAAATTTTATTATTTTTTTTTTATTTATTTATATTTTATTTTATATTTTATTTTATATTTTTATTTATAACTTTTATTATTATTATTATAGTTATAGAATTCTTATAGTACTGTGATAATAGACTAAATATAAAAAAATAGTGAAATGCTTAAAGTGCGGTACTCACCTTGAATATAATCTGCAATAGTTTTATGAAAAGACTGATGGTTAAATATAAAGTAGAATGGTTAAGTTAATGCATTAAGGTGGGATGAGATTTAATTTAACGGAATTTTAAAATAAGCGCAAGGAAGCAGAAGTGCACTACTCCGTCCCTGATTGTCATAAAGTAGAAAATAGTTGATCTGGAACATAAAAGAATTAATATTGCCAATAGTCATGACGACAGACTTTCGCGTGCTGTATTTTAAGGAATTTTCTGTACTCTCGTGATGCTCTTTGGGACACGTGGGAATCTCAGATGTGAGAGATTCCAAGCCGAGGAAAGGTGAAAGGGAAGTTTTGCATTTAGGATGTTGAGATTAGTATTGTGGCGAAACCATTCGATAATGAGGGCTTCATATTGAAGAATTTTGTGGCTGGTTTTAAGTCATGTTATTTTTGGGTTTTAGGAGCATTAGCAACTAAGGCCATATTGCTCCGGGGATATGCGGTGGTCATTCCCTGACCTTTCCACATCCTCCATATTTGGTGGGCATGGGCTCGAACCTCGGTCTAACCAAGAAGCATGTGCTACGCACTGCTGCTCCTGCCCACCTGGCTACGGAGGCGCCGGCTTTAAGTCTTATAATGGTGATAGCGGAGTCAATTAAAGGAGTGTGATTGTGGGTTTGGGCATGAATTGTGAGTTCTGTACTAGCTTGTCCAGATCTAAGACTATTATAGTGGTAGTATGTCCGAGTGTTGGAGGTTTTGGTAGAACCAAACTTGGTAGTAGTACTACCAATATAACAGGCATCACAGTTTGGTTGACATTTAATCAAGTAAATTATATTGTTCAAATTGTTGGTTGGGTATTTGTGTGTATCTTTGTAAGTGTTGAATAAGGATCCGAGTTTATTATAAGCTGAAAAAATAAGGGAGATATCAGTACCTGTAAACACACGGCGGAATTGTCCAGCAAGTTCATTTTGGTATGGGAGGATGATGCATATATTTGCTTTGGTGGATTGTTAGCTACTTAGTTAAAATTATATCCCCTCTTACCAGATTCTCAGAATTCAAAATCAGCAACACCAATCAGGCCTTTCAAAAAATAAGCAATACCACAATTTCTGATGGAGATATCCTAGCATCATTTAACGTAATATCTCTATATACTAACGTGCATATCCCATACACTTTACAGGCTTTATGGAAATTCTTGACAATAGATAACACTTTGACTAAATGTACCTCTCTTTCTATTAATAACATCCTTGAACTCACTTCACTTTTACTAGACGCCCGATATTTCAGATTTAATAATAAAATTTTCCAATAAATATTCGGTTTACCCATGGGTTTAGGCATCTCCGTCCCCCTGTCAGAAATTTACCTAGCCACAATAGAGAACCAAATCCTACAACCCTTCTCCCCAGAAATAAAATTATACACCCGTTACGCTGATGACATACTCATAATAGGCAATAGGTCCACTATAGACAATCTCTTTTTAAAATTTAATTCAGTACATGATAGGTTAAAACTCACTCTTGAAATTGAAACCAATAACCAAATTAATTTTTTCAACCTCACTGTTTACAAAACAGGTACCAAACTAGGCACAAAGATTTTCAGAAAAAATACACATACAGACAAATACCTACATTTTGCTTCGCACCACCCCCTCTGCACAAAAAAAGCAGTTTTATACAACCAAATACATAATGCTCTCAAATATAGCACCTCACAAAATGACTTAACCGATGAACTTCAACACCTCACAGAAAAATTTACAGCTTGGAACTACCCAACCCAACTCGTTCAACACACTATTTCCACCGCCAAAAGTAAAATTAACAATCCACCAAAACCCACCACCAACGCAAATATACGCATCATCCTCCCATACCATAATGAACTTTTTTTTTTTTTTTTATGAAACCCCAAACACGAAAGGTATCAAAACCTATAGTACTTGGTACCGTGCATGGGTTGAAGGAGAAGTATGGGGGGAGGGGGATGCCGGAAACTTTGCTCTAGAGACTAAACATGGGTTTCACCACTTCAAGCCTCCAATAAGCAAAGTGGTGGTATTTCACCGGTTGATGAAAGTCATCAACCTAAAACTTGCTGGACAATTCCGCTGTGTGTTTACAGGTACTGATATCTCCCTTATTTTTTCAGCTTATAATAAACTCGGATCCTTATTCGACACTTACAAAGATACACACAAATACCCAACCAACAATTTGAACAATATAATTTACTTGATTAAATGTCAACCAAACTGTGATGCCTGTTATATTGGTAGTACTACTACCAAGTTTGGTTCTACCAAAACCTCCAACACTCGCACATACTACCACTATAATAGTCTTAGATCTGGACAGGCTAGTACAGAACTCACAATTCATGCCCAAACCCACAATCACACTCCTTTAATTGACTCTGCTATCACCATTATAAGACTTAAAATCAGCCACAAAATTCTTCAATATGAAGCCCTCATTATCAAATGGTTTCGACACAATACTAATCTCAACATCCTAAACCCAAAACTTCCCTTTCACCTTTCCTCGGCTTGGAATCTCTCACATCTGGGATTCCCACGTGTCCCAAAGAGCATCACAAGAGTACAGAAAATTCCTTAAAATACAGCACGCATTACTTCTCATTTAACACCACCAACTGAAGACATTATAACTTAACGAAAGTCTGTCGTCACGACTATTGGCAATATTAATTCTTTTATGTTCCAGATCAACTATTTTCTACTTTATGACAACTAGGGACAGAGTAGTGCACTTCTGCTTCCTTGCACTTATTTTAAAATTCTGTTAAATTAAATCTCATCCCACCTTAATGCATTAACTTAACCATTCCACCTTATATTTAACCATCAGTCTTTTCATAAAACTATTGCAGATTATATTCAAGGTGAGTACTGCACTTTAAGCATTTCGCTATTTTTTTATATTTATTATTATTATTATTATTATTATTATTCTTCTTTGGGGTTGTTTTTTTGGCTGGTGCAGACTAAGTCATTGACTTCCTTGCACCATTTGGCCATTACTAATACTAAATGGATGGATAAAGTGGGAATTTTTTTTTTTTTGGCTAATGCTGTATAAGCTTGCTTTCTTACATCATATGCCTCTACTAATGCTAATGCTGATATGGAGAGAAAAGACTGAGGTGGGGGCAATTCTCCAGTGCATCACAGCCTAAAAAATGTGCAACTTGTGAAATGTTTGCCGAACTCTCTGAAACAGAACATGATCTAGCCAGGGATAACGTCTATGTGTGTGCTAGATGCAGAGAGTGTCTAGAAATTAGGCGTCAGCTCAGCATTCTGATGGGCATCTATGAGAGCTTCAGGTGTCGGGCAGATGCCCTCGAAGAAATTAATATGAGGGGCCCATCAAGCTCTCAGCTGCCCAACTCAACCCCAGAGCTCACTCTTGTGCATCAGGTTACACAGCAGCAGTCTCCAAGGCGGAATGCACTGGTCCCACAGAAGTTAGTTATTGTTGGTGACTATTGTCAGGGAGATGGGTAATAAAAAAGTAAAGTAAAGTGCAGCCATTATCAACCCACTGCAGGATGGAAGCCTCTTCAACAATTCATGTTGAGGGAAATGGACCATAATCTGCCACGCTGGTCCAGTGCGGGTTGGCAGATCGACCGTATTCAGCAGTCAGGGGCTTGAACCCTGGTCTACTCAAAGAGCGTGTGCTACTGCACTCCCGCTCCTGCCCACTCGGCTACGGAGGCCTTGATGGGTAATATATTGTGTAAAAAGGATAGATGGAATACAACCAGGGTATATCTGCCAGGGACAAAAGTTGATGATGTAGAGCAGATATCTTTTAAGGGCACAAAGGGTGATATTGTTGTCCATGTTGGCACCAATGACATTAATAGTAGGAGATCTGCAGATTTACTTAACAAGTAGATCAATGTTGAAAAAAAGTCATGAGTTAGGGAAAAATTTGAAAGTGTCTGCAATTCTGCCTAGACACGATAGGAGGGAGTATATAATGAGAGCCTTGTCAATCAGTTCGGCCCTGGAGGGATTGTGCAAGGCTAATGGGATAGAATTTTTTTTAACTGTGTTCTGTGCTTGTTAATAGGAGAGACTGCTTCTGCAGGGATGGGATACACTTAAATAGAATGGATGCAAGAACGTTTGCTGATGCTATCAAGGCAGCGTTAGATGGGTTGGAAAACTGCTAGCTTGAGGGGATTCACATACTAAAAGTAGCTGCAGGCAGAGGTGAAGGTGATTCTTGCACTATTTCTATTACAATGAGCAGCGGCCTGGAGCGAGGGATGCTGGGGGTTTCAGGGACTGATGGCAGTCATCATGAAACAAATAAGTACATGGGCTATGTTAGGGTAACTAAGAATAAGAATAGGTGCATGTGTACTTGCATGTACACCAATGTTAGAAGTATAGTAAATAAATTTGATGAATTTAAAGTGCTGGTCAAGACATCAAAGGCAAATATTGTTGGAATATCAGCGACGTGGTGTCACACAGCTATTAGGAATGCAGAATTGGAATTTGGGGAGTACAATGTGTACAGAAAGGATAGACAGGATAGGAAGGGAGGTAGGGTTATGCTGTTAATTAAGAAAAACATAAAATCTAAGGAAGTACATTCTGTTGACATAGATGGACAGTGCAATTTCAAGTAAGTTTGTTGTAACATAAACACTGGGAAAGCAAAAATCAGAGTAGGAGTGTGTTATAGGCCTAATGACTCTAATGAGAACAATGAGCAATTGTATAGAGAAATAGAGTGGGCTAGTAAATCAGAATGTCTTATAATGGTGGATTTAACTTCCCAGATATTGACTGGAACTTGTGGTTGGTCACTCGTACACTAGCAAGACTTTTGTGGATTTATTGGATGATTGTTTTCTGCGGCAGCATGTTCGAGAGACAACTACAGAGGGTAATACTCTTGATCTGATTATCAGCAGCGATTATTCATGCATTAAGAATTTGCAGATAAAGAAACCACTGGGTGATAGTGATCACAATGTACTGATATGGAAATTACTTAAAGATACAATTACCATCAGTGATAAAGGGAAGGGAAGGGTTTTTGCTTGTGTAAAGGTGACTACAGTGGGACCAACTGATGATGTTACCAACAGCAAATTCTAAATGGGAAGCATTCAAGGAATTAATCATGGAAGCTACTAGCCTTTTCAATACCAATTAAGAAATATTGTTCAAGGTTTAGGCCTAAATGGTTGTCAAATGAACTAATGAGACTTGTTGTTGTTTTGGTTTTTAGGAGCATTAGCAATTAAGGCCATATTGCTCCTGGATATGCGGTGGTCATTCCCTGACCTTTCCGTATCCTCCGTATTTGGTGGTGATGGGCTCGAACCCCGGTCTAATCAAGAAGCGTGTGCTATGCACTGCTGCTCTTTCCCACCTGGCTACGGAGGTGCCTAATGAGACGTGGCAGAGAAGAAAAATGCATGGGATGCATATAAATTATCAGATGACATGGCAGATATAAGCTAGTCTGTACTCAAGTCACAAAGGAGATTAGGCAAGTGAAGGCAGATAACGAGAAATCTTTGGCAAAGGATGCTAAGAAAAATAGCAAGGACTTCTTTAGTTATATAAATTCTAGAAGGAATGGGATGAATCAGGTTGGTCCACTTGATATCGATGTTTCGACTGTTGATAATCCTGCTCAGAGAACTAACAAACTGAATGAGTATTTTGCATCACATTCACACATGAGGAGTTATTAAGGGAGGCAAATGCCAGAAGTTTGTCAAACTGTAACAGGCAGCTTAATGATTTTGTAATAACTGAGAGCAAAGTGGAGGAGATATTTTTGAAGTTAAACATAAGAAAGGCACCTGCGATGGATGGGATTTATCCAGTTATATTAAAGGAGGCGGGAAAGGAACTAAGCAAACCCTTAGCCATAATTATGAGAGCAATCTTTCACTCAGGGGAAGTTCCCACAGACTGGAGATATGCAAATGTATCCCCAGTTGACAAAGAGGGGTCGAAGGGTGACATGAGTAATTACAGACCAGCTAGTTTAACTTCTGTTCCAGGTAAAATAATGGAGTCGCTAGTTAATGATGCATTGCAAGATCATCTAGACAAGACTGCAGTAATAATTCAGACACGGCATGTGTTTGTTAAGGGAAAGTCTTGTCTGACAAATTTGATTGGATACTATGATGTGGTCACAAAGGAACTGGGTGCAGAAAATAATTTTGATATTATATACGTGGATTTCAGGAAAGCTTTTGACACTGTTATGCATGGAAGACTACTATACAAATTTGAGCAGAATGGTATTGAGGGTAAGTTGCTACAATGGATAAAAGAGTGGTTGAGTGGGAGAAGACAGAGAGTGGTAATCAATGGACACTGCTGTTCGTGGGCTAATGTTATTATTGGAGTCCCCCAAGAGTTCAGTGTTGGGCCCACTTTTGTTTTGTATATTTTTCAATGATATTGATGAATGTATGTCGAAGTTTGTAGGTGATACAAAGGTTGGCAGGGTTGTTAATGACAGTAAAGGCAGTGTGCTACTTCAACAAGATCTAGAAAATTTTGGTTAGATGGGCTGAGAAGTGGCAACTGAAGTTTAACATTGACAAATGCAAAGTACTGCATATGTGTAGAAGTAACCCCAGAGGAACTTACCAACTGTGTGGTACTACACTTAGGGTGTTAGAAAATTAGAAAAGACCTGGGAGTGATTGTGCCGTCAGATATGAAGTTTTCTGAGCAATGTAGACGGGCTGCCAGAGCAGGTCATGGGGTTTTGTCAATGCTATACAGTAATTTTGCTAGCAGGGAAAAGGAGGTGATTATTCCTTTGTATAAGGAAATGGTCAGGCCACACCTTGAGTACTACATACAGGTCTAGAGGCCTCATTTTAGGAAGGATGTAGATTTGCTTGATAATGTACAGAGAACGGCAACAAGATTGTTGAGGGGAACAAAGGATCCTCTTACCAAGAGAGGTTTAAGGTCTACAAATTGCAGTGGCTGGAGACTAGGCACCTGCGAGGTGATATGATTGAGATATGTAAGGCCTTGAATGGGTTGACCATGCTGAATTCTGATAGGATTCTTCCTCTTGTTTTGATTACGAACCTGAGGGGCATAAATTCAAATTGAGAAAGACAGCTGTAGAATAGATGTGCGGAAATTTTCCTTTAGCTAGCGTGTGGTTAATTGCTGGAAATTGTTGTGGAAGTTGTAACTCCTTAAATTAAGAGTAGGAGACCGGCAGAATTAGTTAACAAGTACAGGTCACTGTTGAACAAAAGCCGAGAATTAGGGTTGAATTTGAAAGTGTCTGCAATTCTGCCCAGACACGATAGGAGGGAGTATATGATGAGAGCCTTTCTATCAATTCGGCCCTGGAAAGATTGTGCAAGGCTCAAGGGGTAGAATTTTTTTCAGCCTGGACTGTACTTGTTAACAGGAGAGATTGCTTCTACAGGGATGGGATACGCTTAAATAGAAAGGGTGCAAGAATATTTGCTGATGCTATCGAGGCAGTGTTAGGTGGGTCGGAAAACTGCTAGCTTGGGGGGAGACAAAGACCAATAGATTGACAGTAGCCACTGGCAGATGTGAAAGAGATTCTTGCACTGCTTCTATTAGAATGAGCAGAAGCCTGGAAAACAAGATGCATGATATTTCAGAGACTGCTGGGAGCCATTGCGGTACAAGTAAACACATGGGTTGTGTTAGGGTAGCTAAGAATAGAAACAGGTGCAGGTATACTTGCGTTTACACCAATGCTAGGAGTTTAGTAAATAAATTTGATGAATTTGAGGTATTGCTCAAAACATCAAAGGCAGATATTGTTGGGATATCAGAGACGTGGTGTCACACAGATATAAGGGATGCAGAACTGGAATTTGGGGAGTACAACGTCTACAGAAAGGATAGACAGGATAGGAAGGGGGGAGGGGTTATGCTATTAGTTAAGAAACACATAAAAACCAAGGAAGTGAAGCCAGTCGACATCGCTGGACAGTGCAGTGTTGAGTCAGTTTGGTGTGACATAAGCATTGGGAGATCAAAATTGAGAGTAGGAGTGTGCTATAGGCCTAATGACTCTGATGAGTATAATAAGAAACTGTACAGGGAAATAGAGTGGGACAGTAAATCAGAGAGTCTTATAATGGGAGATTTTAATTTCCCAGATATTGACTGGAATTTGGGGGCTGGTCACTCACACACTAGCAGGGCTTTTGTGGATTTATTGGATGATTGTTTTCTACATCAGCATATTCGGGAGGCAACTAGAGGGAGGAATACTCTTGATTTGATTATCAGCAGTGATTCTTCATGCATTAAGAATCTGCAGATAAATGAACCACTAGGTGGCAGTGATCACAGTGTGCTGAAGTGGGATTTACTCAAAGAGGTAACTACCATTAGGGGTAAAGGGAAGGGTTATTGCTTCCGTAAAGACGACTACGATGGACTGAGACAGTATTTAAATTCTATACAGTGGGACCAACTGATGATGTTACCAACAGCAAATTCAAAATGGGAAGCATTCAAAGAACTTATCTTGGAAGCTACTAGGCTTTACATACCAACTAAGAAATATTGTTCAAGGTTTAGGCCAAAATGGATGTCAGATGAACTAATGAGGCATATGGCAGAGAAGAAAAATGCATGGGATACTTACAAATTAACACATGACACAGAAGCCTATGATAGATACAAGTTGATATGCAACCAAGTTACAAAGGAGGTTAGGTAGGCGAAGGCAGATTACGAGAAATCCTTGGCAGGGGATGAATCAGATTGGTCCACTTGGTATTGATGGGTCAACTGTTGATGATCCTGCTCAGGTAGCTAACAAACTAAATGAATATTTTGCGTCGACATTCACACATGAGGAGTTATTCAGCGAGGGGAATGCCAGAGGTGTATTCACCTCTAGCAGTAAGCTACAGAATCTTGAAATAACTGGGAGTAAAGTGGAGGAGAAACTGTTGAAGATAAACACAAGAAAGGCACCCGGGGTGGATGGGATCTATCCAGTTATATTAAAGGAGGCAGCAAAGGAAATAAGCAAACCCTTAGCCATAATTATGAGAGCTTCCTTGGACTCAGGGGAGGTACCCATAGACTGGAAATGTGCAAATGTGACCCCAATTCACAAAGGAGGATCAAAGGCTGACACAAGTAATTATAGACCTGTGAGCTTCCAGGAAAATTAATGGAGGCACTGGTTAAAGAAGCACTGCAGGATCATTTAGACAAGACTTCAGTTATAGCTCGGACACAGCATGGCTTTGTTAAGGGGAAGTCTTGCCTGACCAATTTGATTGGATACTATGATGCAGTCACAAAAGAACTGGATGCAGGGAATAGCTTTGATATTATATACTTGGATCTTAGAAAGGCTTTTGATACTGTTGCACATGGAAGACTGCTACACAAATTGGAGCAGTGTGACATTGGAGGCAAATTGCTGCTATGGATAAAGAGGTGGTTGAGGGGGAGAAGACAGAGAGTGGTAATCAATGGACACTGCTCATCGTGGACTAATGTTATTAGTGGAGTCCCTCAGGGCTCAGTATTGGGTCCATTATTGTTTTCTGTATTTATAAATGATATTGATGATGGTATATCAAGCTCAATGTCCAAGTTTGCAGACGATACAAAGGTTGGCAGGGTTGTCAAGGACACTACCGACACTATGCTGCTGCGACAGGATCTGGGAAGGTTGAGTAGATGGGCTGAGAGGTGGCAAATGAAGTTTAACATTGACAAATGTAAAGTACTACACATGGGAAACAGCAACCCCAGAGCAACGTATCAACTCTGTGGTACTACACTGACAGTGGTAGAGAATGAAAGGGACTTCGGGGTGGTTGTGCAGGCAGATATGAAGTTCTCTGAGCAGTGCAGACGGGCTGCAAGAGTAGCTCATGGAGTATTGTCAATGATATACAGGAATTTTTCCAGCAGGGATAAGGAGGTGATTATTCCCTTGTCAGGCCACACCTAGAGTACTGTATACAGGTCTGGAGGCCTAATTTCAAGAAGGATGTAGAGCTGCTGGAACGAGTACAGAGAAGGGCAACAAGATTAGTGAATGGAACAAAGGGGTGCTCTTACGAAGAAAGGCTTAAGTTTTGCAAATTACAGTGTCTGGAGACTAGGCACCAGCGAGGTGATCTGATAGAGGTGTATAAAGCCTTGAATGGTTTGAGCATGCTCAATGCTGATGGGATTCTTCCTATAGCTCAGAATAATCACCTGAGAGGGCATAAATTCAAATTGAGGAAAGACAGATGTAGGATAGACGTGCGGAAATTTGCCTTTAGCCAGCGGGTGGTTGGTTGGTGGAACAGACTTCCATCCCTTGTGGTGGAGGTTGATAGCCTAAATAAGTTTAAGGCTCAGCTGGACAGGTATTTTGAATGAACAGAGGGGTGAAGTGGGTTTTTTTTTGTTTTTTTTGGCTGATGCTGCATAAGCTTGCTTTCTTGCATCAAATGCCTCTACTAATGCTAATGCTAAATTCAAGGAGTTACTGGACATACTTTTAGGGGGAATGGTTATGTGAATTTTTTTTTTTTGGTTGATGCTACATAAGCTCATAGGCTTGCTTTCTTGCGTCACAAGCCACTATTACTATTAAGAGTTAAAAAAGGGAGAGAGAGAGAGAATACCAGAGAAGAGGAATAAATATTATCCAATTGTAATTAAAATGAGTGACTGAGTTTAGAGAACGTAAAACTATAGAGTTTTATTAAGTGAAAAGTTATAGTCTTGTTCATTAATTGATAAGGAGATAACTATATTTACTTTTCACCAAATTAATCACCAAAAATGGGAAAAAAAATAGCAAATTTAATATTTAATTAAAAGGAATAAAACTACCATACATTTATAGTAAAACCACAATTCCACTTATATAAGGCATTATAAATAAAGCAAAGAGGAGTCAATTTTTATCTGTTATCCATGTGTAATATCAGCCACACTGATACCATGCATAAAAACTTCACTGTAAAAAAGAATTAATGAAAATTGATGCAGTAGTCAAATTTTAACATTTTATTTTTTTATTGCTTTTTTCAGCGAAATTTTTATGTATTTTCAGTATGATTGATATATATGGAAGAGACAGATATAGATAATTTACCCACTCTATTTGCCCTTTTTTCACCGATGCATGACTCCTTAGCTTTTTTTTTTTTTGTTTTGTTGTTGTTTTTATTAGTTATGTCTTATTCTTTAAATTTTTATTTGTGTATTCACTAAATTTAACTTTCCATAAACAGGAAGTTTCCCTGTATAGTTAGATAAACTAATAAATTCTTTGAACATTTTAACAGCAATGCATTAAACTAGAGACAAACAAATTTTCATTAACCACTTGGCATTGTTTGCAGATAAAACCTGCCAGGTCCGTTGGCCACTGACATGCAGTTTTATTCATGTCAATTTCATCAGCAAATTACTGCAATTTACTTTCATCCATTTTTTTTTGCTGTTTTTGTTTTATTTTATAAACATATTACATTTAATGACCTTTAGAAACAAAAGATTAAGGAATAACATAGAAATCTGTATCGCAGGGGAACCTGTAGGAAAAGTCACTACACATGAGGACTTAGGCTTAATGTGTAACAAGGGCCTCACATTTCAGCAACATCTAAGCTTCACCAGAACAAAGACCTCTGCAGCAGTGTGGCTGCTACTTCAAGAGCTCAGAGGAATAGATGACTGTCAGCTTATTATCCAGTATGTTCAATGCTGCCTTTATTCCTTACCATTATATTCCTCCATCATCTGGTCCTCAGCACCCAAAACCTACTTCGTCAAATTTCTCAGGATCCTTAAATGGCTTAATAGAATAACAGGGAGGCAGAATACCATTTCTAGATTGGTGCTGTACTTGAATTTAGATATGATGCCTTGGGAACAGCAGATTTCTACCCAAAATATTCTAACACTTACTGAACTTATAATTTTATGCATCGATGCCCCCAGAATTGATAGTGTCAGGGCTCCCAGACAGCAGGATGCTACGAGACTGAACTTTGGCTTTCTGTTCAAGCAGGGCTAGACAATCTAGGTTATTTAAGTAATATATTTCCTGGAAACACAATCCAGCTTATCAACAAACTGGCGATTGATCTAGACAAGTTCTGTGACTCAAAAAGTATACAGATCAGAGAAACTGCAGGAAACCTTCATGTGGATTGGACTTTGACCCCTACTACCCACTAAAAACGCCAGTGAAACCGAGATACTGGGATGTGTCCAGGTTCACCCCTGACTCATGCTGCTGAAGTTATACTGAAATCTGTATATTTCTTTGTTGTTAAATCTGCTACTTAAATTTGTAAATATTTCTTATTTATGGTAGTTAATTACTCAAGTTGACCTTGTGAAATCTACTGTTTGTTAAAATTGATTTATATATAATGTAAATTTTTTTGTTTGTATAATTAATTGTATTACAGATCGCCCTCCTGGCTGAATGGCTATGTAAGGTGTGCAGACCATATTTATTGGTTCAATAAACTGATTTAATAATAATAATAATATTGATTATCTAAGAAAAATTGTCCCCTTCCCCTCAAAAAATGATGCTTGTCCTCAATAGTGTTTCTAATAATTGGGATTTAACTGTATATCAAAATACAGTTTCATAATTCCAGTTATTTTGTGGACCACTCTTTGGAACTGGGAGTATGAAAATTTTTTTCATACTCCCAGTTCAAATACAAATCTGAACTGGGAGTATGAAAAAAAAAAAAAAAAGAATGAAATCTCTCAAATGTACAGTTCTGTATGAAGCTAAAAATATACAAAAATGCTCGGTTCCTTTATATATCTAGCAGGAAACATTTTAGACTTCAAAGTGAGACTAAGAAACTTAGGTTTTGCTATATTTGCTTTATCATCAAATTAATTTGTTTGAGAATCGATTAATTTGATAATAGTAGTTCTTAATGGAACATCTTTTTTATGAGTTTAACACATATCATCTCACTATAGATTCTCCTGTTTACAGTAGGATTGTGTTTCATAGTTAGATTTTGAAACCCATAATTGTGTATTACTGAAACTGGTGAAATTGAATTTATGGATCAACTTTTCTAAAAGCAAATTTCATCCACATATTAGTTTACTGATGTTCTGGAATGTCTAGTTGCCAGAGGATCTGTGATGAACAGAAAAGTGTTCTACTAACACTTTCAAGTTGTTAGCAGAAGCTTGCCATCTTTTCATTCAGATTTGAATAATGAACAGTCTAGGACACTTTCCCTGTCCTAGAAAGAGCAGTTTGCTCTTTTTATTCAGATCTTAATGATGAATAGAAAATTCTTTCTCAGCTATAGCAAAAATGTTTTGCCTGCCATCTTTTTATTCAGAAGGAGAAAAGTGTATTTATGGAGATGTAATCAAATCTGTATAAATCGCAAATCCGTCCTGCCATGGAATATTGCTCCCACATCTGGGGTGGTGCCCCCAAAACCTCTCTCAAGCTTCTTGATTCCATTCAGAAGAGGGCAGTTAGGTTAATTAATGATTCATCTCTAACAGAGTCTCTCCACTCGCTTTCTCATAGACGTACTGTTTCTGCTGCATGCCTCTTCTACAGATATTTCCATGGGCACTGTTCTTCTGAATTGGCTTCTATAATTCCTGCTCTCTCTTTCAAAACAGTCCGAACACGTGCTACCACCAGCCAACATCCATTTACTGTCCAACTTCAAACCCACAGAACCAACTTTTCATCTTCCTCATTTACTTGTTAACAGGAGAGATTGCTTCTACAGGGATGGGATACACTTAAATAGAAAGGGTGCAAGAATATTTGCTGATGCTATCGAGGCAGTGTTAGGTGGGTCGGAAAACTGCTAGCTTGGGGGGAGACAAAGACCAATAGATTGACAGTAACCACTGGCAGAGGTGAAAGAGATTCTTGCACTGCTTCTATTAGAATGAGCAAAAGCCTGAAAAACAAGATGCATGGTATTTCAGAGACTGCTGGGAGCCATTGCGGTACAAGTAAACACATGGGTTGTGTTAGGGTAGCTAAGAATAGAAACAGGTGCAGGTATACTTGCGTGTACACCAATGCTAGGAGTTTAGTAAATAAATTTGATGAATTTGAGGTATTGCTCAAAACATCGAAGGCAGATATTGTTGGGATATCAGAGACGTGGTGTCACACAGATATAAGGGATGCGGAACTGCAATTTGGGGAGTACAACGTCTACAGAAAGGACAGACAGGATAGGAAGGGGGGAGGTGTTATGCTATTAGTTAAGAAACACATAAAAACCAAGGAAGTGAAGCCAGTCGACATCGCTGGACAGTGCAGTGTGGAGTCAGTTTGGTGTGACATAAACATTGGGAGATCAAAATTGAGAGTAGGAGTGTGCTATAGGCCTAATGACTCTGATGAGTATAATAAGGAACTGTACAGGGAAATAGAGTGGGCCAGTAAATCAGAGTGTCTTATAATGGGAGATTTTAATTTCCCAGATATTGACTGGATTTTGGGGGCTGGTTACTCACACACTAGCAGGGCTTTTGTAGATTTATTGGATGATTGTTTTCTACATCAGCATGTTCGGGAGGCAACTAGAGGAAGTAATACTCTTGATTTGATTATCAGCAGTGATTCTTCATGCATTAAGAATCTGCAGATAAATGAACCACTAGGTGGCAGTGATCACAGTGTGCTGAAGTGGGATTTACTCAAAGAGGTAACTACCATTAGGGGTAAAGGGAAGGGTTATTGCTTCCGTAAAGGCGACTACGATGGACTGAGACAGTATTTAAATTCTATACAGTGGGACCAACTGATGATGTTACCAACAGCAAATTCAAAATGGGAAGCATTCAAAGAACTTATCTTGGAAGCTACTAGGCTTTACATACCAACTAAGAAATATTGTTCAAGGTTTAGGCCAAAATGGATGTCAGATGAACTAATGAGGCATATGGCAGAGAAGAAAAATGCATGGGATACATACAAATTAACACATGACACAGAAGCCTATGATAGATACAAGTTGATATGCAACCAAGTTACAAAGGAGGTTAGGCAGGCGAAGGCAGATTACGAGAAATCCTTGGCAAGGGATGCAAAGAAAAACAGCAAAGAGTTCTTTACTTATGTAAACTCTAGAAGGAAGGGGATGAATCAGATTGGTCCACTTGATATTAATGGGTCAAGTGTTGATGATCCTGCTCAGGTAGCTAACAAACTAAATGAATAATTTGCATCGACATTCACACATGAGGAGTTATTCAGCGAGGGGAATGCCAGAGGTGTATTCAACTCTAGCAGTAAGCTACAGAATCTTGAAATAACTGGGAGTAAAGTGGAGGAGAAACTGTTGAAGATAAACACAAGAAAGGCACCCGGGGTGGATGGGATCTATCCAGTTATACTAAAGGAGGCAGCAAAGGAAGTAAGCAAACCCTTAGCCATAATTATGAGAGCTTCCTTGGACTCAGGGGAGGTACCCATAGACTGGAAATGTGCAAATGTGACCCCAATTCACAAAGGAGGATCAAAGGCTGACACAAGTAATTATAGACCTGTGAGCTTAACTTCTGTTCCAGGAAAATTAATGGAGGCACTGGTTAAAGAAGCACTGCAGGATCATTTAGACAAGACTTCAGTTATAGCTCAGACACAGCATGGTTTTGTTAAGGGGAAGTCTTGCCTGACCAACTTGATTGGATACTATGATGCAGTCACAAAAGAACTGGATGCAGGGAATAACTTTGATATTATATACTTGGATCTTAGAAAGGCTTTTGATACTGTTGCACATGGAAGACTGCTACACAAATTGGAGCAGTGTGACATTGGAGGCAAATTGCTGCTATGGATAAAGGGGTGGTTGAGGGGGAGAAGACAGAGAGTGGTAATCAATGGACACTGCTCATCGTGGACTGATGTTATTAGTGGAGTCCCTCAGGGCTCAGTGTTGGGTCCATTGTTGTTTTCTGTATTTATAAATGATATTGATGATGGTATATCGGGCTTAATGTCCAAGTTTGCAGACGATACAAAGGTTGGCAGGGTTGTCAAGGACACTACTGACACTATGCTGCTGCAACAGGATCTGGAAAGGTTGAGTAGATGTGCTGAGAGGTGGCAAATGAAGTTTAACATTGACAAATGTAAAGTACTACACATGGGAAACAGCAACCCCAGAGCAACGTATCAACTCTGTGGTACTACACTGACAGTGGTAGAGAATGAAAGGGACTTGGGGGTGGTTGTGCAGGCAGATATGAAGTTCTCTGAGCAGTGCAGACGGGCTGCAAGAGTAGCTCAAGGAGTATTGTCAATGATATACAGGAATTTTTCCAGCAGGGATAAGGAGGTGATTATTCCATTGTATAAGGCGATGGTCAGGCCACACCTAGAGTACTGTATACAGGTCTGGAGGCCTCATTTCAAGAAATATGTAGAGCTGCTGGAATGAGTACAGAGAAGGGCGACAAGATTAGTGAATGGAACAAAGGGGTGCTCTTACGAAGAAAGGCTTAAGTTTTGCAAATTACAGTGTCTGGAGACTAGGCACCAGCGAGGTGATCTGATAGAGGTGTATAAAGCCTTGAATGGTTTAAGCATGCTCAATGCTGATGGGATTCTTCCTCTAGCTCAGAAAAATCACCTGAGAGGGCATAAATTCAAATTGAGGAAAGACAGATGTAGGATAGACGTGCGGAAATTTGCCTTTAGCCAGCGGGTGGTTGGTTGGTGGAACAGACTTCCATCCCTTGTGGTGGAGGTTGATAGCCTAAATAAGTTTAAGGCTCAGCTGGACAGGTATTTTGAACGAACAGAGGGGTGAAGTGGAAGTGGTTTATTTTATTTTATTTTTTTATTTTTTTCTTGGCTGATGCTGCATAAGCTTGCTTTCTTGCATCAAATGCCTCTACTAATGCTAATGCTAATTTATTCATTCAACTGCTGTTTTCTGGAACAACCTTCCTTCATATGTATTTCTTGAAAATTACAATCTACAGAAGTTCAAGTCCAATGTCAACAAATATCTTCTTTCGTCTTCTCAACCTCCAACCCAAGCTCGGTACTAAGTACTATTGGTTCTAATACCTCTCGTGTTTGGGGTTCACATAAAAAAAAAAAAAAAAAAAAAAAAAAAAATATCAGAATGCAGTCAAAACAATGGAATGATGCATACTGATTTACCACAAAATATATTTTGGATTTGACTGTAAAAACAAATTTCTATACAAACAGTTTTAAGACTTTTATTACTTGAAATTTGATAAAGATTTAACCCTGGATTTCAATATTCAGAGTTGATGTTGATCATGTATATTCTTCCAGCTCACAGCCAACAGACTAATGCAACTGTACTTGGTGGTTGATGATTTTCATTGAGAATCATTAACCACCAATGGCAGTACCACCCCTGCATATTGGAAGTGTGAAGTGTTAAAGGTATGCTTGAACTCCAGAGTAAAGTGCTGATATTTTTTAATTTTTCTGTCTTTTATTTCAACTTTTATTACTTGAAAATTGATAGATTTGACCCTGGATTTCAATTTTCAGAGTTGATCTTGTATTTTCTTCCAGCTCACATCCAACAAACTAATGCAACTATACTTGGCGGATGACGATTTTCATTAAGAATCATTAACACAATGGCATAGCTTTGTGAAGCTTTAGGGTCAAAAAAGCTTTAGGGCCTGTGAACAGTAGGTGGCTATAGTAATGGTTTGGGGATGAGATGCTTCTGAAGCTGTACAGTTGAATATACCTCTGCCATGTTTTGTATTTATTTCATTCCACATCCTCAGATGAATCACATAAGGTCAAACTAAGAGAAGAAGCTTATTTTATTTGTGAAAAATAAAAGTTCTAATCCCAATAGAATATATTTTATTTAAAATATAAACTTTGCTTTTTTTTACATCAGCATTTTTAACTGTTTTTTCTTCAACCCCTGTTCCTGTGTTCTGATTCTGATTACTCTCTCTCTCTCTCTCTCTCCTTCCATTTTAGAGGTGATCTTTATGTATATATCCACTGTAATATTCCTTGTAGAATATTTAATTATCAAGAATCTTCCCTTGTTGCCCTCGTTTTACTCAAAAATCTTTGTCAGTTTTTATTTATTTATTATTATTTTTTTTTTCTTCTGTAAATTTCTTTGTTATCTTTATCACTCCCGCAATTGTAGAAATCATTCGGAACTTTTCACCTTTCCTTCAATTTTCACTTTCTCCAGTCCCTTTCATAACAGTAAAGTAATTTTCCTTTAAAACTTTAATGTCCAGAACTCCATCTGAATATTAAAGCTTGTATTTTCCAGTTGTATACTTCCAGTTATGTAGCTGGTAAGAATGCTTAGATTCTTAGTACTAAAATAGAACAGTATAAGGAAGCAAAACTTATGTAGCATCTTCCATCATAAATTATGACAATAATAAATAAAATACTTTCTTAGTTTTGTTTTATTTACAAGCTGTGTCTAGAAAGTAAAAACTGAATGAATACAACAACCTTACAGATGATTAGTGGGGTTTCCACAATGACCGAGGCATACTGCACATAGTGTTTGCTAATACACAGTATACCAGTTTAGTTACTGTAAATGTATTGTGTTGCCCAATTCAGATTTACAAAGATTGCACGCTTGTCAAAAATCCTGCTGAGTGTGTGATTAATTCCATTATCAGATTTTAAATGCTAGGAATGTTTGCCCTGTCAGCATTCGTTGGCAGCTAATACAGATGAACTCTTATATCGTTGATTCTTTGCATCTATGTAATTAGTTAAGGCTAGGCACATAGTGAATGGCGAATACAGTAGACTTTTAGAATAATGGCACCTTCAGGGATTCAAGATTGTTATTTCGCTTTTTCCATTATCTAGAAAGTTTTATTTTAAATATATTTAATGCAAAAATAATGAGGCTAAAAGAGAAACAGAGAGATTAAGAATGCAATTTTATTAATTGTACATTAAAAGCATAAACATGTTGATGATCCAGTATTATACTCTGCCATTAATACACATCTACTTATGTCCATTCTATTTTTATATCAGGTTTGTCACTAAGCTTTAATGTTCTTAATTATTCTTCTTTTCTTCTTTGTATGAGTTTATTAACATTAGGAACCATAGTGAGGGATTTTTAGTTTAAAATAAACGTAAAATACAACATATAATCCTTAATATCAGTACAGAATTCACTTTCAAAATGACGAACTTAAACAAATACAGTAATCACTTGACTTGCTGTTTTCGCGTTTGGCACCGATCTCAATGTGCCATTATTTCGAATGTGCCATTATTTGGGGTGCCGTTATTTCAGCAGTCTAGTGTAGTACATAATTGGTTAGAACTTGTCAATCTGTTTTTCTCATGCCAATAGCAACACCATAGAAATACACTTTGAACCTCCAGCATGATAAACACAGTTTGAAAATAAGTGTTTAAACCCAGCACTATGGTTGATGCCACTATTTACCTCCAGTTTGGTCACTGAAATGACATCTGCTAATTTTTGGCAGTAATTGTTTAATAATTACTGCCAAATTGTTTAATAATTATTATTCAGTTATTTATATAATTGAATAATAATTATTAATAATTGTTTTGGTAACAATTAATGCTTGTGAATAACTGGCAGTAATTATCTACAAAAGTAATATTGCAATGCCTATACCAGTGGTCTCAAACTCAAATTGCATGTGGGCCGAATGCACGATCTGAAAACAGCTGATGGGCCGGAATTTTTTTTTAACAAAATGAAAGTGAATATAAGTATCGTATTTACAACAAATACATAATTGAAATGTATTCGCGGGCCGTGTAAAATTGCTTTGGGGGCCGCCAGTTTGAGACCACTAGCCTATACTATATGCACACCACTGTCAGTGAATTTATCAATAAATGAATCAACATAGCAGTCTTGTATACCTTGCTTTCCAGCCACCCTTCATTTTAAGCCTTGGTAGTTCATAAGCATGGCTTTAAGAAATTTCATCTTCCCTTCTTATCACACTATGTGGAGTGTTTATTTTTCATGTAATTATTAATTTCAGTTTGGTTATTGTTTATTACTATTATTGTACATTTTTTCTCCTAATTTTAAAAGAATATTTGTTTAAATTTTTAATAAATAAGTTGTAACAAAATGTAAAAATTTGAAAAATTTGAACTGTAAATAGCAACCAGCAAAACTCAACTTATTTATGAAATACATTTTTCATTGCAGCCAGAAATTTAGCCTTGGTTGGCATAAAGGTAAGTAATATAGGCTGAAATAAAGAATGAGAAAAGCATGCTTAATTTTAGAAAATTTTGAATATTTTGTAGAAACTTTTTTTTTAATTATCATCATCATCAAGAACTTGGTCCGGCTTAAGTCTTTTAAGACCTGTTCCGTTGTAGCTCTTGGAGGTGGTCTTGATTGTCGAGATCCTAATTTTGGGATCTCGTCTAGGTTCATTCTTTCTATGTGGCTGATCCATTTTTTCTGATACCATTTTATGTCATTTACTATGTTATCTACTTTTAATTTCTCACAAATATCTAAATTTTTTGATGATTTAGCCTTGTAAAGTCTAATAATGTTTTTAAAAATCTCATTTGTGCTGCTTCTAGTTTTTGTTCATCTTTCTTATTTATGATCCAAGTCTCACAGCTGTAGAAGAGTTTGAAGTGATATTGTGCAGTCGTAATTTTGTTTGTTTCAGTTGTCATTTGTTTTTCTGAAGTGACATTTAATCTATCTGTTCATTCTATTATATTTTTGTAGTTTAGTGTAGATGTCTTTCCCTTCATTTGATATTAAATTTCCCAAATAGGTGAAATCAGATATTTGTTCTATTATTTTGTCATCAATAACAATTTTGACTCTTTGTATGTTTTTTCCCCATAATCCCATTAATTTTGTTTTTGAGGTGGAGATTTTCATCTTGTACTTTTTTGCCTATTTTATTCAGTTCATTAGCTGCTATCTGTAGTTCATCTTCTGATTTTGTAATTATAACTTGATCATCAGCATATAATATAGTTTGGATTTTATTCCTGTTGTTCATCTGTATTCCATTGTTAATTTCTTTCCATTCTTTAATAATTTTATTGATGTAGACATTAAATAAATTTGGTGGTAGTCCAAATTTATTTAATATCTACGTCAATAAAATTATTAAAAATTGTTAATTGGGTCTGATAGTTGGCCATTAGAATATTTTATGCAGACTTTTGATTTTTTATATAGGCTTTGTATCACTTTCCGGAGTTGGGTTGAAATATTTTCTTCATGTAGACTCTGCGAAAGTTTTTTCCCGGTTTACATTGTCATATGCTTTTTCATAATCAACAAAAAGCAGAAATGTTGGTAGGTTAAATTCTCTTCTTTTCTCCAAATTTTGTTGTAATGAAAAAATGGCATCTATTGTGCTTCTCCCTTTTCTGAACCCACGTTGTTCTTCTTCTAAGAATTGTTCACTGTATTTATTAAGTTTATCCTTTAGTATATTAGAGTATAGCTTTGAAGCAGCTGATAGCAGTGTTTTCCCTCTGTAGTTGTTAGTTATTTCTGGAGCCTTTTTGTGTAAGTTGAGTGCTATTTTTAATTATTTATTTTCATATACTAAGCATAAATATTATCACTACATGTTAGAGACTATCAGTAGAAGGACTTTCGACCTTTTTTGGCTGTGTTAATTAAATCATGACTAGATTTAATGCTTAATTTTTTAAGCATTAACCTTTGCAAGTAGGGAAAAGGATGTCATTGTCCCTTTATATAAGGAGTGTGAGATCACTTATAATATTGTGTTCAGGTCTGGAAGCCACACTTGTATAAAGCTTCAGGAAAGGTCAAAAAAATTTATTTAAAAATTCCCTAAAGCTAACTGTCCAAATTTCAAAGAAGTTTTACGAGTGTGGATCAGTTGGGAATAAGGAACATAAAAGATGGAGTGTTACACATTGCTCTTAAGGCAAAATTAGACAAACAATTTTGAAATCTACAACAAATCTTTGTGGAAATTCAACATCAGAAAAGAGATTCATCTGGTTCAGCTCATTTCACTATAAGAAAATACCTAAAACCTTTTTCACATAGAATCCACAGTATGCATGAGCTTCAACTTCACTATAATGTTAAAATATTACTGTATGCTGTCACTGGTTTAAAAGTTATGGTCTGAGATCTTGACTGTTGTAATATGTCTATATTTTCAATGACTTATTTAACATTTTAAGTATCCCTTAATTGCATTTAGGGCACGAACAATAGGAATGTCTACTCAGTTGTTTATACAGCTGCTCTTTTTTGTAGAAATTGTGCATAAGAGAAGGTCCACACTTGAGTAGAAAGTAAAATCTGATTGAATTCTTCAGTGCTGTACTTGCCAGACAGATAATACTCATTGCAGAAATTTAGTGTAATGACCTGGAAAATTCTAATTAAATCCAATGGATCGCTTGAATGTAATTAATTCTATAGTTAGTGAAAATTATTTTCCTGTA
The DNA here is from genome assembly GCF_048544385.1 of Mastigoproctus giganteus. NCBI lineage: Eukaryota > Metazoa > Arthropoda > Arachnida > Uropygi > Thelyphonidae > Mastigoproctus > Mastigoproctus giganteus. The sequence goes on from NC_143579.1 coordinate 26,861,726, forward strand.
GGTGATCGATTACAGTCTCCATTCCGTTGGTCTGTCAGTCATTTTGTTATTCAATTTAATTGGGAAAAATAAATTTACTCCATTACTTCAAATACATAGTTTATTTGACTATAAGAGTATTTATCATGCTCAGCACTCAAAAAGTGATTAAAATAGTTGAAAAATGATGAAAATTGCCTGCAGATAGTTTAAAAATACCAAAAATTGGTTTCAGATGAGACCTGTTCATTCTGCACCAAGTTTTTGACTTTCACCATTAGTTGCCTTAGTATTGCACTATTTTAAATAAATATCACTTCTTTATTGGTATAAAGAAGTGCTGTTTAAAGTTGTGCAGGGCAAAGACAACTCACTGTGAAGTGAATAGAGGTATATTAATCTTCTACCAAAATTAAATAAAAGGAGATAGTGTTGGATATCGGTATCAATTTTAACCTAAAAAACATCATTCATAGTACATAATAGAGACAATTGATAATTTTTTTTTTTTTTGAGCTGTTAGTATCAGATAAAATGCTTCATTTTTTTCTGAAAACTGCAAATGCAATTTATTTTGGTTTCAACTTATTTTTTTGCCAAGGCTTATAGTGATTATTTTCAATAATTTCATATTTATTTCTCTTTGCACTTATTGCTACTCCTACCACTAAAAGGCACTTCAATTTTTAGTCAATGTCATCTTGAAAATAGATTAATTTAAATTTTTGATTACTTCCTTGTAATTTTAATTTATCCTTCTCAGTTTAAGTAATAAGCCAGGGTGCCTCAGTAGCCAGGTGGGAAGGAGCAGCAGTGCGTAGCACACGCTTCTTGATTAGACCGGGGTTCGAGCCCGTCACCACCAAATACGGAGGATGTGGAAAGGTCAGGGAATGACCACCGCATATCCCGGAGCAATATGGCCTTAATTGCTAATGCTCCTAAAAAAAACAAGACAAACAAACAAACAGTAATAAGCCATATAGTACGTGGAATCCAAAGGCTTTTGCTGCACAGGCAAAAAAAAAAAAAAAAAAGAGAGAGAAAGAGATAAGAAAATACAAATTATATCATTCCTCCTCATGTAACTATCCATGTGATGTTTTGAATTTTTTCAAACCTTCAGCCTTGACTACCTGCAGAGACAACTTGTTCCAGTAATCAACAAGTCGCTGACTGAAAGTAAACTTCCTGCAACCTAGTTTAAACCTTTTCCCTGTAATTTAAATTTATGGCCCTAGTTCTGAAATTTTTTATAATAGTGAAAATTCATTTTATTAATCCCTCTCAGAATCTTAGCATTAGCATTAGTAGAGGCATATGATGCAAGAAAGCAAGCTTATACATCATCAGCAAAAAAAAAAAAAAAAAAAAACCACTTCCCATTTCACCCATCCATTCTCTCCAAACGTTTGTCCACTTCTTCCTTGAATTTATTTAAGCTATCAACTTCCACAACAACAGATGTAAGTTTGTTCCAGCAATCATCTTCCCACTGGCTAAAGTCAAATTTCTGCACATTTATTCTGCAACTGTCTTTCCTCAGTTTAAGTACAGGAGATCCTCGTTATTTGAGGATAATTGGTTCCAGAAAATTCCACTTAAAACGGGGACCAAATTTTTCGTAATATTTATTATTTAAATAAATGAAACTAGGCATGATATTTTAAGATTCTATATCTATATAATATCGGTGTAGATACACCATAGACAAATCTTAAAGAAAAACTACGGTAGTAGTGTGAAAGACATCATTTCATCTGTATCTCATATTGTGCTCATCCTTCACAATGAGTTGCCCATGTATTGCACTACTTTGAATAACTAACACGTCACTAATAGAGAAGACTGTTGTTACTTATTCTGAGTGGGCACCCTCCCAGTTGGCACCGTTTCAAAGCTAGTTGGCTTTTCATCGGTAGGTGAAAAGCCGATGAAAAGCTAACAAGCTTTTAAATGGTGCTGTCCATTTTTTACACCAAGAAGTAGTAACAAAAGTCTTCTCTATTAGTAAAGTATTACTTATTCGAGATAGTGCAATCGTGAAGGATGGAGAAGCATTGCCTATTCGGTGGATTTGTGAGTGATTTAGTGAGTGGGAGTAACTGTCCCTTTCTTCTTTCGACGGCATTTCTTCCTCTTCCTCTCCTACTATCACTTTACTACATCTTTTTGCTTTCTTAAGTCTAATAGGAATAGTATGTGGATAACAGAATATCTTATCCAATACCATTTTGCAAGCAGTGCCCACCAAGAATAAGTAACAAAGTCATCTCTAAGTGAAGCGTTATTATTCAAGGTAGTGCAATAGGTTAGGTTAAGAGTTGTCTGTGGTGTATCTACACCGATATTATATAGTAATGTTTATTATGTACTTGTACACAGATAGTATGAATCAGAGCTGTAATACTCAATATATTCTACGTTGATAATAATATTAGTAAATTAATAAGAGGAGTTTACCTCAATATAGTACGTGGAACACTTCCGTATGATACCCTCCAGAAATTAAAACGGAAAAAACGAAAAAATCGACAACTTACCGGTACATTAAAGTAAAATATAAATAATTAAAGTAAAATATAAATAATTAAATAATCAATTTAACACAATTCAAAATCAATTCAAAACAATTAAAATTCAAATTAATGCAATTAAAAGAATCTAACGAAAATATTCAAAACGATTTTCCTTCCTGAAGCTGACAATGCTTTTCGACCGACTGTCGTGATCACAGGAATGAAAATTCTTTCATTCGAATTTTAATTCGAATGAAAGAATTTTCATTCGAATTTTAATCGTTAATTTGAATTTTAATTGTTTTGAATTGATTTTGAATTGTGTTAAATTGATTATTTAATTATTTATATTTTACTTTAATTATTTATATTTTACTTTAATTATTTATATTTTACTTTAATGTACCGGTAAGTTGTCGATTTTTTCGTTTTTTCCGTTTTAATTTCTGGAGGGTATCATACGGAAGTGTTCCACGTACTATATTGAGGTAAACTCCTCTTATTAATTTACTAGTACTTGTACACAGTAAAAAAAATGGATGAAGGAACCAAAAAATGATAAAATTATTTTATTAGACATTTTTTATTATAATATGTTGCACAATGTAATGTCCCCTCCATAGCCAGGTGGGCAGGAGCAGCAGTGTGTAGCACGTGCTTCTTGATTAGACCGGGATTCGAGCCCGTGACCACCGGATATCCCTGGAGCAATATGGCCTTAGTTGCTAATGCTCCTAGAAACCAAATAACAAACAACAACAAACAATGTAAGGTTAAGTAAAGTTTATTGAAGTTACACTATTTTTCAGTTGTACGAATAAAGAACAAATCCAGAGTTTTTTTTTTTTTTTTGCCGTATTTTTTTAGATAAAATTGGTTGTAGCATTTAGTTATGCCTTTTACTTCACACTTAACTTTTGTTCGTGATCTTCTTCATGATCACGCAGATCATGAAGAAGATCATTCTTACAAAAAATATTCGAGTGCTTGGTCAATTTTCTCAAGGGAAAAAAACGTTAATTCTTTAATTTTCAAATCCTCATAACTGTGGGAACTTGGATAATGAATACTTGGATACTGGGGACCCCCTGTATATGCCCCCTCAGGTTCGTAATCTGAGCAAGATGAATAATCCCATCAGCATTAAGCCTGCTCAAACAATTTAAGGCCTTATACACCTCAGTCAGGTCACTTCACAGGTGTCTAGTCTCCAGATGCTGCATTTTGCAGAACTTAATCTTTCTTGGTAAGAGCACCCCTTTGTTCCCCCTCGCCAATCTTGTTGCCCTTCTCTGTACTCATTCTAGCAACTCTGCATCCTTGTTAAAATATGGCGTACCAAAATGTTATGCAGTACTCAAGGTGTGGCCTACCATTGCCTTATACAAAGGGATAACCATCTCCTTATCCCTACTAGCAAAATTCCTGTATGTCATTGACAATACCCCAAGACCTGCTCTGGCAGCCTGTCTGCACTGCTCAGAACACTTTATATCTGACTGCACAATTACCCCCAGGTATTTTTCATTCTTTACTACCTTGAGTGTAGTACCACACAGTTGGTACATTTCTCTAGGGTTACTGCTACCCATATACAGTATTTTGCATATGTCAGTGTTAAACTTCAATTTCCACTTCAGCCCATCTGCCCAACTTTTCTAGATCTTGTTGCAGTAGATGCTATCATTACTGTGATTAACAACCCTGCCAACCTTTGTATCATCTGCAAACTTGGCCATTAAGCCTGATATATCTTAATCAATATCATTGATATATATATATACAAAAAAAACAATGGGTCTAATACTGAACCTTGAGGGGCTCCACCAATAACATTACTCCACGAAGAGCAATCAAGCATCCTGTTAATCCGAATCAAGCCAATCCCAATCAAGCATCCTGTTATCCATTGTAGCAACTTTCCCTTAATGACAATTTATACAGTAGCCTACCATGTGAAACAGTATCAAAAGCTTTCCTGAAGGCACCTCTGTAGCCAGGTGGGAAGGAGCAGCAGTGCGTAGCACACGCTTCTTGATTAGACACGGGTTCGAGCCCTTCACCACCAAATACGGAGGTGCGGAAAGTTCAGGGAATGACCACCGCATATCCCGGAGCAATATGGCCTTAGTTGCTAATGCTCCTAAAAACCAAATAATAATAACAAACAGCTTTCCTGAAATCCAAGTATGTGATATTGAAATTATTTTTGCATCCAGTTCCTTTGTGACCACATCATAGTATTCAATCAAATTGGTCAAAAAGATTTCCCCTTAACAAACTCATGCTGTCTTAACTATCATTGCAGGCTTGTCTAGATGATCCTGCAATACTTCTTTAACCAATGACGCCATTAATTTCCCTAGAACAGAAGTTAAACTAACAGGTCTATAGTTACTTGTAAAACCCTTTGAACCTCCTTTGTGAATTGGGGATACATTTGCACACCTCCAGTCCATGGGGACTTCTCCCGAATCCAAGGACACTCTCATAATTATGGCTAAGGGTTTTCTTACTTCCTTTGCCACTTCATTTAACATAACTGGAAAAATCCCATCCACCCCAGTTGACTTATGTTTCATTTCAACAATTCTCCCCCACTTTGCTTTCATTTATTTCAAAATCATTTAGCTCTCTGTTTCAGTTTGATAAACTTCTGTCCTCCACTTCCCTATAGAATTCCTCATGTGTGAATGTAGATGCAAAATACTCATTCACTTTGTGAGCTATCTGAGCAAGATCATCAACAGTTGAACCGTTGATTTCAAGTGGACCAATCTGATTCATCCCCTTCCTTCTAGAGTTTACATAAGTAAAGAAGTCTTTGTTCTGTTTTTCTTTGCATCCTTTTCCAAAGATTTCCCATAATCTATCATAGGCTTCTGTGTTGCCTAATAATTTATATGCATCCCATGCATTTTTCTCCTCTGCCACAAGTGTCATTAGTTCATCTGACATCCATTTAGACCTAAGTTTTGAACAGTATCTCTTAGTTGGTATGCAAAGCCTAGTAGCTTTGAAGATTGCTCCTTGAATGCTTCCCATTTAGAATTTGCTGTTGGTACCATCATCAATTGGTCCCTCTGCATAGAATTTAAAAACTGTTTGAGACTACCATAATCACCTTTAAGAAAGCAAAACCCTTTCCCTTTGCCCCTGGTGGTAGTTAAATATATAATTTAATCCCACATCAGTACACTGATCACAGCCACCTAGTGGTTTCTTTATCTGCAGATTCTTAATGCATGAATGATCACTGCTGATAATCGGATCAAGAGTATTACTCCCTTTGGTTGCCACTTTCACATGCTGCTCTAGAAAACAGTCATCCAGTAAATCCACAAAAGTCTTGCTAGTGTGCGAGTGACCAATCCACAAGTTCCAGTCAATATCTGGAAAGTTAAAATCCCCCATTATAAGACATTCTGATTTACTGGCCCACTCCATTTTTCTGTACAGTTGTTTGTTGTACTCATCAGAGTCATTAGGCCTATAATACACTCCTATTCTCATTTTTGACTTATAAACCTCAATCAATCCTCTCTAAGATGCCCAGTTGCCAAGCTCTCCCAAGTCTAATTTGGAGTTGCTTTTTCCCACATGGTCAGAGTCTTGCCCCGTATGGTTATCCTTTTGCTAATCTCCCCATATGGGTTGCCTGCCTTTGGACCCTTTCAAGAAGCTCACTGTCTTTTTCCAGATGAAGTCTCCATACATGGACACAGTATTCTAAATGTGGTCTTACAATTGCCTTATACAATGGGATTACGCTCTCCCTATCATTACAGGATATTGTGTGATAAATCAATTACAGTCTTGTTCAATAGTAAACCATGGGCTTTTCTGGCTGCCTGTTTACACTGCTCGGAGAACTTAAGATACTTACATGTATTGTAACTCCCAGATCCCTGTCTTCCTCTGCTGGTTTTACTTCAACTCTGCAAATGTATAAGCTAATTTGGGGTTGCTATTCCCCAAGTGTAAGACCTTGCATTTCATGGCATTAAAATATGGTTGTCACTTTTCTGAACATTCTTGAAGCTTGTTCAAGTCATCCTGAAGGAGCACTGCCCGGCATTGATCAGTCTCCCGATTTTTACATTGTCTGCAAATTTTGACATCATGCCCTCTGTCTCTTCGTCTATTCATTTATGAAAATCAGAAACAACAGTGGTCCAAGAACAAATCCTTGCTGGACCCCACTTCTGACATTACACCACTCTGAAGAATATCCATTAATCACATTTCCTGTAATCCCAATGTGTTCCAACCTATATGGTAACCTCTCTTGGGTCACTGTGTGAAATGCTTTTCTAAAATCCAAATAAACCATACCAAAATTGTTCCCCACATTCACCTCATGAGTGACCCTGTCAAAATAGCTTACCAGGTTGTGTCCTTCAGAATGCCATTTCTATCTAAATGTCCCTGGGATTGTACTCTTAATCATTGCCTTCAAGATTTTCCCTACCACTGAAGTCAGAAGTGTAATTAGTGTGTAGTTACCACCTTCTCTCTTAGAATGACTTTTATGTATTGGCAGTGTGTTGGCACTTCTTCAGTCCAAAGCAATCTCTCCCAAGTCCAATGATACCCTCATAATTAACCTCAATAGTTCAATACACTTTCTGGCTGCCTCCCTCAAAATTACTGGGTATATGCCATCAACTCCAGGAATTGAGTTACTTACCTTTAGGCTTGAATATTTTTATAATGAACAGTCAGCTGTAATTTCAAAATCATTGATTTCATATGTCTCAACCTTACTCACACAGCCTGTTCTCAGCATGAAGGGTCTTTCAACAGTAAAGACTGATGAGAAGAGCCGACCGGGCTAGCCGAGTGGGTAAAGTACCTGCCCAGCAACCCAAAGGTCGCGGGTTCGATTCCCGCCCCGGGCTTGGATCAAAGTACTGCAAAAACCTTGGAAGGTGCAATATGGCCACAAAAGCCGATGCGCCAACAACTACCAAATCAAATCAAATCAAACTGATGAGAAGTACCTATTCAATTCATCAGCAACATCAGCTGGGTTATATAAGACTTTCCGCATCCACTACACAAGGGTCCAATCTGATTTGTTTTCTTCTTTGTATTCACATACATATATGAAAAACTCCTTGTCCTCCTACTTTATTCTCTTAGCCAGTGCTTTCTTATACTCATCCTGGGCCTCCTTAATCTTATACGTTTTATATGTACAGGGTATTGACATCACTGTAACAGACATTATTGATCTTTTTTTTTAGGGTTCGTAGTCTAACGAAGGACCCTTATAATGTCACTTGGTTGTCTGTCCGTCCATCTGTCACAGCATTGTATCTCTGGAACCACTCAACCCATTGACTTGAAATTTTGCATGGGTTTGTACATCACGTGGGCCAACATAATGGCTTATTGATTGTTGTTGCCAAAAATTTGTCTGAGAAGTGTGGGGGGGGGGGAGGTAAAATGTTGTTGACCTATAGCTTATTATACACCATTGGAAAGAGCTTAACGAGTAGGTTTAATATATAATTTTAAAATATTTTTAAAGTTAAAAATGGTGGTGCCAGACAGGAAAATGTGAGTAATTTTTGTGTCCCCCTCTATTTCCATCGCTAATTGAGATAAAAATTTAAAAATCACATTAGCTATGTGTTATTTGATGCTTATCAAGGGAAAACTATTCCGATTGAAATCTATCATTTACTTTTTGTGTTAAAATTAAAAAACAATTTTTTATTGCACTTCGATAGCGCACTTCTCTCCTTTTGGTGACAAAAAGGTTGCTAAATAGTTAGTTAATAATTCTATAAAGGTCATTTATAAATTTTGCAACAAGAAGTATTTTTTAACAATTTTCAAAGCTGGAGTTGTCTGGCAAGGAGGTACTCAGAGAGCCAGTGTTGAGGTGGCAGTGGTGAGGCACCTGCACGGAGTCTTGCATGGCCCTCACCTGCCAGTCGCTTCTCCTCCAAGACTTTAATCGCTTCTCTGGAAAGAAGTCAGAGTCACTTTTCCCATCCTTGTCATTCACGACAACTGGAAAGACTCAAATAGACAACGTTTTCATTAGTTCTTCAGTTTTAGGCCAAGCCAGGGTACTAGAAACTTTTTTTTAGTTACATAAAGCTCTCTATTTGAGATACTACACTAACAACCATTCGTGACTACGGACCCTTCATCCTGAGTGCCTGACACTCAGTAGTTGAACGATTTATTATTATTTTTTTTTAACATTGAGAAGTGGGTACACCACTTGTCCATTGAGTAATAACTTTGTACATTCTTTATAAAAAATAGAAAGTACATTAATTGAAATTGAAATTTTCTTAATATCTGAATGTTTGAGTATTTTAATATTTGAGTATTTTATTGAGATTCATCTCAATGAAATATACTCATTTAAGACTGATTTTTTTTTTTTTTTTTTTTTTCAGAATTTAACACTGCAAGACTATAGAGATTCTTCTTTATCAGATATTGGTACAAATATTTTCATTACTTTAGAAGATGTTAATGCAAATAAAAATAGGCAAGTAATTAATATTTTGTTTTAAATACTCTTATGTAATAATTAAATAGATTTTGCTAATCTTGGTATATATGTATATGCAGGCTAAATTACTTCTGTATAGTTTTTCAGCTTATATTTTTATAGAGCTTGAATTGAGTCATGTTCTACACTCAGGAAGGCCATATACAGTATGATTAACTTTTTTTAGTGTGTGTGTGGATGTTGGGAGTTGATTATAGAAGATTATCATTGTAACTCTATGTAATCTTCTATAATCACCAAGAAAGCAGAGTCATTCAGTTTGATTTTCTCAAACTTCATAGGGAGAATGTTAATAGAATTACACATTGATGTTGATATTTGTCAAGGTCCATCTTAACCAGGCTTTGACAAATTCAGTGCATATAAATGTGACATCAGAACTCTTCCCATGTCACATGATAAATGGAAAGCATCTATCCTTACCTTAATTATGACCAATATCCCTTGAATTCAAGAGTACTTTCAAGTATAACTGTGATTTATATTCTTAGGAGCATTTTTTAACACGTTTGCCAAGCTAGTTTAAGAGAAAATTTCCCCCAGGGCCAAAAAATATTTAGTAAATAATTTGATTAGTAATTCTAAAATAAATATTGTAAATGATATGTGAAAATCGGAAGAATATACGTGATAATCGGAATAATTAATATGTACTGTAATATGTACATACAAACTAGTTGATATTTCTGTTCGCTTTATTATTATTATTATTATTATTATTATTATTATTATTATTATTATTATTAGCCATATGGTGCAAGGAAGCCTGAGGCTTATGCTGCACCGGCCAAAAAAAAAAATTCCCTGTTACCCTGAGAAATTGATTGATTGATTGATTTAGATTTTATTGGCGCATTAGCAGCTTTGACTATAATGCACCAACCCTGAGAGAGAGAAGTAGAAAGGAATCACCAAGAAAGAGAAGAATGATGATATCCAGCTCAGGATCCTGGGTGTGCCAAGCCCATACTCACCAGATGTGAGCCCCTGAGGGTATTTGTGGGTGGGGGTTAAAATTTAAAACAGTAAAAAAAGATAAGCAATCAATAACAAAGAAACCTGTTATTGATTGCTTAATAACAAAGAATAAAAAATTGCTTAATAAAATTTGTTATTGATTGCTCAATAACAAAGAAAGAAACACACACAAATTGCAAATAACATAATATGCGCAAGTGAGAACGGAGTAACAAGTTACAAAGCTTTAAAAATAGGAATGAAGAGAAAAAAGATTCTGAAAATTAATTTTTTTACATGATTGAAGATTTCATGTGAAAGTGTAAACACATTTCACTATAATAACCCACAGAATTCCAGCTGTCGGTATTATCGCAAATTCAATAAGATCGAGTTTGCTATCCATTTATGATAGATTGCACTAACAGAAAAGCCCAATAAACAGGTAACTGCTAATTGTTTTTATTGTTTTATGGTTGTGACCTCCAGAAATCCAACCGAACCACGTGGTAAGGTCGGATACAATCGTAGGGTAATCTCCAGTGCTGCAGTCTCCTGCCTCGATTAAATGGCATGTTGTCTCAATTAAGCAAAGTAAACCCTGGCTATTTTCTCGATTGGGTTCTGTTTTTTAAGATTTGCCCCAAATAAACGGCTGCCCCGATTAACCAGAATCCAATGTATATGGTTTTGGACTATTGAATTTGATATCACTCAGTTATTTTAGATCTTCAAATCCATAATGTTTATGGTCACATAGATCAAGCCATTAAATGATAGATTTAGAATATTGGAATTTGTGGTTGAAAATATAATATGCAGAATTAAAAAAATAATAATAATAATAAATTTAAAAAAAAAAAATAAGGAAAACCCAAAGAAGGCTAAATTTAATCAAAGAAACCTTGATGAGTGATATTAAAAACAGTAAAATGAGAAATAAATAGTAAACAATGGATGATAGAACTCAGATGTACAATGAGTGAAAAGAGCATAAAGAAAAACAAAAGAATAAGTGATTGTATAAAAAACTTTTGTAACAACTTTTTCACAAAACTGTCATTATCATAAAATTTTGATTTATTTAAATAATACACAAAAAAAAAACTGAATTTTTAGTAAACTTAGGCAGAAAAAGTTCTAAATTCAAATTTCAGTAATGTGAAATATGGTGATCCTATACCTCCAGAATTTTTCTTTAAAATTCTAGAGGTATGGGAGCACACCTAAAGAATAAAAAAAATTCTTTTCTTTAGATATTCTTTAAAAAAGTTGAACAAATCATGAACAGTATTGTTGAAAGAAACTGCTGATTCTGAAATAAATTTGGTACAGATGTTTCACACATTCGTGGACTCTTTATTTAAAAAACTAAAGGTTTTAATAAAAAGCTATGGAGCATGCACATTTTTGGCTCAGAGAGATGGTGCCATGTCATCATCATCATCATTGACTGTAGGCATTTCTTCTGTAGACAGGGTCACCTGGAACAGGTTAATTCTTACCTTGAATCCATTTCCACAACTATTCACGAGCATGGTAAAGTTTATGGTGCCACATGGCCTGTGTGTCGACTGTCTTGGTTGTTAAGTTTCGTCCTGGAATACACACATTATATCTTTTTTAACAATTTTAATGTTTTTTCTTTTGCTTTTTTACAAGGCTGTCACAAATGTAGCAAAATATGTCAAGTTTATTTGCTCAGCTTCTTGTTGCCATACTGCACTCTGAAATTTATAAACACTGAAAAATGTTTTTTTTTTTTTTTTTTTTGGATTGTTCTTTACAAACTCAAGCTTTCCACCTTAGAATACAATAAACCCCCGTGAATAGCGAGGGTTACATTCCTGAGAAACGTTACATTCCTTGCACCTCTCCTGTGAATACCGAAAACACGAATACTGAGTTATGGCTCCCATAGTAATAAAGAGGTTCCGTTCCAAAGTATGAAATGTATAAGAAAAACTAGTCTAAAATTTTGTCTATATATGTATTATATGTACCTTCATAATATGACTATGTACATAGACAGTAGCTAGTGAAATGCAAACATATGGCATCGGAATGAAAATAAGAAACAATTTAATATTAAATGTAATATTTATTAGAAATTTCAAACAAATCTTTCAAACCAGTGCCTTTGCTAGCTAAAAAACTTATCCTGCCAGTGCTATCACCTGTTTCGCTAATAATAGGAGTTTTGATAAAGGAGTTTTGCCTTTTCACGAATGATGAGTGAACTTAACGGAATTTTATTTTGAGTTCGGTCTTCTATCCACAGATTTAAAGCCTTTTCCGTTTTTTCTAATTTAACATCACGAGTTACAGAGCAAATTTTTGAAGCAATTAGTGCGTTTTCACGGACACTACGTCGGATTTTTTCTTCCAATTTCTTGATTGATTGTACCGTTGACTCATTGATTTTATAATGTTTTGCAACTGAGGAGACACGTTCACAATTAGAAATTTTGTCTAATAACTCAAATTTATTCGCTAATGTCATCACCGTTGCTCTTTTCACATTTCCCTTGTTATTTGTAGCCATATTTTTGTACTGGTTAGAAAGAACTTGTCCACAATCAAGTCACATTCTTCTGTTAACACACTCGAAAAAGTCTGTTTTACACTGCAAAACGGTAGATTTATCACCTTTGTAAGCATATAAATTAAAAGCAAACGACGAAACCTTCCATGACAAGTGCATAACACATACTGAACAAGGATTAGCGAGAAACATCCATGCTCGCAATTTTGTCACCCCTCTCCCCCCACCCACTGAGCGCTGTTTTGACAGGGAAAGATAATTTTAGCCATGCCCATGTTTTTTTTATGGTGGAAAATGTTCACAGCTCTTTAAAATTCACATTTTTTTAGGTTTCATTTTATATTAAATCAGCGACCACGAATACGCAAAACCACAAATACAGATACCACGAATAGCGGGGGTTTACTGTATTTCCTTCCACTTATATATTAACACCATATTACACTATGTATTTCTCTAATACTTATGAACAGAAACAACTGAACCTTGTAATAATAATAAAAAATCAATATCATATTTGTATACTTAATTCAAGAACATAAAAAAAGAGTATCACATTTTGTGAATATTGGAATGTGATGGAAAAAATTTAATGTCATTTTTGAATTCAGTGCACAAAAATTACTAAAGGATACATATAATTAGTTATGCCCCAAAAGGCTTTGTAATTACCAAATAATTTAATTCATTTTAGATTGGTTGTTAAATATTTAATCAAGACTATAAAGCATTTAGGGCTGAAGCCTCAAGCTATGGAAAAGTCTAGACTATGTATAAGTATAGTGCAAAAGCATCAATAATACATAGCCAAATCTGAATTAACAGAATGTTAGCAAAACGGCATCATTTTAAGTTATATCTCATATTGTGAATACCTTCACAACGAGTTGCCATGATATTGCACTACTTCGAATAAGTAACACTTCACCTGAGGAGAAGACTAATGTTACTTATTCTCAGATGGATACCACCACCCAGACGTCACCGTTTCAGGGCTATTGGGCCCTTCTTCAGTGGGTGGGTAGGTACCCGAGTGATGCAATGATGTCATGGCAACTCTTTGTGAAGGTATTCACAATATGAGATATAACTTAAAACGATGCCGTTTTGCTGACATTCTGTTAATGCAGATTTGGCTATGTATTATTGATGCTTTCGCACTATACTTATACATATTTAATCAAGATAATTGATACTGATTCCAATGCTTGGGGCTGTTATTGACATTTTGCAAAGCCTAATACCCCCGTACTGTTCATATTGCGACCTCACACTCAATCCCATTAATTGAGATTTTTTTTTAAATTCAATTCCTCACTTAATTATATTGATGATTCTGCTAAGGAAATGTAGTAGAAATGTCATGGTTATGATTATGATTGTTCTATAAAGATTACTTGTTCTCAGTAAGGATGCATTTCTTTTTATGATTCTCTACATTTTGTTACAAAGCCACATAATTATACAACTCGAGTAATTATTCACACTAGATCTTGCATGCACAACCTCTTCAAATAAAACTTTTTATTGGTTTGACTTAATTTAAGTTTTTCCTTTTAAAAAATGAATGATGCTGTTTTAAAAATTAAATTAAATTTAAAAACCCAAGAAAGCTATTAAAATGTTCTATTACAAACTGGTTTAATGATTTAAAAATATGTATTATTTGCATTTGAAAGATCTACGTGGAAAACCACATTTTCAATGCCTTGGTTTCACTTCTAGTATCCTTTTTCACTTGGAATTTAAATTGGAATTTAAAATTATCTTATGCTAAGGATGACGATTATTATTATTATAGCATTACCCATCTCATCTCAGTTTAGGTATATTTTTTTGAGGAATGGATTTTTTAAAAAAAATTTTGCTTTTTTTTATATTTGATCTTGTTATCAATTTCTCCTTTAGGGCAGATGCATGCCTTCCTCACTTACAGGAACTGAATTCTAATGTTTCATTGCAAGTGATAAAAGAGACCCTTGATGACAAATTGGATTTTAGTGATCTTTTAGAGTACCAGGTATAATTTAACCTTTTGACTAAAAATACTTTGTTTGGATGTTTTCAAGGAGCAGCCAAATTTTATTGTACTCTAAAATATGCAACAAAAATGATTTTAGGATATTAAAATTTGAAGTGATTTATTAGTCTCCAAGAGTAAGAATCTTAGACTTCATTGTTAAAAACTTGGAGTAATTTATTTATAAAATATCAAAATTTAATTCTTATTATATCACAAATATAATATGAATTAAATTTTTGTAAATAATTTGGAGTTATATCCATGACATGGATGTAACTCCAGCTAAGAATTATTAAATTATAATCTATCAGGCTTTTGGAAAACTTCCTTTCTTCAGCATTCATTTGAAGAAGAACACTGAAGAAAGGAAACTCAATTCTCCTAAAATTATTTTGGTTGTAATTGTATTTATTTTATACTATACTGCATTGAATATGAAGGAAATTCTGGAAAACACTTTTGAAAATACACAAGGCGTACTGAGGCTATGTTATCTTTCATGGCACTTTTTAAGTTTCTAAAATGATATATCAGATAGTAAAATTGGATAACAATTTTTATATAAAGAAGGAATTCATCTGTCAGCACTGTCTCACTAGGAACCGCAAGGCCTCCATGAACAAACCTGGTATTTTAATGATCTTTTAGTAAAAAACACTAAACCTTTCTACAGGGTTGAGTTGAGAAGCAATGGCCTTGCACTATGGCAGTCAACCACATTTATAACATGTTTATTAAGTTTTAAAAATGAAGAATGAGAGCCCAGATACCAACCATTAAATACATCTAGCAGTTTCTTTGTTGGAAACCCCATCAGAGTGTTGAAACAAATGTATTTCATCAGACAGAAGTAATTTTGGAAGTGATGAGCTGAAATAATTATTAAAGACCTATAATAAAGACTGAAACCTGACTTATTGAACCAGTATAATTTTTATAGAAATCCTAGAAAAATTGGAATTTAAAATTATCCTTAGGTTGCTGGTGGGTGGGTGTGCAATTGTCTCCTAACCTAATTTAATCAATACTGATTCAGTATAGTCCTTTATGTTCTTTATCCATCTCCTGTTACCATTGTATTTATTTATTTTTTTTCATACTGACCCTGCCTCTTAAAATTACACTATGCTGCTGCAAAAAAAAATCAGTGTTTACTCAAAATACCTCTGGAGTAAACTTGCCAGCAGGTGCTTTGGAACTTGGAAGATCCATTGAAAAACAACTGTTTACTCTTTGCACCTCTCCTGCCAGAACTCTAATTATCAATACCTTCCAACAAAACATGGCCTGCTTTCTTTAATTTCTTAATTAAAAATTCAACAGTTAATGGATAATAACTGGTGAGTTGCAGACTAAACTGAAAATATCACTATCTCTAACTTGTGAAAAAAAGTTGTGTATTAATTTATGGCACGAGGAAACTATTTGAAAGCATCTCCTGCCCTTGAAGTTGTTTTACACCTTCAGGTAATGTATATTTCTGTGTTAATTATTTGCAGCTGTACTGAGCATAAAGCTCTGCCATTATACTTATGACTGCTGCTTACTGAATGGCTAGCATCTCTTATAGCCATGGCTATAAAAAGCTGCAGGCAGGCAGTCAGTGTTGTAGTCAGAGAGCATTAAAACATGCGAGGGGGGGGTCTGAAAAGTTCGTGGCCTGAGTATGAAATGGTAGTCGTACAGTGTTAAAAATTTTTAAACAGAAATTAATTGCCTTTGATGTTAGTTCCCCAATATTTGGGATAAAACTAATGCCAAAGGCAATTAGTTTCCTTTCACTTCAAAGTGCACTTCAAAAAGTGCTTTATGAAAACATGCAGCCCACACTTTGGGAACCACTGCTAGTAGATCACCTCCAGAAAGACCAGACAGTCAAGAGCCATGTATTACTCAAACCTTTTGAGACGTTTGCATGAAAATATCAGACAAATGCCAAGGAAAACCAGAAAAGGAGTCTTGGTGGAAGCACCACGACAAATCATCGGCTCACAAATCTGTCATTACCGTGGCTGTACTGCATGAGTGCAGTTTTGAAATCTTAGGACCATCATCCATATTCACCAGATCTAGTCACTGGACTTTCACCTGTTTCCTAATTTGAAAAAAAATATCTGGCTGGTATCTGTTTTCCCGCCGACAGTAACAACATTGCTGCAGTGAATACATTCCTGGAGGCCCAAGAGAAAACTTTCTTCACAGCTGGAATAAATGTGTTGCAGAGTTGGTGGCTAAAGTGTATTACTCCAAAGGGGACTGTGTTTAAAAGTAACATGTTACAAGACTTCTATTACCTAAATACCCCCCCCCCCCCATTGGTGTGGGCACCTGTATATGGTGAGGGGACCTCCCAGTGATGCTAATCTGGTGTTCCAGATTAGCATCACTGGAATCTGATGCCTATACCTTGGTTCCAGGGTTATATCATTAGCCGCTGCGACCCTATGTGCCACCAGTAAGCAAAATCAAATTTGCCCCCCCCAAAAAAAATATTTGGATTAAAAAATAAAATAGGGCATAAATAATTATTATTAATTTATTGAAAAAGCAGAGAATTACAACACATCTCACATGTAATGAAACAACAAACAAAAATAACAAAATCATCCTGAAATTCTAGAAATAAACTTTAAATTCTAAATCACAATAATTGTATCCACAATAATAAAATAAAAGGAAAATTATAACGTTGAAAAAAATTATACAAATTTATGTTTTCTTGCTTTAAAGATGTGCAAATTTATTAATTATTTAATTTATGTTTATTTGTTCCAAAAGATCATTTTTTATTGAAATTATTGCCAAAATAGTCATTGAGATATTGTCAAAACTGAACCTGGTAAAGTTAGAAAAATTCTTAATGCAACTTTTTTTTTTTTTTATGAAAACCCCAAACACAAAAGGTATCAAAATCTTTAGTACTTAGTACCGTGCATGGGTTGAAGGAGAAGTATGGGGGGAGGGGGTGCCGGAAACTTCGCTCTAGAGACTAAACATGGGTTTCATCACTTCAAGCCTCCAATAAGCAGAGTGGTGGTATTTCACCGGTTGATGAAAGTCATCTACCACCTAGACTGCTACATTTGGAAAAGTATCTGTAAAATCGTTTTTAAAAATATATATTGTAAAACTTCAAATGGAGTAATATTGTCTTTAATATAAATTTGAAGTATTCTAAGTTCTTCAGATAATGTTAAAACTTTAATATCGGACTCATTACGATTAATGTCACTTAATTTAATATGTAAATCTTTGCAATGATTTAATAAATCATCGTCTGACCATTTTTTAAAATTCAGAAATGTTATAAAACATTTTAAATATTTCTACATGTTCTTTTATATTTGTAAACCTTTCAGTTAACAAGAAAATTTTTTGCTTCCATAATTTGAAAGAAAAAATTAATTTTGCAATTTTGTTGCGAATCCTGAATAATTTCATCTCTACTTTCATAATCGAAATGACATTTTTCAATCTTTTCGTTACATTGCTTACTTCTGGAAAAAGCTTCAATGCCAATGATAGTAGTCATTATTTGCCGAATCAAGAATTTTTTTGGACTGCTTCCTCTGTTCTATTATCTTTAAAATATTCCGTGATATTTTGTCGACGTTCAAGAGCTTCGTGCATATCAGAAGCCTTTTTTGGAGCCTTTTACTTAACAGATTAATTTTATTTAAAATATGATGCCAAATTATAATCGAACAAAGAAACTTATAAGATGTTATTTTTAAGGCTAGTGATTTAGCATGATTCCTTGCATCCATTTCTTTATTTTTGTTTTCAGTGATTATAGTAAAATCACAACAAAATATGTAGCTTCTCTAGTGATTTCTAGTATTTTATCTGTAATATTTTGTGAAATTATTTAAATAATTTCATTTTGTATTTGATCACCCAAATAATATAAAAACGATATTTTTTCATTCAGATTTCTGAATATGGCAAATATGTTCTGCTATAACTGAATCAAATTTAGCAATTGTTTCAGTCAGTTTTAAAAGTTACCATTGTCATTTTCATATAAATCTTTTGAAGATCCCCTGAACGCTATACATTGCCTTGCTAAAAATAGTCATCATCATCATCAGTAATTCAGTCTTGTGACTGGTCAGTTCCTCTGATGTGCTTCGTCCAGCAACGTCCCGATGAAGGTCTTTTTTGGTCTACTCCTAGGGCATTTTCCCTCCACAGTCTCCTCCATTGCATCCAGAAGCAATGGAGGGGACATGTTAAATCAAGTGGCCCACCCATTTCACCTATTTGAGTCTAATTGATCTTATTCTACCTAGAATTTTCATTTGTTCTTGGACACGTCTTAATACTTCCACATTTGACACTTTTTCAGTCCATTTAATTTTTTCCATCCTGTGCCAGCACTACATCTTGAAGGCTTCAAGTCTCTTTTTGTTTCTCTTTGTTAGAATTCATGTCTCTGCTGCATATAGTACCACTGACCAGATATATGTCTTTATTGTCTTCTTCCTGATTTCTTGTGACAACTTCTTCTGTGTAATCAACAACAGTTTATTCTTGAAAGATTGTTTTGCCATTGCAATTCTGGATTGAATCTCAGTTTGACATGAAATGTCCTGTGCAAATAGCTGTCCCAGATACCTAAAGTGCTCTACCTGTTCTATTCTTACTCCATTGATCTCAATTCGAAAGGGAACTAACCTTTTTACCCATCATCATTGCCTTTGTTTTCATCACATTTATCTTCATTCCAAACTTCAGTGCTTTATTATTTTAGTCTTTTGATCATTTTTTGCATCATAGCAGGGCAACCTGTTAGTATGGCCTGATCTTCTGCAAACTTAATAGCTTGTACATACTTTTCACCTATTTTAACTTGAGAATAACTTCTTATTCCCAAGTGTCTCCTTTATTATCACTTTGGCAAAAGCATTGAACAAACCAGTGAAAGTAAGCATCCCTGTCTTACACCCTTTTTAACTTTAGTTTTTTCTGTCAGTTCTCCTCCTCACTCTTATCACCGCATTTTGTCTTCTATATAAGTCATAAATCAGTCCAATAGTCTTCTTTTTGCATCCAATTTTCTCAAGCAATGGGAACAGTTCTCTCCAGATTACTATCAAACACCTCGTAATCCACAAAACACACATAAAGGTTTCTTCCCATATACATTTTCTCACCCAACACTCTCAATGTTCCAATAGCATGTCTCATTGATCTGCCTCTGTTAAAACCACACCGTGTGTCATCCAGAAATTGTTCAATATGACTCTCCATGTGAACTTTGATGACTTTCAGCAGAATCTTGGAGCCGACCGGGCTAGCTGAGTGGGTAAAGTACCTGCCCGGCAACCCAAAGGTCGCGGGTTCAATTCCCGCCTCGGGCTTGGATCAAAGTACTGCAAAAACCTTGGGAGGTGCAATATGGCCACAGAAGCCGATGCGCCAACAACTACCAAATCAAAAAAAAAAAAAAACAAAAGAATCTTGGATGTATGGGTAAAAAGACATAATTCTGTAGTCTTGGCATACTGTTGGTGTCATCTTCTTGGTTATGGGGATTATGATTGATTGATGTGCTGAAATCCTCCAGCCAACACTCATCCCTGTATATCTTATTTATTAGTTCAAATAAAGCTTTCTTCAGATTTTCTCCACTGTATTTTAACAGCTCTGCAGGTTTGTTGTCAATTCCTATTGCTTTGTTATTGCTAAGGAACTTTAAGGCTGTGTTGAATTCATCTTTAAATATTTCCTCCTCCAAGTTTTCTTGTTCTTCTAGTACCGTATTCCTCCGTGTGTACGTGATTGAATTGGCACTCCGTTCTTCAACCTATCATATATATTATTCTGGCTGAAATCCATAATATGGGTATCTCCATTGAGGGCATGGCCGAAGAACGGAGTGCTTGTCCTGTTGAGTTCTGTGATTGGCTGACTGTTGGGAATGCGTAATTTATCTCATTTTGCATTTCTGATTGTTTGATGGGATGCAAATTTTGCCTCTAATTTTAGCATAAAATGCAAAATTATCATGCTGCTCTGTTGCCTCGGTTATTGCATGTTATTCCCTTTGCAAAAGAATGAATGTAAGAGTGTAATTGAATGGTGTATGAGTGTGAATCTGATAGCTTCGGAGTACAAATGTTTTCAGTATGGATGTTTGATGAAGTGTACCAGCCGGCATTCGACGACTGATGAGTGTTTTTTTGTTTATTTTCAAGTTGTTTCTTGACGATTTTATGTTTTTTGCAGTAATTGTGAGTTGTTAATATCAGGTTCTCTTTATATTATTTTTTTTTTTGTGGGGGCAGCAGCCCCCAGAACAAAAAAAAAAAGAAAGAAAAAGAAAAGAAAAGAAGCATTTCTGTTGACATGCATGAGCAATTCTCATTGTTAATCCACATGAAGGGCGCCTCCGTAGCCAGGTGGGAAGGAGCAGCAGTGCGTAGCACACGCTTCTTGATTAGACCGGGGTTCGAGCCCGTCACCACCAAATACGAAGGACGCGGAAAGGTCAGGGAATGACCACCGTATATCCCGGAGCAATATGGCCTTAGTTGCTAATGCTCCTAAAAACCAAATAACAACAACAACATCCACATGAAATCGTCTAGTACTGTATAGACAAGAAGAATCAGTGGTTGTATGTGGTGTTAATTTTTGTCAGCTGTTTAAAAAAAAATGTCGTTTCTTTTTCTTCATTTCAGCTCTGACATATTGTGATGTCACGTGGCATTCCCCAGTAACATGCTTTGGCTCTTAATTTGTGCTACTAAGCACAAATTAAGAGCTAAGCGAGTGAAGCCGAACTAATTGCCTCAATTGCCTGAAGACCAGAGGTGCGGACGATGCGTTCCCAGTTAAGTTTCACGTAATCAGTTCATTGTATGGAAATTTTCTTCATTCTGTGGAAACTTTTAAATGTAACTACCAAGGAGAATTCAAAAAATATCATCAAATAGAAAATTTCGCTATAAAGAAGTTCGTTAAACAGAGGTCTGACTTGGATATGTCAAAAAAATTTTGCCGCCCTCTTGAACTGACACTCGTAAACGATGCTTATTTTGCCTGCCCACTCTCGGCAGCCCTGATCATTGGAATCTGGTATGTGCAGCTGTGTGTCATAACCCATGAAAACTCAAAAAATGGGGGGGGTTGTTGGGTGAGGGGCCCAGCTCTAATATGCCACTTTGGCTCCTGCTTCAATAAGGCAGGAAGTCCCAGACTGGCCTGACTGAGATCAGTCAGTGGGTAGTTCTTACTACTAGGGTCAACTGCATTCCAATAGTCTTCTTCCCTTTGGTCCTGGAAGGGATCAAGGCTTATTGGAAATGTGGGTATGCTGTAAGTGAAGTTGGCTTACAATTTGGCTTACAATTCGTGGCCTGAGTATGAAATGGTAGTCGTACAGTGTTAAAAATTTCTATTTAAAAATTTTTAAACAGAAATTAATTGCCTTTGATGTTAGTTCCCCAATATTTGGGATAAAACTAATGCCAAAGGCAATTAGTTTCCTTTCACTTCAAAGTGCACTTCAAAAAGTGCTTTATGAAAACATGCAGCCCACACTTTGGGAACCACTGCTAGTAGATCACCTCCACCAAGCCCAAATAATGGCCAAATTCATACAGGGGAATTGCCACAGATTCTGATAGAATATTGACAACAGCACAGCAAGGCCCTCCTCCATAGGCACAAGCAAGTGTGCCTTTGTTTGCAAGAGACATATCTAAAGGCAAGTGAAGGTCGTACCTTATGTAGTGTTATTGTAATATGCAAAAACAGAATTGGGGATGGAACTGCTCACGGGGAAGTTGCCATCCTAGTTGGCAACCATACTCCTTTCCAAGTAATCCCTCTTACATCCACCGTAGAAGCGGTTGGCATTTGCTCCTTTGTATGGTTTATTCTGATAATCGGTTCACTATATTTGCCACCTGAGATCAACATCTCACAGACGGACTTTGATGATTTTATCGTGCAACTGCCTGCTTCTGCTCTCTTATTAGATCTCAATGAGCATAATACCCTGTGGGGTAAGTGCAGACACTGACATGAGGGGGGGGGTAAAATAGAGCACACTTTGAAAATAATGAGCTTGCTCCCTTAAATGTGGGAATGAACACCTTTTCCCATATGCCTACCCATACGTTTAGCATTAGCATTAGTAGACGCATACAATGCAAGAAAGCAAGCTTATACAGCATCAGCCAAAAAAAAAAAATTCATTCCAAATGCCTGTCCAGCTCAACCTTAAATTTATTTAGGCTTTCAACTTCCACAACAAAAGATGGAAGCCTGTTCTGCCAATCAACTACCCGCTGGCTAAAGGCAAATTTCTGCACATCTATTCTACAACTGTCTTTCCTCAATTTGAATATATGCCTCCTCAAGTTCTTAATCTGAGCAAGAGAAAGAATCCCATCAGCATTCAGCTTGCTCATCCCATTATACCTTACACACCTCGTGGGTGCCTACTGTCCAGGCTCTGCAGTTTACAGAACTTAAGTCTTTCTTGGTAAGAGCACCAATTTGTTCCTCTCACCAATCTTGTTGCCCTTCTTTGTACTCTTTCTAACAACTCTACATCCTTCCAAAAATGAGGCCTCTAGACCTGTACATAGTACTCTAGGTGTGACTTGACCGTTGCCTTGTATAAAGGGATAATCACCTCCTGTCCCTGCTAGCAAGATTCCTATATATCATTGACAAGACTCCATGACCTGCCCTGGCAGCCCATCTGCACTGCTCAACAAACTTCATATTTGACTGCACAATTAACCCCAGATCTTTTTCACTTTCCACTTCCCTGAGTGTAGTACCACACAGTTGGTACAATTCTCTTGGGTTATTGCCTATATGCAGTACTTTGCATTTGTCAATGTTAAACTTCAGTTGCCACTTCTTAGCCCATTCGCTCAACTTATCTAGATGTAGTTGGAGTAGCATACTGTCGCTAACAACCCTGCCAACTTTTGTATCATCTGCAAACTTGGACATTAAACCTAATATACATTCATCAATATCATTGATAAATATACAAAACAACAATGGGCCCAACACCGAACCCTGGGGAACTCCACTAATAGCATTAGTCCACGAAGAGCAGCACCCATTGATTACCACCCTCTCTCTTCTCCCGCTCAACCATCCTTTTATCCATTGTAGCAACTTACCCTTAATATACCATTCTGCTCCAATTTGTGCAGTAGTCTTCCATGCACAACAGTATCAAAAGCCTTCCTGAAATCCAAGTATATGATATCAAAATTATTTTTGGCATTCAGTTCCTTTGTGACCACATCATAGTATACAATCAAATTGGTCAGACAAGACCTCCCTTTAACTAAACCATGCTGTGTCTTAACTATTACTGCAGTCTTGTCTAGCTGATCCTGCAATGCTTCTTTATCCAGTGATTCCATTATTTTCTTCAGAACACAAGTTAAACTAACAGGTCTATAGTTACTTGTGTCACATTTTGAACCCCATTTGTGAATTGTTGATATATTTGCACACCTCCAGTTCATGGGGACCTCTCCTGAGTCCAAGGAAGCTCTCATAATTATGGCTAAGGGTTTGCTTACTTCCTTTGCTGCATCCTTTAATATAACTGGATAGATCCCGTCCACCCCAGGTGCCTTTTTTATGTTTAACTTCAACAATTTCTCCTCCATTTTGCTCTCAGTTATTACAAAATCACTTAACAAAACCCTGTTAGAGTGTGATAAACTTCTGGCACTCCCCTCAGTGAATAACTCCTCGTGTGTGAATGTAGATGCAAAATACTCATTCAGTATATCAGCTACCTGAGCATGATCATCAATAGTCAACCCATCTATGTTAAGTGGTCTAATCTGATTCATCCCTTTCCTTCTAGAGTTTACATAAGTAAAGAGCTCTTTGCTGCTTTTCTTTGCATCCTTTGCCAAAGATTTCTTGTAATCTGCCTCTGCCTGCCTAACCTCTTTTGTGACTTGATTGCAGACTAGCTTATATCTGCCATTGGCTTCCGAGTCACACGACACTTTATATGCATCCCATACATTTTTCTTATCTGCCACAAGCCTCATTAATTCATCTGACATCCATTTAGGCCTAAACCTTGAACAGTATTTCTTAGTTGAATGAAAAACCTAGTAGCCTCCAAAATCAACTCCCTGAAGGCTTCCCATTTAGAATTCAACGTTGGTAACATCATCAGTTGATCCCATGTACAGAATTTAAAAACTGTCTGAAACTCCTGTAGTCACCTTTACGAAAGCAAAAGCCCTTCCCTTTAGCCTTGATGGTATTACATCTTTAAGTAATTCCCACATCAGTACATTGTGATCACTGTCACCCAATGGTTTCTTTATCTGCAAATTCTTAATGCATGAATAATCACTGCTGATAATGAGATCAAAAGTATTACTCCCTCTGGTTGCCTCTCGAACATGTTGCTGTAGAAAACAGTTATCCAATAAATCCACAAAAGACCTGCTAGTGTGTGAGTGACCAACCCACAAGTTCCAGTCAATATCTAGAAAGTTAAAATTCCCCATTATAAGACATTCTGATTTACTGCCCCACTCTATTGCTCATTATACTCATCAGATTCATTAGGCCTATAACACACACTTACTCTCATTTTTCCTTTGCCAATGCTTATGTCACATCAAACAGACTCAACATTGCATTGTCCTCCACAACTTCAGTTGGATGCACTTCCTTAGATTTTATGTGTTTCTTAACTAACAGCATAACTCCTCCTCCCTTCTTGTCCTGTCGATCCTTTCTGTGTACATTGTCACTCCCCAAATTCCAATTCTTCACTGCTTATGTATGTGTGACACGACGTCTCTGATATCCCAACAATTTACTGCCATTGATCACTCTGTCTGTTCCTCTTCTTTCCCTTTGTTCACATGGGAGGTTGAAAAACCCCTATGGGAGCGATCACTTCCTTTTGAAAAGACCATGTCAGCCCAGCATTAAGGATATCTCAGTGGAAGTTTGGTAACACTAAAGGAAAATATCTACTATGCCCTTTAGTGGTCTTAGAACACATTGGATGTCCATTGCAGACCCAACTTCTGGTTATTAATACTCTAATGAAACATTTGCAAAAATCTCTTCTATAACATCATTCCTCTCAGAGTTCTGAGAGAAATGATGTTAGGGCCAAGAAACTGAGAGTTTTTATACCGCATCCCGACCCATGCACATGCCATAGTTCACCTGCAGTTGCTGCAATTTGAATAACGACTCGCTGGTCATAGTGTATTGGCTCATCGGTGTACACCGATTCATCAAGTGTGCTTACAAGCTTTATCAACAGTGAGGTATCATCTTCATCCAGTCCTGTCAGCAGACAAGGTGTGCCAAAGGGTTCTGGTTCTGCAGATACTCTATTCTCTTTTCGAATTTGACATCCATCTGCTTTTGCTGGATCCCATTCCACATTGTGATCAGAGGAAATGATCTAGCTGATAATGCTGCAAAATCAACAATCCCCATGAATAACTGTTGCCTGTCAGTCCCTTATACATAATACTGGTAAACAATACATAACAAACTATATTTCCAGTGGCAAGATCTTGGCCAGGCCACAAATAAAGCTTGTGTTAAAATTCTTTTCAAAAGTTCTTTGGTTGTGTGTAATAGCTTCCATAACTTATCCCTCACCACAAAATCATCTTCGTTTTAAAGGGTTCCATATAAAATTATGTACGTTTTTTTTTTTTTTTTTGCTTATAATAGTGTGTTGCTTCTATTGCATCTCTCATGTACTTAATGAGAGTACATGAGAGTATCTCATGTACTTAATGAGAGTACATGAGAGTACTCTCATGTACTTTCTGACTATAAAGGCTTATTTAATAGTATGGCTTCCTGAAATAAATTCTTAATGAATTATACCTTTTTAATCAAAAAATTATTTTAGCTTTAAAAAAATAATTAAACCTGCTACCTCCCCTTTTTTTTCTTTTCTTTTCTTTTCTTTTTTTTTTTTTTTTTTTTTTTTTTATTTCCTTGAAGACTTCTTTAGTGGAAGACTTCCACATTATCGGCTAGTCATAAAGATAATACCATGTTCATACCTTGTCACCGTTGTTTTTGTAAACTTTGTATACAAATCTCAAACATTTCATTTGAAAGTTCAATTCCTGTGTATATCTGACCTATTAAAACCTTAGGATCAAAGAAGTTGAACCATATTTTCTTGTTTAAAATAACAGCTATTAATGCCTTAGCAACTATCTTATTATTTTTTGACAGTTGGTACAACCCTTCCCATCTCTTCCATCATGCAGTATGACTGATGACTTATGAGGTTATGGTGGACATCATGGCGAGATCCAATCTTCCTTACATTTCGAGGGTACAGCTCTAAAACAGTGTTCGCAGGCTGGCCGCTAGTTAATGCATCAGAATGAACCTATTAGTCTCTAGGAGGCTTCTGGATCAGCTAGTGTATAATCTTGCTACCTCTACTCTGCCAGATAGTGACTGGACAGAGACCGGGTAGTGTGTATACTGGAGGCATTGTCGAGGCCATGTTATGTCAATGATCTGGGTATATTCTTACCATATGTACGTCATATCGAAAAATTTCATTATTTCATACAGCATGTTCCCCCCCCATCCACGCACACACACACTTTTTCTTGCTATTGAATACACCATGAATTGTTAAACTAATCGAGAAAGCTGATCTGCAAAAAGAGGCGCTTCCGTAGCCAGGTGGGAAGGAGCAGCAGTGCGTAGCACACGCTTCTTGATTAGACCGGGGTTCGAGCCCATCACCACCAAATACAGAGGATGCGGAAAAGTCAGGGAATGACCACCGCATGTTCCCGGAGCAATATGGCCTTAGTTGCTAATGTTCCTAAATAACAACAACAACATCTGCAAAAAAGATGTAAACCTCCCAAACACTTCCTAGTTCATTTCACAAATAAATGTGGTCTCAGTTCTAATCTCAGTGATGTCCATTTCCACTTGTAGTCTGCCAAATCCCTTGTACTTTTTCTGACAGAATCTCAGTTATCTGTCAAATTCAGCTATTGCCTCTACCATTCTCCCAACTCCACTAATCACTTGGAGCTCTTTGACTTCCTCTCTTTGCAACTTGACTTTCTCCAGTCCAACTTTCCTAACAGTGGGGTAATTTTCCTTGGTGATTTTAATGTTCACAACTCCAGCTGGCTTTCATTTTCTAGTCATACCGAATCAGCTAGTCGAGATGCTGAGGCTTTTGCAATTACTAATGACCTCGCACAGATTGTTCATTTACCTACCAGAATACCGAACAATCCTAACCATACAGCCAAAATGCTTGATCTTTTTCTCACAAACAACCCTTCTAAGTACACGGTCAAAGTGAGCAGTCCTTTATACACTTCAGATCACAACTTGGTGATTGTCTCTTCTCCAATGGAGCCTTTATCTCATGGCTATTCCCAACCATGTGTTGTTTGGCCTTACAAGGATGTAAAATGGGATGACCTGCAAGATTTCTTTTCTTTTCCCTGGTCTGATTACTGTTTCAAAACTTTTGATGTCAACGTTTGCTCAGATCGTGTCAGTGAAATTATTCTTGCAGGAATGGAATTCTTTATCCCACACTCCACTTTAAAATCTCGTCCTTTTTCTAAACCTTGGTTTTCCAATAAATGTGCTAAGGCTGTTCAAAAGAAGAATGTTGCATATCGTAATTGGCTTGTTTTCAATTCTTCAGTTTCATTATCTGCCTAAACCAAAGCTCGCAACAATTGTAAAGCAGTTATTAATCAGTCCAAACTAGATTTTGAACAGGCTAAGAGTAGAAAACTTGCTTCTTGACCTAATTGTAGCCGAGCATTCTGGTCTGAGGTGGGAACAGAGATGGGCAAAAGTTGCAGCCAATAGCTTTGGCAAGAGACCAGAATAAAGTAAAGTTACTTTTACTTTACTTTATTCTGGTCTCTTGCCAAAGCTATTGGCTGCAACTTTTGCCCATCTCTGCTCCCACCTCTATCACAACCAGATGGTTCTGTTGTCACTTCAGCCAAGGATAAAGCTGATCTGCTAGCATCCCATTTTTCTTCCAACTCATGTATTAATGATCTTGGTAAAACACCTCCAACCATTCCCAACATGCTCCATTCAATGCCTCTTCCTCCATTCAATGTGATCTTCCATCAAAAGGATGTCAGAAGGATTTTGATGAAACTTGATGCTAAGAAAGCTGCAGGCCCCGATGGTATTTCTCCACTTGTTCTCAAAATCTGTGCTACTGAACTTACTCCTATTCTTTGTCGCCTTTTTTCCCTTTCTTATTCCAAAGGTGTTTTTCCTTCTGCTTGGAAATTTGCTCATATCCAGCCAGTTCCTAAAAAAAGGGTGACAAATCCCTCCCATCCAACGTTTGGTGAACTTTAGAAAAGAGTACAAGTTACTTGTACTCTTTCTAAAGTAATGGAGAAATCGATTAACTGCCAACTCTTAAACTACCTGGAAACCTTCTTTGTGATCAACGATCGCCAGTATGGATTCCTTCAGTGTTGATCCACTGGTGATATTCTCGCTTATGTTACCCATTTATGGATAAATTCAATGGAAAAGTTTGGTGAAACACAAGCAGTTGCTCTTGACATCTCAAAGGCTTTCGATCATGCTTGGCATAAAGGTCTTCTAAACAAGCTTTCATCTTATGGTTTGCCAACTGTTTTTTGTAATTGGTTATCCAGTTTTCTCTCTAATCGCTCACTAAGAGTGATGGTAGATGGCTCTCTGTCTTCTAACTTCTCCACTAATGCCGGTGTCCCCCCAAGGTTCAGTTCTTTCCTCCACTGTTTTCCTCTTGTATATTAATGACCTTCATCCATTGACTGGAAATCCTATCCATAGTTTTGCTGATGATAGCACATTGCATTCCACTTTCCATTTTGAGAAACCTTGCCCTGCTCAATTAGCTTCAATTTCTTGAATATCCGCTTCCAATTCTTTAAATGCTGATCTCCACGTAATTCTCCTGTGGGTCAAAGACAACTTAATTGATTTCAGTCCTTCTAAAATTCAGTCCAGTCTTATATCTCCTAAAAAGAATTTGTCTGCTCATATGCTTATTGTGGTGGCACTCCAATTTCTATGCACATGATATATCTCCTTTGGGGATTACTCTGACTTCTAATCTCTCTTGGCACAAGCACATTACAAATATTGCTTCCTCTGCATCTAAAAAATTGGTTTTCTCTTTCGCTCTCGGCGTTACTTTTCTTCCAAACAGCTGTTCACTCTGTACAAATCGCAAATCGTCCTACCATGGAATATTGTTCCCATATATGGGCCGGTGCTCCCAAAACCTCTCTCAGGCTTCTAGATTCCATTCAGAATAGGGCAGTTAGGTTAATTAATGGCTTATCTGTAACAGAGTCTCTCCAGTCTCTGTCTCATAGACGTACTGTTTCTGCTGCATGCCTTTTCTCCAGATACTTCCATGGGCACTGTTCTTCTGAATTGGCTTCTATAATTCCCGCTCTTTCTTTCAAAACAGTCCGAACACTTTCCGCCACCAGCCAACATCCGTTTACTGTCCAACTTCAAACTCACAGAAACAACTTTTCATCGTAGTTTATTCATTCAACTGCCATTTTATGAAACAGCCTTCCTTCGTATGTAGAAGTTCAAGGCTAATGTCAACATATCTTCTTTCATCTTCTCAACCTCCAAGCCAAGCACAGTATTAAGTACTATAGGTTCTAATACCTCTTAGTGGTTGGGGTTTTCATAAAAAAAAAAAAATAATAACGCTTCTAACACAGGAGACAAGTTTTCATTTGCTGTGTTGCAAGCAGAATTTTATAGAATCTTTGTTTTCGAAAAATAGCATGCTAAACACAATCTAAGACACAATTGAACAGCCACACAGTGTACAGAAGTTTAAACTTCCAATTAAACACATAACCGTTATGTGTTTAATTGGAACTAGAACTGGGTTGAACATGCCATAGACAGTGTATTGCTATCGGATTGCAGAGAGATATTTCAATGCAGTAGTTGAAATCAAATAAAATTGGTATGCCTTACTTGCACTTAATTTTTTTTTTTGCTTGCACTGAGGATCCAATAATGATTCCCCATGATAAAAAATCAAACATAGTAGTGGGTACAAATTCTATTTGATTTGAGCTACTGTGTTGTAATACCCCCCCCCCCCCCTTTCCTGCAGTCCTATAGTATTGTACTGTGTAGGGCAAATGCTATCCAGGTCTAAGAATTGAAGGCACAAATAGCAATTATTATGAGTTTGCTAATAGATGCCATCCACCAGCTGATGAGAATTCTTTGAAAGAGATGTCTAGGTGTGGTTCAGAATTTTAATATACAATTTAAAAATAAAGAAGATATTAGCAACTTAGTCAGAACTGTGGATAATGCTATTTGGGTTCAAGTTGAACAGATGCTGGGGATAATTCCGATTCTGGGAGCAAAATGATCCCCAGAATCAAATATTTAACGCAGTAATGTGTATTAATTTTATTTGATACAAAATTATTTACCGCCAACAGCAGATAAAAAAGCTTTTTGCATATGTAACCAGAATGCCATCTATTTTTAAAAATTCTCTACATTCCAGATTAAAAATAAAATAAAAAAATATTTTCTTAAATAAGAAGGTATTTTTAAGAAATTTAGTTCTGGAATTTTTTAGCTATGTTTTGAACACGCGCACGTGTAATAAATAAAATAAATAAACTCATAATGAAGGCTGTGGAACCTCATATATTAGATCCATCTAGTTAGAAATTCGGAACTGGAACTAATCTTACGTGTAAGGGCTGCAACTCAAAAGGAAGAGAAATTAGAATTGAACAAAATGTTTTTCTACTTTTTTTTTTTTTTGCTTTACAAACTTCAAAACTGTTTATTGAAGGGAAGACAACATAGTCTCACCGTAATTTTCTTTTTTTTTCTTCTTTTTTCCCTTTTCTTTTCTTTTTTTTTTTTTCTTTTTTTTTCTTTTTCCAAATACATATGGAAGAAGGTTGTTCCAAAGAACACAAACAGAAAGGATAAACAAAGAAGTGGAGAAAAGTTAGTTCTGTGATTTTGGAGTTGAACAGTGAATGGATTTGACTGGTTGAGGTATGTGCTAATATTGGTTTGAAAATGAGAGATGGAATTGCTAATACCAGTTCAGAAGAAAAGTACCCATAGAAATCTGTAGAAAATGTAAGCAGCAGAAACTGGACGGTGTTACAGAGAGTGGAAATAGTCTTTAACAAAAAGTCATTGATTTAACTTGAGCCCTCTTTTGGATAAAATCTAGGAGTTTAAGAGAGAGGTTTACTTCATTAATCGAAATTCACTAAACCTTCGAATCTTATAGCTTACTTTAAGCTGCTATCAAAATTAATGCAACTGAGCAAGTGATGAAGTCCATGAAGCATAAATAGCCCTTTTTTGTTGAAGGAAAATAGAAAAAATAATAATAAATGGAAATTCAGACCATTAACTATTTACAAATGATTTACAACTATTTCCACTTGATTAAATGCCCAAAAACTTCCCCTTCTGTGGATTAAACACGAGTGTTTAACATTTAGTGACAAGATGAACCAAGAAATAAAGCACAAATGTTGAATCATCACAATACAGCACAAACCATCACAACAGGACTCTGATTAAATATGTAGGTGTGGATAATCCCCATGTAATCTTATCAAATTACACTTGTATTCTGTTTTTTTTTTTTTGACGCAAGGACTATTTTATGTTGAGCTCATATTATACAGGGTCTTTTCAAAACGTATCCAGTTTATGTTAATTGTTCTAGTCTGGGACAACAGAATGCACTGTGACAAAGCATTATCTGTTTATGCATGTCTCATCTTTACTGTTTACCTCCATGCAGTAAGCTTTCCCTTGCTTATGCCATTCTGTTATTGTTGCTTAAAAATGAAGACATATTATGGCATGTTGTCATGTTTCAAAATGTTGGAGTGCATCAAATGTGTATGTTTGAAATTATGCTTTATAATCAGAAAAACTGCAAGTGAAACATTTGATCTTCTTAAAATAGAATGAGACCCAGAAATGGGTCATACACAATTTTTTGGTGAGCATCATTGTTTCAAAGAAGGTAGACAGTCTGTTGAAAGTGAGCAACAGAATGAAAGCTATGTTGCTATCTTTTTCAACTGCTAGGGTGTCCACCATAAGTATGTTTCAGAAAGATAAAGAATTAATTGTAGTTCTGAGATGCCTTTGTGGTGCAATTCGAAGAAAAAAGACTTGAAAAGTGGAACTCCAAAGATTGGTTGCTTCACTGTGATTAACACACTGTTGCATTCATTGCTACTTGTACAGAGTTTTATTGGCCAAATATAGAATTGCTTCAGTCCAGTACTCACCAGATATAATTCCATGTGGCTTTTTTTGTTTCCTGGTTTAAAAGAAGCAAAAAAGAGTGGTAAAGAGTAACATGATTACTCAAAAGGCTGTTCTATTACTTTAAAGTGCACCAGCTCAGAAGGAGCTGGTGCACTTTAAAGTAATTATCACTATATCGTAGTGATATAGTGATATTTATTATCACTATATCGTAGCGTTCTGTATGTTCTTTGAGCAGACCTCATAAGAGTTGTAGTGTTTGTGCAGAATTGGTTATATTCCTGGGTCACTTGACTTGATTTGGCTGTCACTACATTATTGTTATATTCTGGGCAAACAGAATTCTTAAACAAGCTGACTTCCTCAAATAGTTTGGTATTACCTATTTTATTTTAAAATTTATTTAGTATTTTGCCATATGAAGTTAATTTTCATTTTCACATTTTAGAAGGGAATTTATTAATATATCAAAATAAAAATTGGATTCCAAATGTACTTTTTTTAATTGCTGTTTTTTAATTTCTCTTTCTATTTAATATATAGTGCATAATTCTTACTGAGGCAGAGATGGAGACACAAATTAGAGTAGATAATTTTTGCCGTTCTCAAAATCCTCCAATTAAAGTAAGTAGGAAATTTTTCTGAGTGAAATATTTTTATAACCCTGTGCAGCGATTGTTGATCATTTGTAATCAGTGTTTTTAATGATAAATTTTATGCCATTGGAATTTAAAATAGACTGGCTTTCAAGAATCTTAAGACCACACTAGATGAAATTATTTTAATTTTTTTCCACTGTGTTCATTAATTTTGATGTTTCTTTCGTTGGCATTTTTGAAAGTTTTATTTATGAACTTTAATGCAGAAAAGATAAGAAAGTCTCAGCAAGATGCTTTTTGAAATTATTTCAAAATTCAGATGCAGAGCTGTGTAAAATAACCATCGTATATAATTCTGTTCATTTTCCTTTAAAGCTGTATAAGATAGGATCAGAATGTTCCTGGGCTGAATTTTTATTTAAATAAATGTAATACAGTTGAATCCCTTTATAGTGACACCCCCAGGGGAATGAGTAAAACAGTTGTTATATCAATAGTGCATAAATTCAGCAAAACAACAACAAAAAAAAAAAAAAAAGTTGAACATTCAATGTAATTCTACTAAGCCAACATAGTATATTCTAATTCAGAGTATATACAGGGATCCCCGGTATCCGAGTCCCCACTGTTACGATGATTTCAAAATTAAAGAATTAAAGCTTTTTCCCTTGAGAAAATTGACCAAGCGCCTGAATATTTTTTGTGAGAATGATCTTCATGATCGTGCAACAAAAGTTAAGCATGAAGTTGAAGACATAACTAAATGCTACGACACAATTTTATCTGAAAAAATACGGCAAAAAAACCCCACAAACAACTCTGGATTTATTCTTTATTCGTTCAAATGAAAAAATAGTGTAACTTCAATAAACGTTACTTAACCTTACATTGTGCAACATATTATAATAAAAAATTGGTGCTATTATGGCTTGCGGTCTACTGCATATGCCGGCCACTATAATGCGAGAATACACTACAGCATGCAGACTACCAGCACTACATCATGCGGTCTACCAGACACTATAGTGGATGCTAAAAATATGAATAAATATGAAAAACATGAATGCGTTTAAAATGCAAAATTATGTGCTAAATTATTTTTAATAAAATCTAAATTATACACAAACTGGTTAAATAGTACATTAAAATTTATGACTTACACTTATACTTTTTAATGATATACACTTCGAATATCATTTAAAAATGTCACAAATAAATCATCTACATCTTTTCTTAGCACTGTCCAGCAAAAGTGTTCAGGGTGAGATTGAAAAAGCTTACTGTTAATGCCTTTTGTTTTCTTTAGAATACGTGTTTTGGAATCCAACTATGACCCTTCAATTGCTTGCATGTTTGCTCCTGTCACTAAATCCACATAATTTTCTTGATGGTTCACCGTAAAATTGCGGCAACCCATGACATTTAGACTGCTATATGCAGGCTATTCATCGGAAAGAATCACTGAACCAGATTCATATACCCATTCAATTATGGGGATTAAGGTGCCTGTGTCACACATTGTGTATAAAAATACCGACAATTAGGGCCTTGCTTGAGACCAAAAACCCAAGGCTCATTAATTCTTTGTCCATAGTGCCTGTTGTTTTGTTCAACTGCATTACTATCTTCGGAGAGAGGAGCTTGGTCACCATTTAGCATGCTCTATACCAACCATCTTACCTCATGCATTGTAAGAAATAGTCACTCCACACACTTCTCTGCACATGTTATACCAGTCAGTTATAGAGTGCCATGTCCATTGGTATTTCCAGTACTAAAAAGACACCAGTTCTAAGATTTTGCACAGACTGAGATTGCAGTGTAATTTGTTGTTTATGTCCATATAATGGAAGAATGCATTGCCTTTCCGGACAGAACATGAAGTTTGGCACACTTTTACGCAGACAACGAAGTATAGGCCACCAGCTCTGTCACTTTTTCTTTTTTCTTGCATGACACTACCACATCTATGACAAAGCCCTACGTCTTGGGGTACGTCCAGAAGATTGTGTCATATTGAGATGCAACTGCAGTGCTTTCTGTCAAGATGGCACTTCTGTAGAAATCTTTCAACAGCATTGCATAGGGTAAAATTTTTAGACTTCTATTCTCAAACTCAGGTTTGTTATTTTTAGCTGAAGGTAGACCACACACTATAGTATAAATGTTGCATCAAAAATCATTCAGCACATAACTTTGTGTTTTTATCATAATACTGCACTACATAGAGTGGCTAATATTTAGTCTTTATTAAAAATAATTTAGCACATAATTTTGTGTTTTTATCACATTCATTTTTTTTTTTTTTTTCATATTTATTCATATATCACCCTAGCATCTGGTAGACACTGTAGACCGCACGCTATAGTAGCACCAAAAAATGTCTAATAAAATAATTTTCTCATTTTCGGTTCCTTCATACGTTTTTTACTATAATATATACATAAGTACATAATAAACATTATGAAAATTTGGATCCTCATTTTAAGTGGATTCATTCTAAGTGGACTTTCGGAACCAGTTATCCTCGGATAACGAGGATCCCCTATACTACAGTATTAAGAAAATGAATATTGTACATTTTGCATTGATTGTGCTGTGTAATAAGAATAATTTGTTCATTACTATGTACAGTAATTACTGTATACAGTAGTACATATGTACAGTATCTATGTATGTGTACATGCTTACATATCTATATGCCTTACCTTACTTATGAATATACAATACAACCTAATAAATCTATTAGGTACTTAGTAGTAAGGTTATTCAAACTTAGCTAGTGTAACGTGGTCAAAGGACTACTTGACATCTTACAATGTGATGCTGTCTACAAAATGATTGAGAATAAAGCAGTTTTAAAAATCATACCTTGAAGGTAATATTAATTTTAATCGTCATAATTACTCTCACAAAAATCACCATTCACTTAAAGAGAAAGAGGCTAGTTTTTCTTGATGTTCATTAATAAGAGTGCAAAATCAGCAATTTACAAAATTAGTTAGTATAAAAAATTATTGTCCAACTTTAGCTTTTCATTTATATATGTGTATTTTTTTATTCCTTTATTATATAAAAAAGGTCAATAAAGAGAACTGCTGTTTGACTGCTGTAACTTTTTAGTTTATTTCAGCTGATGTATATGGAATTTTTGCATCTGTGTTTTGTGACTTTGGAGAAAACTACTTAGTTACAGATGCTGATGGTGAAGAATCTAGAGAGATTTTTGTTGCGCATATTACAAAGGTATGTGTTAGTTTTATCAGTAATACTTTGGTGTTTAATACACATGTCACAATAATGAGTAATGCATACAGCACCGACTAGTAAGCACAGCAAAATAAAATGTAGCAAAATTATTCTATAATAACAGAAAAAAAATTTTACTTGTGTTTTAGTTTGCACATGTGTCTTAGGAAGTAGCACTGGGTTCCCACTATATGTATGCATGATGATGGGGTAAGCATGGCTTCAATTCTCTTGAAGTTTTTTTATGACACACCTCTTGCCAATTTATTAGTTTGTCTGTTCATAATTCAAATGTAAGGAAACTGCTGAAATTTACAGAAGACTTTGCAATAAATCACAGGTAACTAATTATTGCAATTTCTAACTAAGGTTTTGAACCTTTTGGTTCAGTTGTTAGTTCCAGGGATATATATATATATATATATATATATATATATATATATATATATATATATATATATATATATATATATATAATTATGAATAAAAATTAAAATTAAGTAAAGAAAGAAAATGGATTTGAATTTGAATAGAGATAAAATGGAATATCAATAATATGAATTATGGATCAGGGACACTGCAAGAGCAAAGGTACCCTACAACCATAATGTATATATAGAAAATTATTTTAATGTTATGTGCAAATCTTTAATTTAACTTATGCTAATAATGAAAATACCGTGTACCCTGGGAGCGATGTATGTTGAATAAAGGGGGGGAAGAACGGAAAAGAGTAACGTTATAAACAAAGTGCGAATTTTGAAAAATGTAAAATTTGAAAAGAACGAAAATAGAAATAGCAGATTATTGAAAAGAACGACCAAAGTAGAAATAGCATTGCAGTATCTTTCATAATTTCTGTGTCATCTTCAGAGGTCATCCACCTAAATTATGAAAAAGAACAGCAATACTCTTACTTCTGTATCTGACATGTTCTGTATGTCAAAAAAAAAAAAAAAAAAAACACGTGTACGCGGACACGTTGTAAAAAATAATTTAGAATATAAATTTTGAAAAAATAAAATACAAGTTAAGCAAAAATATTATTCCAAAGTATAACATACAGAACATGGATGACCTTACAGAAGTAAGTAACCCGCCAAAAAGAGAAGACAAAGGAAGCGAGTGTCCGATTGACAAGAATGACAAGAATATCAATAACTTACCGCTACGTGACCGGTCGACAAAAAAGAAAGAGCCGGAGGCTAAACAGTGTATATATGTGAAGAAACGCTAGCGGCACCTAGCGTTAGACGAATTTTGGTGTATGTATATTTTGTAATTTACGTAAGCGGTGGAGCTACGCTAGGTTCAAGTTAAGTACATGATACTCAAACTTTCGGGATAGCAAAGAAATATAATTGCTTACAAAGTAGCAGTAGAGTAGCTAAACTTTGTTAAGGCGAAAAATTATGATTTGGTATAGTGAGAAAAATAGTACTCTGATATTGCTTTCGTTACACTAATCGCTCACAGAGTATAAAATGTAGAATTTAGTAAAGCAAAAAGATGATGAAATTAGGGATATAAAGTTGGGCTAGGGTAGTTCGGGGTTGCAAACCCGTTCCTATAGTTAGGACCCTGAACGACTGTCCGAGAGTAGGTGCACCATGTACTTAAGTCAGTTGTGTTAAAGTGTAAGATATATATAAGTTACAATTAACAAATAAATAGATAAATAAATCAAGATATAATCAAAATTAATTACAAGATAATTACAAGGTAATACACTATGTTAGACCAATCGGTGGGTACAAGTTTTCCAGACCGTAAGACACCAAAGAGGCCTAGTGTATTGTATTTACACTATTTACAAACTTGATGCGTATGGGAGTAATTATTAGTTATAAACTAATAATGCTGTTTATATTGATATCTATTAAGTTTTTGTGCCTTAATATGTTAAGGGCTTTATTGATATGATGACGCAGGTATTTAATAGGAAAAAGATTTCTGGTCAGTTTACTGTACAATGATCTTATGTTATCAATAACTGTTGTTTTGTCGCTGCATATCGTTGCAATTCTGATGCATTGTGCTAAGATAACGTTAGCATGTACCTGTTTGGAAATATTGGAATTCCATTGTGTATAGTTTACTATGCTAAAGTTGAAAGCTTCACGTTTGTTGTACAAATTGATGGAGGCTATACCATTTTTTATATTGATGTCTAGATCCAAAAATTGGGCTGCTGTGTCAGAATTGTTAGTTCTTTCTAGTACAAGTTCGCTAGGGTATAGATGTGCATAATCCTGGATGAAATTCGGGCAGTTAATTACTATGAGGTCATCTATATATCTAAATAGTATTAGTTCCTGTGGAAATGAGGTTTCTGACCAGTATAGATATAGGTTGGCTATTATGCATGAGGCTGGGCTGCCCATAGGTGTTCCATTGGTTTGGTGATATACTGTATCGCCATCATATATGAAATTATTGGAAATACATAAATTAAGTATGTTGTTCCAGTAATAGGTGTTGCAGGAAATAAAATTCTTATGTTTATCATATATATCTTTGAGTACCAATTTGAGATTGGTTTGATTGATACTGGTAAATAGGCTATGGAAATCAAAGGTTTGAATATTATTGACTGTATTACTTTGCAAAAATTTTTAATACAGGTTGGTTGTTGCCTATGATTTTGCTGTTATGTATCTTATTCATCAGTGGTTGCAGTAGTCGTTCAAGTGTTTTTCCTGATTTGTGTACATAACTATTTTTGCATGAGGTTATGAATCTGAAGCCTGTTGGTTTTTTATGAAATTTAGGAATGAAGTAGATGTAAGGTAAGCTGTAATTATTTAAGTTGAGCTTTAGTTTTTTGTTGAAGGCCATTAGTTTTTTTGTAATGATATTACATGTACTGGAAATAGGTTTGTAGGTATTGCTTGAGTTAAGTTCATTAGTTAAAGTATATGTATAAAAATATTTGCAAATGAATGCAAAATTATTGGCTGCTTTATCTACCGGTGTGATTACGAAGTTTTTGTGAAAATCTAGCAGTTTTTGTTTTAATGCAGTCAAGTTATAGTATGTGCCCTGATAATATAAATTTGAACTCTGTAATGCATATTTATGTTTGAATAGGGCGAATGTATGGCTAATCCACATATGGTATGCTTCTATAGGCGTGTTATTTTTGTAGGCTAGATGGAAGCAGTAGTTTAACAGGTCTTGATATAGCTGCTTATTGAAGTTGGTTATGTTTATTTTGGTGGGCGGCCTGAATTTGAATCCTTGTGATAGTACATGTCTTAGCATTGGGTCCGTAACTATGTTTAGATTTCCTGTAATGATGTGTCCATAGTCTGGATCAATATATTGCTGCATGTTGGTTTGTTGACAAACGCAGTTATTGGTGTCTGTTATATGTGATGTTAAACTGGTAGCTATAGATTTGTAGTTGCAAGCTAATAATCCAAAGGGTTTATTATACTTATATCTTACTTTAATATGACTGGGACTAGTATTTGGAAGTAGATGATTATGCTGATTTACAATTTTACTGATATTTATGTTATCCATGATATGGTTGTTGAAGTTCAAAATAATAATAGAATCTTTATCATGTGTTGTCGAGCTTATGTTTTTAAGATTAAATTTACAAATATCATTTATTATATGAAAGAGATGTTTGGATTCGAATTTGAAAGTGCGTATGAATTTGTGCAATGCTTTCAGTAAACTGTGTTTAGTACTGAAAAGTAAATTATGTATATCATTTACATTTATAATGTTCTTATCCCAGTTTTTAAGTGTGACTTCGAAATCACCTAAAATATTACTGTGTTTGTTGCTAGTATTTTTAGATTTATGAGTACGTTTGCGAGGGTTCCTATGGAACTTTATTATATTAAATTTGTCATATATACAACAATCTGCTAAGTTATTGGTAATAATTTTATGGTTGAATTTATTATTTAGACCATATGGGTATAATGTATTTAATTTTAACATAAATATTTCCTCTTGTTTAGTTCTAATATTAGCGTTAT
This sequence comes from Mastigoproctus giganteus, assembly GCF_048544385.1. Taxonomy (NCBI): domain Eukaryota; kingdom Metazoa; phylum Arthropoda; class Arachnida; order Uropygi; family Thelyphonidae; genus Mastigoproctus; species Mastigoproctus giganteus. Next base: position 26,902,475 of record NC_143579.1, read on the forward strand.
TAATCTGTGCTAATATGGATATGTATATATTGTTGAAGTTGTGAGATTGAAAATGCATATATTCTATTTCTTGTTCTATATTGTTAATATTTCTTTTTAAGTAGTTATTGATGTCAGATCTATGCTGATTAATTCTTACGTGTAGCTTATTGCTGGTTTGTCCGACGTATTTTATATTACATGTTTTGCAGGTTATGAGGTATATAACATTACTAGTTTTACAAAAAGTAGGTTTTGATGCATCATTTGTAATATGTTGCGGGTGTATGCAGGGACAGGTTAAACAAAGTTTATTCTTGCAGGTGTTAAATTTAAGTATATGGATCCCATATTTATCTAAGTTAGAAGCATTATATGCTGATGTGCTCTGACTTGTGTGTGTTAAATGTGTATGTTCAGAGTTACATTCGTGTTTCGGAGTACAGTACAGAGCATGTGTACCCGGGGTCAAGTTTATCCTACTCTGCCCATGTAGTATTTTGTCAAAGTTACCTGATTCCATTCATATAAATTGCATAAAAATTACATTAAAATTAAAATTTTAAGTTACAATAATAATTAAAAGGACAACAAAATAAATAAAGTGTATGCGCAACCAGAAGTAAACTGTATTTTCAATATCGGGATAAGAAGGTGAATATATTGCAAGTGAAAATCGAGTAGAAATATAAAAAATGTAAGTGAAGGTGTATATAAGCTGTTCTAGGCGGCGTGAGCTCAACCTGGATAAAGCTTAGGATAATAATTATGAATAAAAATTAAAATTAAGTAAAGAAAGAAAATGGATTTGAATTTGAATAGAGATAAAATGGAATATCAATAATATGAATTATGGATCAGGGACACTGCAAGAGCAAAGGTACCCTACAACCATAATGTATATATAGAAAATTATTTTAATGTTATGTGCAAATCTTTAATTTAACTTATGCTAATAATGAAAATACCGTGTACCCTGGGAGCGATGTATGTTGAATAAAGGGGGGGAAGAACGGAAAAGAGTAACGTTATAAACAAAGTGCGAATTTTGAAAAATGTAAAATTTGAAAAGAACGAAAATAGAAATAGCAGATTATTGAAAAGAACGACCAAAGTAGAAATAGCATTGCAGTATCTTTCATAATTTCTGTGTCATCTTCAGAGGTCATCCACCTAAATTATGAAAAAGAACAGCAATACTCTTACTTCTGTATTTCATCTTTTTTAAAAAATTTCATCTTTTATATATATATATATATATATATATATATAAAAGATGTGCACACATTTTAGGAAATAAAATTAATTACAAATCTCAAACTGTTATTATTGGGTGTGTTCTGAAGCAATAGTTTGTGGCAACTGGTGAACTAGTGCAGATATTCAAATTGTCCATTATTTGCTTCTGGGGTTTGTTCATTGCTGTGAACAGCTGAGTTGACAGATGTTTGCCTGTTTAACTGCTTGGATAGCATCGTGCTGTTTAGTTTCATCCTGTAATTGTTGAAGTGTATCTGGTTTTCTACTATACACTACATCCTTCAGGTAACCTACAGTTAGTGTCAAGTGGGGTTAAATCACTGCCTCATCAGCATATCTACCAGTCTGTGAAATGATTATCAAGATAGATTCTGACATCATGGTGATGATGTATGGATGCTCCATACTGTAAGTAGTAAACCAATTGATCCCCATTCAGCTTATAAATGGCAGGCACAATGGGTACATTAAGTTTGTTGAGGTACATATCACTGGTAACTCCCAATTTCTCTGGATGAGATACCACACCAGACTGTAACTCCTGGTAAATTCATTTTCTTCTCTCCATGAATGTTTGGAATATCAGGAATCAATACACACAATTATGTCTCTTCACTGTACCATACCATTGAGCTTGAATGTTGCTTCATCTAACCAAACATAGTCTTGTCCAAAAATCTTGCATCCTCATCCCCACCCTTTCTTTAAACCATTAACAAACAACTCGGTGATTGAAATCACCTTCAGTTATATCGTATAGCAATCTTGGCTCATAAGATTTCCATTTAACTCTTTTTAGTCTGCATTATACACCTGCTCTGCTAATTCAAGTCTCGCAGGCACTCACCTTACAGATTTTTGTGATGAGCAGTGTATCTCAAATCTTTATTTGCAGAGCTGGGATTAAATCTTGTACAAAACTGTATGTCTAATTATCATAAATTCTTGAAATTGTTCTTTGTGATGTTGGTCTTGTGGCAAATTCATGTTTTCGCTGTCTTTAGCTGAGTTGTTTATGTTTTGCATTATGGGTATTATTTCATATTTGTTTTAACAACTAAAGCCATCTTTTATCACTAAAACATGCTAAATCAAAGATGAAAAAATAATTTTAACTATAAATATGTGATTGAATATTTGTGATGAAAATGTGTGTGCTTCTCTTTTAGTCACTATAGTGTGATGCAGCTTCACCATCTCCACTCCATGCGTTTATAGACTCCTCCCTTCTATCTAGCGAACCCTCCTTCATGTATTATAAAGAAATGAGTAAAAGAATGGCTGCTTATAACGGAGAGTAACCATAAATAAAATAAGAGAAAACTTTGCTATGTGTAATTCACATATATTTATTAGTTTGAGACCTCAACAAAAACAATACAAAAATGAGATAACTGGCAAGTCTTAATGATCTCTTCTTTGAGGTCTTTGACTATGGTAAGTAAACAGTAAACTGAGAAGAGTGTTTTGAAAGGTAAAATAGAATGAACTTTCTTCTTAGAGACAATGAGTATAAAGAAACTGGACAATACAACTAATGCTCAAAAGCTTACATCTCATCTGTGACATTAAAAAAAAAAAAAAAAAAAAGCAACAAAATAAGTCTGTTCACTGTGCAAATAAGAGCACATTTCTGCCAGTCTAATTTCATTGCTGGACTCAACCAATATGAATGTCTCTGACTTCTTGCTTTCATTTTGTCCTTGATTGAAAATGACCGAAGTGCAAATCCCTTTTGCCTCAGCTTTGCAAGCGTATTTTGTAAATATGGATTTATGGAGCTTGTTATTTTTGTAATTTAACATATTCTTATTTTTAGTTCCTTTTATTAATTGCATATTTTTTCTGTTCTCATTCCTCACCTATATTATACAGTGGATTCCTGGGCACCTCCATAGCCAGGTGGGAAGGAGCAGCAGTGCGTAGCACATGCTTCTTGATTAGACCGGGGTTCGAGCCCGTCACCACCAAATACGGAGGATGCGGAAAGATCAGGGAATGACCACCGCATATCCCGGAGCAATATGGCCTTAGTTGCTAATGCTCCTAAAATCCAAATAACAAACAAACATAACATAACAGTGGATTCCAGTTATTTGGGCCACCGGTTAATTGGGGCAGCTGTTTATTTGAGACAAATCTTGAAAAACAGAACCCAATTGAGAAAATAGCCAGGGTTTGCTTCGCTTAATTGGGACATGCCATTTAATCGGGGCAGGAGACTGCAGCACTGAAGATTACCCTATGATTGTCTCCAACCGTACCACATGGTTTGGTTGGATTTCTAGAGGTCACAGCCATAAAACGGTAAAAAAAATTAGCAGTCACCTGTTTATTGGGCTTTTCTGTTAGTGCAATCTATCATAAACGGATAGTAAACTTGATATTATTGAATTTGCGATAATACCGACAGCTGGAATATAAAAAATTAATTTTCATAATCTTCTCTTCATTCCTATTTTTAAAGCTTCGTAACTTGTTACTGCGTTCTCACTTTGCACATATCATGTTACTTGCAATTTGTGTGCCATGTTCTTTGTTATTGATTGCTTATCTTTTTACTCTTTTAAATTTTAACCCCCACCCATAAATGTCAGTGAACAGAAATGTCAACTAGTTAGTATGTTCATATTACAGTACGTATTAATTATTCCAATTATCACGTATATTCTTCTGATTTTCATGTATCATTTAATTTTTTAACTGGTAAGATAATAAAGGGTAAATTTGAGCTTAATATATTTTTACTTTTATAGCCTGTGGATAATATTCCTCCTGTTTTCGCTCATTAGAATCGCTGTTTAATAGGATTAAAATTTAATTCATAAACGTGATCACAATGACAGGCACTTACTACACATCGTATAGTGAACGGTACTTTACCATGGTGAGTCCATCGTAACATGATTTGTACAGTGAACCAATTGTAAAGCAGGGGTTCCTTGTATTTTTAACTATTTGCATAGTAAAAAAGAGCTTAATGTCATCCATGTATATCAGGTGGGAGAGGGTGTACAGGTTTTGGGCCAAAATGCACTAGTCCCGATGTGTCCCAAATAACTGGAATTGACTGTATTTCTTATCTTTAGTTCTTTCATATGATGTATCTGTCTGTATTTAGAAAGCCACTTCCTAAAAGGCCTCAATCATTTGACAAGGTAACCTCCTTCAAAGGTTACCAGATCGTATTATTTTAACATTCTATCACCTTGTCTTGATGCATAATGGCCTTTGTTGCCAATGTGCCAAAAAACCCATAAACCTCTAAACCATCCTAAAAGGTCAGCTGTGCGTGTGTGTAAAGGCTGTTTTGAATTTAACTATAAAACACTCTGTTAGTGATCCCTAATGCTGTTAAAATTAAGGATTACATGATTGGTGTACATATTTGAATGCAAATATATGTAAAATCATGTCTGATTCTAAATTTAATATCCAGAATATCACCAATTAGTAGTAAAGCAAATCAATGATAGTAGTACCACATTATATAAAAATGGGAACCTGTGCATAATAAATAGACTAAACAAACTAAAGGTATAAAACTAATTGCCATCGTTACACATTGATAAGCAGTTTGATGTGGACCAATACTGTCTATGTATAAATAATAAGTAATTAGTAGAATTGCTGTCTGTTTTTTCTGTGCACCTCATACCAGCATTACATAGGCCTAAATATACACCGATGAGCCAAAACATTATGACCACCTACCTAATATGATGTTGGTCCTCCACGTGCAGCCAAAACAGCTCATACCCAGTGAAGCATGAATGCTACAATATTTCTAAATGTCTTGTGGTATCTGGTGCCAACACAACCAGCAGATCCTTTAACTCCTGTAAGGTCCGTGGTTGAGACTCTGCAGATCAGAGACCACAGATGCTCGATGGGATTGATGTTTGGAGAATTTGGAGGCCAGAGCAATATCTGGAAGTCTTCCTCATGTTCCACGAACCAGTCTCGAACAATCCGGGTGGTTTGGCATGGTGCTTTATCCTGCTGAAAGATGGCACTGCAGAGGGGAAGACCATTGCCATGAAAGGGCGTACTGGTCAGCAGTGATGTTTAGGCAGGTGGTAGATGTCAGCACATGGATGACTGTACTCAGGGTATCCCAGCAGAACATCACCCAAAACATGACACCGCCACCACCAACTTGTTTTCGTCCCACAGTGCATCCAGGTGCCACCACTTCCCCAGGTAAACAACACAGACATACCTGACCATCCACATGATGCAACAGGAAATGTGATTCATCAGACCAGACGACCTTCTTCTACTCACTCAAAGGTCCAGTTTCGATGCTCACGTGCCCATTGTAAGCGCTGTCACCTGTAAACCGTGGTTAGCATGGGCACTCAGAGTGGCCTGCAGCTATGTAACCCCATTTTCAGCAGGGTTAGATGTACTGTATGCTGTGATAGATTGCTCCCATCATCAGCATTCCAATTACTGGCGAGTCATTCCACAGTCGCCCTTTGGTGCCACATCCCATCCGGGAGAGCCTTCGCTCACCTCGAGCATCGATGAGCCGTGGTCGTACAACACCTCACCGGTGGTTCGTGGGTTCTCCCCTCCTCGGACCACTTTCGGTAGGATACTAACCATAGCTGACCGTGAGCACCCCACCACCTGTGCCATTTCAAATATGCCCTGACCCAGTCGTCTGGCCATTTCAGTTTGGCCTTTGTCAAACTCGCTTAAGTCCGCTGCCTTTCCCTTCTGAAGACCAAGAGTAACACTGATTAACCCCTTGCCTGAACATTTTTTTTCTGAAAATGTGCCATAACGGATCGACTTTTTTTATTTTACAGATTAAAAGTATGCATCATGTGAATACTCATTGTATAGTTATTTGTGTTTTTTATAAATTTTTTGTAGAAAATACATGGGAGTAATCAACCCATTCGGGCTCTCCCGAGTTATCTCGTGTATGCCAAAAAGTTTGCAAATGATACAGATTTTTTTAATAAATTAGCACTTGAGCTAAAAGAAAGGAACAGAAAAACGCTCTTCACTACTCATTATATAAATAAATTTAAAAAAATCAAGTGGAATGTGCAAGCAGTAACCTCCCACCACAAGCAATAATTACGAACTAACTACATTCTGACACACGGCCACCGCAGGTGGATAGGTGAGGTAAGCGTCGCTTACAGGTGGCAGTTCAAGAGGGCGCCAAAATATTTTTTGATATAGTTTTCTAATTGGTTATCGCTTATTGGTATTCAACATTTAGGAAGCCAAATTTTATTTTGCTTACTGGCAACACATAGGAACACGAACTATTGTTCTGACATTGCTGTACAATAAGTAAATATAAGTAAAATGAAAGCCAGTCATCTGCTGCCAGATGTAAGAAAATCCCAAGAAAGTACATTTCAATCCTAAATTTGGAGGTATTATTGTTTGCTTTAGGTATTGTATCCCGAGATATTTCGTGTAGTTCCAAATAACTTTTAAAACTAAAAATGAGATATCGCGGGATAATCCATGAAGGGGTTAAAGCTCAGTATCAAGTGTTTTTTATACTGTGTCCTGACCTGTGCACGCACCGTAGTTCACCTGCAGTTGCTTTGATTTGCATAACAACTCACTGGTCATAATGTTTTGGCTCATCAGTGTACAAGTTTTTTTAATAACAGCTTATTTAGCTGTGGTTAAAAAGGCCTATGCGCTCCGGATTCATACTTAGTAAAATAAATTATGGCTTTCTCAGAGGAATTGTAACAGGTTTAATAAATACACATAGAAACATACAAAGCTTTCGGTTTTGTTTCAACTGAAGAAGGTTGTCTAACCAACCGAAAGCTTTGTATGTTTCTATGTATATTTATTAAACCTGTTACAATTTGCTCTGAGAAAGCCATAATTTATTTTACTAATTATTTAGCTGTGGCACTGTATGATTGCTATTAATAAAAAAATATTTTAATCAATATTCTAAACATTAAGGAGTAACTGATTTTGTTTTGTTCTGGTATAATGGGACCATTGGTCGTGTAACATAAAGGAAACAACAAGATATGTTTTCCCCTTTATGTTAAAATGCAGCAAAATAGTCTTCCCAATGTTTAAACATTACTTAAAGTATTTAAAATATTTAACCACAATTTCTGATGACTAAAATGAAATTCTATTATTACCATTTTAGTACAGTGGGATGTTGATTACCTTTATGTTAAAATGCAGCAAATTGTCAAGAAAATACAGATAGTGCTGCCGCCCATATATGGTGTTTTATGTAATTTTGTTTTGATCAGTTATTAACAAATTTTAACAGTGAAGCAAATTTAGCTTACAGCTAATGAAAAGGATTCACTTTCGTTCATTCATTGATATCAGATATCAAAATAACAGTGTGAAGTTTTTCATTTCTCTTTATGATCAGTGGCTGAACTGTTTTATAAACACTGTACAGCAAGTGTATTTGCAGTTTATACTGTTACACTGTATTTATGTAATGGGAAAGTGTTGTGGGAACTTGGCTGCTTACAGTAATGCATTCAGTATCATGAACAAGAATACCTGTTTTTATACACTTGGTTTTTTTTTTTTTTTTTGTTTATTTAAAGTGTTTTGTTAGGTGGCAACATTAAGCAAAACCTCCCTGTACTGTATTTTCTATGTATTGTGTTTTCTATGCCTGAAGTGGAATGTACTGTGTCACATTGTGTTGTCTGCTGTGTTGTAGAAATATCTACAAAATGCAACTTGTAGATATGTATATTATTCATCGATGGCAAAACTAAACTGATATTGAAAAACTGAAGAAAGGTGCTAATAGTAACAGTTTGGTGACTGTGTATAAAGTGGGGAGATCAACAATGTGGGACATTTAAAAAATGAGTAATGTGTTCTAAACATTGCTTTCAAACAAATAATTTGCCTAAATTGGTCAATCTAATTCAGAACGTGTGAAAGAATGAATTTTTTTAGGTGTTTTTTAAGCTGGCCTTTTCTGACTTCACAGCAGCTTCAGAACCAATAAAATTACCTCCTTTTTAGTTTTAAAACATTTTCAGTTATATAAATTATGATTATTTTAGGATGATCACCTAATGAATGGCAATCTCTATAACAGCTGTAAAGATACCTCAGGCCCACTTTGTGGTCCTCCATGACTGCATAGTAGCTGCACCACTTGTCACTTGTTTGGTAAGGTCTGGGTTTAAATCTTGTCTGAGTTTGGAGGAACTTTTAAAAGCTTCTTTATATATTAACTTAGTCTGGAATATAATCAAACAGTGAAGTGTCCCGTACACTATATACTAACTGCAAATATACCAAAAGTTTGTCAGTTATGTAGAATAATGTGCTAGTTTTGCTGGGTGAAAAATCCTGAAAAATTCTAGTTTTTTATGGAATTGAAATCCTATATTTCCACCTGGAAGATATAGGTCATTACTGACTAAATGCATTTTATTATTATTATTATCATTATTTCTCTTTATATTATTTTCTCCCTGATTGGGGATTCCACCTCATGTTGGGTATTGCTACCAAATACACAGGGTGTTGTTGTTATATCTGGTATTACTGTCGGTAGAGGAACTCTATGAATATCCTACAGGTGTTCAGGATTCTGACTTTCAGGAGTTCCTTGTAGGGTTTGCTGGGAGACCTATTACTGCTTGAATGTTATGTAGGGTTTGCTGGGAGACCTATTACTGCTTGGATGTATGTAGGGTTTTTGGCACCATACCAGTGGCTGACACAATGATCACGGTGGCCGTTACTTGTTGCATATGCCACATCGCTTTGATCTCCTGTCTTAAGTTCATGTACTTCCTGATTTCTGCAGGTTGCTAGCGTTGGGTACTGCTATGTCAATCAGATAGGTAGCCTTTTCCTTCTTGTCCACAAGGGTCCGGTCTTATCCATTATTATGGCGCGGTCTCAGTACAGCTTGTGGGGTGGGGTCTCTAGTACTGCCTGGGTTCGTACTTGTAGTATGGGTACACTTTCTTTGATCAACTGGTATTTCCTTGCTAGCTTCTGATGTATTATCCTGGCTACCTGGCCGTGTCTACGAGTGTACTCAGTCTGGGTGGTCACTTTGCATCCCATGTGTTTGATCGTTTCTGAGAACAGGTGGCATCTTCAACATGTGTCATCTGACACTCTGGACTCCTTGACGATGTATTTTCTGTAGTTTCTGGTGTTGATTACCTGGTTATGTGTGGCAAGCATAAATCCTTCAGTCACAGGGAAGAGCGTCCCACTCATTAGCCATGCATTGGAAGCAATTTTATCTATGTGATCTTGATGGAGGTCATTGTAGTGTCTTCTTTGCCCATCTTTCTAATTTGTGCCTCCTTGTTGAGCGGGGACTCCTCGTTTAGGTTGCATGGGGTATACCACTTGTCTATCTTCTATTCTATATGTCCTGGTGGAGTGTTGCTGTGTGTTTCTGGAAGTAATTCTTCAGGTTAGCAATCTCTGTTTTCTGTTGCTCAATAAGGTCTATCAGGCCCTTTCCTCCTCCTTTCCGAGCAGTTGTCAGTCTCTCCGTGGCTGACTTCGGGTGGTGTTGGCAGCTCTTGGTCATCATTGTCGTTGTCTTTCTCATGATATCCTCCATCTCGGTGTTAGTCCAATCTATAACCCCGAAGGAGTTTGTTAGCACTGGGACTGCATAGGTTTTTATGGCTTTAACTGTGTTCCCTCCATTCAGCTTTGCTTTGCTTTCAGAAGGCTTCTGAGTCTGATGATATTTTTCGTCCAGGCAGGCCTGAATTTCCTTGTGCTGTAACTGCTGAGCCTGCATCATCCCCAGGTATTTATAGGCCTCTTTCTCTGTCATGGTTTCGATCTCTTTACCAGTCTGCAGCTTGTAGTTTCGGTTGACTAATTTTGCCTGGTGCTGTCCATGGGTCTTGCATTTGTCTAGATCAAATTCCATTCTGATGTCCTTGTTGAATTCTTCGGTGATCCGGAATAGTTGGTGGAGTTGCTTCTCAGTTGTCGCGTAGAGCTTAATGTCATCCATGTACATCAGGTGGGTGAGGATGTACAGGTTCTTCCTTCCTACTTTGAGGTTATATCCGTACTTACTGCTGTTGAGCATAGTGGATATCAGGTTAATGCTAGACAGAACCAGAGTGGGCTCAGGGCATCAACCTGAAAGATTGTTCTCCTGATGGGATGGGGATTGGCCTGATTGTGATGTTCTTGACCTTAATGGTGGTACTCAATTTTGCCATCGTTTCTCTTGGACGTTTGTCACTATCACATTGATTTTGTAGATGTTCAGCTCCTCTGTTAAACAGTTATGGGGTGCATCCTTTGCTCAGCCGCTTGCATCCTTTCTGCTGTTCAGCCATTATATTCTGGCTCTTCAGGTGGTCTGATATCTTCATGGGAGGCAGGTGATTGGCCTGTATTTCACCAGGTTTCTTGTATCGTCTTTAGGCTTCAGATATGTGATTCCTTGAGTGGGAACCTTTGGGATTGTCTCTGGATGCCTTATCATTCGGGTGAACTGCTAGATGCTTGTGTGTGCAATTGAGCTTCTTGTACCAGTAGTTGTGGACGTTATCTAATATTGGAGTTTGATAGTTGTGAGAGTTCTTGATCGTCTGTTTTACTTCTTCCTCCCAAATCTCCCACTCCATACGTTTCCCCAGAACTTCTCAATCATCTTCTGCTCAGGTGGTCTGTTCCCGTCTTCTCCGAGACTCCTGTAGAAGGCTCTTTGGTCCTCATCGAAGATTCAGGTGTTTATTTTCCTCTGGGAGCTCTCTTTGTATCGGCATAACATCTTTCTGGGTGCGAAGGGGGTTCTGCTTCACTGTGTCCAAGTACTTTCCTCTTCTCTGATTTTTTGTCTCGTGTTTGCTGTGGACACCGTCTCTCTTGAGGATACTCTTTACTTTTCCAATCAATTTCTTACTCCTATTACCCCATTGGTACTGGGTCAATTGGTCTACCTTGACTCTTAATTCTTCTACCTTCTGCTGAAGTTGGCTTTCCCAAGCTGATGGTTACTTCTGTTTTTGGTTCTTCTGCTGCTACTCCCTCGTTTCTCTTCCATTAATCCTAGTGGCTGCTATGGCAGCACAATATACTGCTGTGTGGATGGCCTTCAGTGTTGCACCATTGTTGTCAATGTAATATATTATTTTCTGATTGAGATAGTCTGTGACTCTCCACAAGGTTCTATTGGGCCTCTGCTTCAGTATCACATCGGTCTTTGTGGGGTCCATTCCTTCGAATTCTTTTAGGGCCCTTCTTCCACTCATCTTCTATTTTGGATATCATGACCGCGTCTCTTTCCACTTCAGCTACTGTTGGTTGTATTTCTTCTTGCTCTTCCTCCTCTGTACTCCTTGATGATGTATTTTCTGTATTTTCCGTATTGACCATATTCTTTGTAGTTGTTCGCTCACATCCTGCTTGATTTTTTCCAAGATTGCAGGAGCTGTCAGGTTCTTCGTGACAATGGTCCTTCTCTGGTCCGCTGTTCGTTGACCTGAATATCTGGGAATTGTTCCAACCACTTGGAATATAGTCTCGCCCTGTACATTGTCATATTGGCCTCTAGCTTCGTTATTTCGTAGTATGCTTGCACGATGTACGTATTCATTTCGATGCTCCACTTCATGCATTGGCATTTTCTTCCTTCCTGGGTGGTCACTAACGCAGTTGCACAGGAAGCACTTCCAGTTGGTGGGGCTGAATGGTCTTGCCCTTCTCTTATGGTAACCATATGGGGGACAGTGCCACTTGCTCCGCTGTCTTCCTCACCTTATTATTACTGTTGTTATATATTATTTCTCCCTGATGGGGGTTACACCCTGTGATGGATACTGGTACCAAATACATGGTGGTTGTTGTTATGTCTGGTGTTACTGTTGGTCGAGGACACGGTGGTTGTTGTTATGTCTGGTGTTACTGTTGGTCGAGAACACGGTGGTTGTTGTTATGTCTGGTGTTACTGTTGGTCGAGAACACGGTGGTTGTTATGTCTGGTGTTACTGTTGGTTGAGGAACTCTCTGACTATCCCACAAGTGTTCAGGATTGCGACTTTCTGGAATTCTTTGTATATGTTCTCTGGGAGACCTGTAGCTACTAGGCTGTTATTTAGGGTCTTTGGCACCATACAGGTGGTCGACACGATGGCCAGGAGGGTCATTACTTGTTGTATATGCCACATCTCTTTGATCTCCTGTTTTAGGTCCATGTACGTCCTGATCTTTCCCCAAGAGTGAAGGATTCATGGCAAGCATGAATCCTTCACTCTCGGGGAAAGAGCATTCCATCCTTGAGACATGCATTGGAAGCCATTTTATCTATGTGATCTTAAAGGTCATTGTAGTGTTTACCATGGAGTGTCTTCTTTGCCATCTTTATAGCTTTGTTTGTTCTGTCTGGGTGGGAGGGCACTACTCATTTAGGTTGGTTGGGGTATGCCACTTGTGTGTCTTCCTTATGGCCTGGTAGGGTGCTGCTGTGTTTTTCTGGAAGTAATCCTTCAGGTTAGCTATTGCTGTTTTCTGTTGCTTGATGAGGTCTATCAGGTCCTTTCCTCCTTTCTGAGCCATTGTCAGTCTCTCCATGGCTGACTTTGGTGGTGTTGGCAGCTTCTTGGTCATCATTATCGTTATCTTTCTCATGATATCCTCCAGCTCAGTGTTAGTCCAATCTATGATTCTGAAGGAGTATGTTAGCACTGGAACTGCACAGGTATTTATAGCTTTAACTGTGTTCCTCTCCATTCAGTTTTGCTTTGATCAGGCTTTTGAGTCTGTGATGGTATTTTTCGTTTAGGTAGGCCTTGATCTCCTTATGCTTTAACTGCCAAGCCTGCATCATCCCTAGGTATTTGTAGTTCTCTCCTCCCCTTGTCATAGCTTCGATATCTTTACCAGTCTGCAGCTGGTAGTTTCTGCCATCTAATTTCCCCTGATGCAATCCATGGGTCTTGCATTTGTCTTGACAAAATTCCATCCTGATATCATTGTTGAATTCTTCAGTGATCCAGAGTAGTTGCTGGATAGAGCTTAATGCCATCCATGTATATCAGGTGGGAGAGGGTGTACAGGATTTTCCTTCCTTCTTTGAAGTTATATCCATACTTGCTGTTGTTGAGCATGGTAGGTAGTAGATTGAGTGCTAGACAGAACCGAAGTGGGCTCAGGTTATCTCCCTGAAAGATACCGTACATTTCACCATGGTTGCTTCTAGGTAGTTTGCCACTGTCGGATTGACTTTGTAGATCTTCAGTATCTCTATTAGCCAGCTATGGGGCATGGAATAGACCGTGTACAGGTTGCCATGCTTCTTGTACACTTGCTCTATAACTGTAGCATCGTTCGTTAATTGCTCCTTGCATCCTTTCTGCTGTGTGGCCCCGATGTTCTGGCTCTCCAAGTAGTCTGATATCTTCTTGGTTATGCAGCTGGTTAGAATCTTGTACATAGTTGAGAGACAGGTGATAGGCCTGTATTTCACTGGGTTCCTTATATCTTGGTCTTTAGCCTTAAAATATGTGATTCCTCGAGTAAGACACTGGGATTGTCTTTGGATGACTTATCATTTGGCTGAATTGCTCTTCTAGGTGCTTATGTGTGCAAGTGAGCATCTTATACCTGTAATTGTGGATGTTGTTTATTCCTGGGGTTTGTTAGTTGTGGGACTTCCCGATTGACTATTGTACTTCTTCCTTCCTCCCAATCTCCCATTCTCTCATCTCTTGTATATCCTTAGTTTTCTTCCATTCTAGTTCTTCCTAGGGGGCTCAGCTGTTTTGTCTTACTTCACTGCTCCATGTGTTGCTCCAGAACTCCTCTATCGTCTTCTGCATGGGTGGTCTGTTTCTATCTTTCCCTTCTTGTCTGATACTCCTGTAGAAGGCTTTTTGGTTTTCGCTGAAGATTCAGTTGTTTATTTTCCTCTGGGAGCTCCCTTTGTATCGGCATAATCTGTTGCTGAGTGCAAGGAAGTACTGCTTCAGTGTGTCTAAGTATTCTCCTCTTTGATTTTTGGCCTTGTGCTTGCTGTGGACATTGTCTCTCTCAAGGATGCTCTTCACTTTTCTAATCAATTTCTTACTCCTATTACCCTGTTGGTACTGAGTCAATTGGCCTACATTGACTTTAATTTTTCTACTCCTGAAGTCTTCTTTCCCAAGCTGGTAGTTCCTTGTTTTTTTGTTTCTTCTGCTGCTGGTCTCTTGTTTCTCTTCCATTGATTCTAGTGGTTGTTATGACAACACAGTATATGGCTGTATGGATGGCCTCCAGTTTTGCACCATTGTTGTTGAGGTAATGTGGTATTATTTGCCAGTTGAGGTGGTCTGTGACTCTCCACAGGATTGTATCGGGTATCTGCTTCAATATCACATGAGCTTTTGTAGGGTCCATTCCCTTGAATTCTGCTAGAGCCCTATTCCACTTGTCTTCGATTCTGGATATTATGACCTCGTCTTTTTCCACTTCAGCTGCTTTCGGTTGTATTCTTGCTCTTCCTCCTCTACTTCCATATTGTCCATGTTCTTTGTAGTTGATTGCTTGATTTTTTCCAAGATAGCAGGAGCTATGTGGTTCTTCATAAAGATGTTCCCTTATTCATTGTTCAGTGACCTGAATATCCAGGAATTGTTCCAACAATTTGATTATTATTATTATTATTATTATTATTATTATTATTATTATTATGGGATTTTTAGACTAAGCATTGTTCACCCAGTTTGTTAATGTTTTATTATCCTACTCAAGCCAGAAATTTTCATGCCTTTACTGTTTCAATTCATTTACTGTAGGATAATCCTGGAATTGTAACAACCACAAGTGATAAGCCACATGGTTTAGAAACAGGTGATTTAGTTATGTTTCGAGATATTGTTGGTATGGAAGAGTTGAATACTGCCGCTGTTGCTGTAAATGGTACTTATTATTTTGTTTTGTTAAAGTTTAAGAATTTTAAGCTCAGAAAGAAATAATAAAATTTTATTATATAGTAAGTTTTTTTGTTTCTGTTTTTTGCGTATTTTTCATTGAATTCTGTTTATTAGTTTATAAAATGGAAATTTTTAAAAAATAATTAGTTACACTATATGTGGTTATATATTACAGACATAATATTACAGGAATTTTTCTTCTCTAAGGAGGCACATGGGAATAAGAAATGGGGGATTAAAATAGGTGAAAAGTATGTACAGGCTATTAAGTTTGCAGACGATCAGGCCATACTAGTAGGTTACCCTGCTGTGCTGAAGTATGGAATGAAGATAAATGTTATGAAAACTAAGGCAATGATGATTGGTAAAAGGTTAATTCCCTTCCAAATTGAAATCGATGGAGTAAGAATAGAACAGGTAGAGCACTTTAGGTGTTGGGGCAATTATTTTCACAGGACATTTCATGTCAAACTGAGATTCAATCCAGAATTGCAATGGCAAAACAATCTTTTAAGAATAAATTGTCCTTGATTACACAGATGTCACAAGAAATTAGGAAGAAGATAATAAAGACATATATCTGGTCAGTGGCACTATATGCAGCAGCAACTTGGATTCCAACAAAGAGAGACAAAAAGAGACTTGAGGCCTTCGAGATGTGGTGCTGCCACAGGATGGAAAAAATTAAATGGACTGAAAAAGTGTCAAATGTGGAAGTATTAAGACGTGTTCAAGAACAAATGAAAATTTAGAATAAGATCAACTAGAATAAAATGGGTGGACCACGTGATTCAACATGGTGGATTGCTTCTCAATGCAATGGAGGAGCCTGTGGAGGGAAAATGTCCTGGGGTAGACCAAAAAAGACCTTCATCGGGACGTTGCTGGATGAAGCAGGACTTCAAAACTTTGAGGAACTAAAACAAACAGCACAGGAGAGACAAAGATGGCAACAGCTCATCAGAGAAACTGACCAGTCACAAGACTGAATTACTGATAATGATAATGATAAAATTTATCCACATTTATCACACAGTGATTCTCACACTGTGTCAAACACACACTTTCACACAGGCCCACATTTATTAATATACCTTTGTGGACAAAGATGCTGGGATGGGGGATTGATATATTATCAGAAAATCGTAGTGAAATTGATGAGATTTCAGAGTGTGATATATTATCAGAAAATCGTAGTGAAATTGATGAGATTTCAGAGACCCCCCCCCCCTTAGTCTGAATTTAGCATAATAATAGATTTAAATTTTCAAGTGATATGTATGTAGCACCCACTTTGTCAGGTATGTATTTCTCTGATATCATGTAGTTCTGCTTTTTGTGAGTAATTCAGCAGCCATTCATCTTGGTATGGACTCCACTAACTTCCAGTAATGTTAGATAGTATACTGGCCCATGCACACTGAATCTTACAATAGACTTTGTAATTTTTGTAGAGTGGTGGCAGTGTTATCTGATATTGGATAGTCATTTTGATATCGCACACATGCTCTGGGGCAGTGATTCTCAAACTTTAATGACAGAAGGATCTCATTTTACATGAAAAATTTTCTGCAGACCTCCAAGCTTAACAAAATTGTTAACTGTGCTATAAATTCTTTCAGTTTTTAATATTTATAAAAAATAATAAAAACATATATAAACATTATAATAAACATTGAACATTATTTGAGCCCACCATATTATCTCTATAAACTCCCAGGGTCTGAAGACCACTGCTTCATGGGATTAAGATTTGGTAGTGGTAGGTCACTGAATCTTCATTCCATAAAGTAATGTTTCTCAAATCAGTCCAAGGCAGTGATGTACACTTGCATTCTGCATCATCTTGCTAGGTATAGTTCTCACTTGGGGGAAAAAGCAGTTTAATATGGAATGGATCTAATGTTCAATGAAGTTTAAATATAAGAATGCAGAGAAAGCCAGACTGATTATTCAGATCTCTTTCTTGAATGCACTAGCTAAACTGCATAGCACAAATAATGTAAAATGAAAAAAAAATAACACAAGCCATATTGAAGTTACAAAGTTTAATAAAATAACTTCACTAGATACAATACTATAAAATGATAAATGCCCAGTAGGTACTGGAAGATATTTAAACATCCAGTAGATTTGTTTGTTTAAATATGTTTCTAGCATTTGAATTGAGGAATCTGTGACATCCCAATAGAATTTGTCTAAGGCCATCACATTTTCCCCACTAACTGGTAATGTGATCATCAGCAATTGTTCCATGGCATCGTGGTGATGTTGCCATTCCCTAATCCCACCATCAATGTGATGAAATTTTAAACAATGGCAATTTGTGCAGGCAGTGATGATGTACAGTGAGGTCATTATTTACTGCTGTGTAGCATAGGCAGTGTAGTGCCCAATGCTACAGCAGTAATGTATGTATGCTACTTTGTTTCCTGATTGATATGGATTGTTATTTTATTCCCTCCTTGGTTTTAACAACTATTGGGTGGTTGATTGTTGGAACAAACTTCCATCTGTCATTGTGGAAGTTGACAGCTTAAATAAATTCAAGGGTGAACTAGACAGATTTTTGGAGTGAATGGATGGGTGAAACGGGAAGGTTTTTTTTTTTTTTTTTTTTTTTGATGATTCTATATAATCTTGCTTTCTTGCATCATTAGTAATTGGATATTTGTTTGCTAATGCTAATTGTTATTTGGCCAGAGTTCATATACTGACTGGTTCCTTTTTTTATTATTTTTTATTTTTTCCTGCCATTCTTAATATACCCTCATTACCACTGTTGTCCTTGCACACCTCACACCACCATTGGCTGTTGTGAAAATATTGACATTTGCCTTGGCACCTACAGGCATTCCACATTTAAAGAAGTCATATTATGTTCTCACTGTGTTATATGTAGTATCTATCTTCTCCATGACTGGCAGGAGTACTCTCATTCACCTGGAATAGATAGCCAAAGTCACACATTACAATCAAATGCCATCAGTCCATCTGCAATCTTATGTACCCAGTAAGGTGGGCATTGAGTGCTGAGTAACCACTTTATTAGGTATATCAACCCAGTAGTGAGTAGGTTCCTCCTTTAGCCCACAGAACAGCCTGGATTTGTCATGGCACATACTTGTGGTGCCTCAGAGGTGCTGGTTTTTATTGACTCAGTTCCTTCCTACATTTGTTGCAGATATCTACACTGAAGAGCTCATTCCACTCATCCCACAGGTGCTCAATTCGATTGGGATTGACAAGGAAGGCAGTTGCAGTAGGCTGAATTCATGCTTGTGTTCCCAGAACCAGTTCTGGCTTTGCGACATTATCCTGTTGGAAGAACCCATTCACAGATGATACACTGCAGCCTGTAGCCCTGAAGGGTTGTGCCTGGTCAGAAACAATTTCCAGATAATCTTTGGCATTCAAATATTGCTCCACTGGTATGAGTGTGCCTAGTATTCACCAAAAAACACTCCATATACCAATTCATTGCCACCATCAAGATTAATGCCTCTTTGTACCCTATTCTGGTACTTCTGTTAGCATGAAACAGCAGAAATCCTCAGACAAGGCAGTGTTTTTCCAATCCTCCACTCTCCAGCGTTGTTGTTCCTGAGCCCACTGTAAATGGAAGTTGTTTTTGCTGAGAGGAGTGAAACTCGATTCAGTTGTCAGTTCTGACACCCCATTTTGTTACAAGGTACGATAATTTGTGTATTCTGAAATACCTCTTTGGTTACCACTGTTGTACTGTGTTATTGTTTGACTAACTGCCCTCTGTTATCCTGCACAAGTCTTGTATCGGTGAGCTGTTTCTAACCACTTAACATCTAGGTTTGCCATTGGCTGGATGTTATTTGGTTATTGGACTAATATCACTACTCCTGAGACATTCATAGGTAAAAACCTCAGCAAGGTTGCAGTTTCTGACATACTGGTGCACCCGGCACTAACTACCATGCCACTCTCAAGAGTCACTTAAATCTTTTATATTACCCATTATCACACTGAATTGCATACATACAGTATCCTTACATATCTGCCTACCTTCTTTTTATAGTATGGTACACATGGTGCAAACACATGATACTATTACTGAAGCAACACTCCATTTGTGTAAGTGTCAGAATAATCTCTGATGTCCCTTAGGTTTCCTGTGGACATTGTTCCAGTGATGTTAGGCCAATTTTTATTGCTAAAATTGGATTTTTTAAAGAATTGACTTATGGTACAAAACTAGCTGCTTAAAAATATATTAGCACTTTGGCTGCAGTTTTTTTGCAGTGACCTTCATATCAACAAATGATGAAATCAGCTATATTTTACTGTCAGGGAATATGAGTATATAGAAAAGAGAACTTTGAAACCAAATAAAGTGAAAACAGCACTCAGAAGAGAAAGAGGAAAATACCTCTGCTAGTGAACTGAACCTGAATCAAACAGTAAAGAAAATAGCTTCATAGAATGTATAACATCTCTTCCCTTATATTTAATTTATAATAAGAAGTATAATAAAGGAAGGCATTCACATTAACATAGCAAATGTATTTGTTTCAGTAAAAAATTAAATTAAATTAGGGGGCCTTATACTCCGTATGATTTTCTGGTATGTTCATTCTAAAGTTAAAACTGAAAGAGCAGTCACATGTCCAGCATATGTGTTTGTCTGTCCGATTGGAGTTGGGTTTTTTCTTGTTCTGTGTACAGATAGTTCCTCTAGATTATGGGAAGAAACTGTATTCTGATTGCTCCAATTCACTGAGGAAGTACAGAAGCAATTCACGACTCTTCTGCTGAATATTTCAGCCATTACCACAATAGAAGATAGCATTCATGAAAAATGATCTAGGTTAGCCAGTGTTCGTGGAACTAATGAAATTTTGAAATATAACAAAATATCTCAAATAGTTTTGCCCACCTTTATTGTTATCCACAGTAATGCAGTGTATGAACATATTTTCTGTTTTGTTTCAGCTTATTCTTGTCAGATAAATCATTTAGGTCTATTTCTGTTCTAAAATGCAGAAAATTGAGTATTTGCAGTGAATAGATAATTGGAGTAGCTCCAGGACTGAATTTCTTAAAAATATCTGAACATCGAATAAGAAAATCATATTTTATTTTGTATTCTAGTATGTCTAGAATTTTTTATAAATAAGTGGCATTTGTATAAAAATTTATTTTTATCTACTATTAATGGTAATTTTGTATAATTTTTAGTGGAAGAGCCTTATCAAGAAATAGGATATTTGAATGGTATATGCTTTGAAATGTGCACTGCATCATTGAAGATACTGCATGGTATGGGAGACCCTACACATCAAATAACTGACAACTTGTCTGCCACAATAGAGGCATTATTTTAGCTGATAATCACGTAGGAATAGAAGACATAGCCTCAGTTTGGAATATCATGTAGCCCTCATATCTAATATTTTAATATGAAAAGATTATGCAACTTCTTTGTCCTTGAGTTTTTAACAGCATATCAGATGGAAACAAGAGCTGAGCCTTCAAAAGAATTGGTTGAAATTTTTGATTATGTTCAGCATTTCTAGAAATAATGATGACAGGAAATGGAACTTAGTATTATTTGTGATCCTCAGGCAAAACCTCAGTCCTCTGAAGGAGTCTCTCAGGAAAAGTTATACTAGAATTATTTTTGACTATAAAGGCATTATTCATGATGGATTTATACCAAAGGTTATACTATTAATAAGACTATGTAATTAGAAATTATGAAGTGCTTGAAAAGGAAGAGACTTGATCTGTGGGATAGGAAGAATTAGAATTACTCTACAGCAGTGTTCCTGATCATCATATGACAGTAATTTTAGAAAAAAATACTTTTGTGGGTTAAGTTTTTTAATTATAACACATTTACAGAGCACTAAGACCATGCAATGCTGTGTGATCTTTATTATTATTATTTTTTTTTTACAAACTAAAAAATTGGATAAAGTGAGCCAACAGTTTCTATTAAAATTGAGGTTGTCACAGACATTCTCTGAGATATACCAGAAAAGCTGTACTTGCTACCTGCGAGTCTAAAACGCTGATGGAACTGATATTCGGGTGACATTCAAGTCAAGTGGACCCAATTTCGGTGAAATCCGGACAGTCTGTGACAGCCAAATCCTCTGCTTGCACCTTCATGATGGTAGGGCTGTTAGTAATCCTGGGTATAACCTCCATGCACACGCACACGGTGAGTAAGCAGGGGTTGAGGTGTGGCACCCACAACACATGGAGGAATGCCGCCCTTCTGTGTTACCAGGCAATACTAGGTGGTAGATGACTCTCATCAACCAATGAAATACCACCATTTTGCTTATTGGAGGCTTGAAGTGGTGGAACCCATGTTTAGTATCCAGAGCTAATTTCCGGTCAACCCTTCCCCATCTCTTCCATCATGCAGTATGACTGATGACTTTTAAGGTTATGATGAACATCATGGCGAGATCCACTCTTCCTTACGTTTCGAGGGTACAGCTCTAAAACGGTGTTCGCAGGCCAGCCACTAGTTAGTACACTGGACCAAACCTATTGATAACTATTAGGTGGCTTCCGGATCAGCTGGTGCATAATCTTGGTACCTCTACTCTGCCAGATAGTGACTGGAGGGAGTCTGAGTAGTGTGTATGGGGGGGGAATTGTCCAGGCCATGTCAAGTGAAGGATCTGGTTATATTCATACCATGTGTGTACGCCATCCAAAAATTTCATTATTTCATACAGCATTGAATACACCATGAATTGTCAAACTAATAGAGTAAGCTTATCTGCAAAAAGATCTAAACCTCCCAGACACTTCCTAGTTCGTTTCACAAATATACGCGGTCTCAATTCTAATCTCAATAATGTCCATTTACACTTTGCAGTCTACCAAACCCCATGTACTTTTTCTGACAGAATCTCAGTTACCGGTTGATTCAACTACTACTCATCTCAGTTGCCCAAACTATTTCCCATATGATTCGTTTCGCCTCAAAGGTGGAACTTGTGCATATGTCTGTTCCGATATTCCCTGTCAGAGACTTTTTAATTTGGAATCTCCTCTTTTCAATCTTCTCTGGCTTAAAATCTCTCTACTCCATTGTGTCATTTCTGTTGTCTCTACCGTTCTCCCAACTCCACTAATCACTTGGAGCTCTTTGACTTCCTCTCTTTGCAACTTCACTATCTCCAGTCCAACTTTCCTAAGAGTGAGGTAATTTTCCTTGGTGATTTTAATGTTTTTAATGTTCACAACTCCAGCTGGCTTCTGTTTTCTAGTCACACCGACCCAGCTGATTGAAATGCTGAGGCTTTTGCAATTACTAATGACCTCACACAGATTGTTCAATTACCTACAAGAAATAGCAGATAATCCCAACCATACAGCCAACACGCTTGATCTTTTTCTCACAAACAACCCTGCTAAGTACACAGTCGAAGTGAGTTGTTCTTTAGGCACCTCAGATCACAATTTGATGATAGCCTCTTCTCCAATGGAGCCTTTATCTCATGGCTATTCACAACATCGTATTGTTTGGCATTACAAGAATACAAAATGGGATGACCTGCCAGATTTTTTTTCCTTGGTTGGACTACTGTTTCAAACTTCTGATGTCAACATTTGCTCAGATTGTGTCAGTGAAATTATTCTTGTAGGAATGGAATCTTTTATCCCACACTCCACTTTAAAATCTTGTCCTTTATCTAAACATTGGTTTTCCAATAAATGTGCTAAAGCTGTTCAAGAGAAGAACGTTGCATATTGTAATTGGCTTGTTTCCAATTCTTCAGTTTCATTTTCTGCCTACACCAAAGCTCACAAGTTTTGTAAATCAGTTATTAATCAGTCCAATCTATATTTTGAACAGGCTAAGAGTAGAAAACTTGCTTCTTGCCCTAATGATAGCCAAGCATTTTGGTCTCTTGCCAAAGCTATTGGCCGCAACTTTTGCCCATCTCTACTCCCACCTCTGTCAAAACCAGGTGGTTCCATTGTCACTTGAGCCAAGGATAAAGCTGACCTTCTAGCATCCCATTTTTATTCCAACTCGTGTATTAATGATCTTGGTAAAACACCACCCACCATTTCCCACATGCTCCATTCAATGTCTCCTGTGGCCTTCCATCAAAAGGATGTCAGAGGGATTTTGACGAATCTTGATGCTAAGAAAGCTTCAAGTCCTGATGGTATTTCTCCACTTGTTCTCAAAACCTGCGCTCCTGAACTTACTCCTGTTCTTTTCCACCTTTTTTCACTTTCTTATTCCAAAGGTGTTTTTCTTCTGCTTGGAAATTTGCTCATATCCAGCCAGTTCCCAAACAGTGTGACAAATCCCTCCCTCCAATTATCATCCCATTGCAATTACTTCTACTCTTTCTAAAGTAATGGAGAAATCAATTAACCTCCAACTCCTAAACTACCTAGAAACCTTCCGTCTGATCAACAATCGCCAGTATGGATTCCATCATTGTTGATCCACTGGTGATATTCTAGCTTATATTACCCATTTATGGAAAAATTCAGTGGAAAAGTTCGGTGAAACACAAGCAGTTGCTCTTCACATCTCAAAGGCTTTCAAACATGTTTGGCATAAAGGTCTTCTAAACAAGGTTTCATCTTATGGTTTGCCAACTGTTTTTTGTAATTGATTATTCAGTTTTCTCTCTGATTGCTCACTGAGGATGATGGTAGATGGCTCTCTGTCTTCTAACTTCTCCACTAATGCTGGTTTCCCCCAAGGTTCAGTTCTTTTCCCCACTCTTTTCCTCTTGTATGGTGCCTGCGTAGCCAGGTGGGAAGGAGCAGCAGTGCATAGCACACGCTTCTTGAATAGACCGGGGTTCGAGCCCGTCACCACCAAATACGGAGGATGTGGAAAGGTCAGGGAATGACCACCGCATATCCCGGAGCAATATGGCCTTAGTTGCTAATGCTCCTAAAAACCAAATAACTAACTAACTCCTCTTGTATATTAATATCCTTCTTCCATTGACTGGAAATCCTATCCATAGTTTTGCCGATGATAGCACATTGCATTCCACTTTCCATTTTGAGAAACCTTGCCCTGCTCAATCAGCTTCAACTTCTCAAATATCCACTACCAATTCTTTAAATGCCGATCTTCAGTTAATTCTCCAGTGGGGCAAAGACAAGTGACACTCCGATTTCTAGGCAAAATGATATATCTCTTTTGGGGATTACCCTGACTTCTAATCTCTCTCTTGGCACAAGCACATTACAAATATTGCTTCCTCTGCAATTAAAAAAATCTTGGTTTTCTCTTTAGCTCTCAGCGTTACTTTTCTTCCAGACAGCTGTTCACTCTGTACAAATCACAAATCTGCACTACCTTGAAATATTGTTCCCACATCTGGAGCAGTGCCCCCAAAACCACTCTCCGGTTCTAGATTCCATTCAGAAGAGGGCAGTTAGGTTAATTAATGACTCATTTGTAACAGAGTTTACAGTCTCTGTCTCATAGACGTGCTGTTTCTGCTGCATGACTTTCTACAGATACTTCATAGGCACTGTTCTTCTGAATTTGCTTCTATTATTTCCGCTTTCTCTTTCAAAACAGTCCGAACATGTGCGACCAGCCAACATCCATTTACTGTCCTACGCGACCAGTCTATTTACTGTCCAACAGTCCGAATGCATCCAGCCAACATCCATTTACCATCCAACTTCAAACTCACAGAACCAACTTTTCATCTTCCTCATTTATTCATTCAACTGCCATTTTTTGGAACAACCTTCCTTCATACGTATTTCCTGAAAATTACAGTCTGTAAGTACTTTAGGTTCTAATATCTCTCGTGTTTGGGATTTTAATAAAAAAAAAAAAAAAAAACTTTTGAAATTTTGAAAAAAATTCAGTTATATTTTCAGTTTTGATTTTAATTTTATTATTTTAATAATTTTTGTTTTCAGTTATGTATTAAAAATTTCAAAATTTTGATATGTAATTATTTTTACTTATTATGTTTGTTTATATAAATTATTCAGTCCGGAACTTTTAAATCCTACCTTGTGGTTTTGCATGTTTTGAAAGGCATGGAGATTAAAATGCTTTAGAAAACATACAAATGAAGCAAATAACTTTAAAATATGATTTCTTACATTTCATTTCATATAATTTTGCCATTGCACCATGACATGCAATAAATATTAATTTAGAAGAAACAAGAAACAATATAATATGTAATAAACAAGTTTTTTTTTTTTTTTTTTTTTTATTTGGTAGTTGTTGGCGCATTGGCTTCTGTGGCCATATTGCACCTCCCAAGGTTTTTGCAGTACTTTGATCCAAGCCCGAGGCGGGAATCGAACCCGCGACCTTTGGGTTGCCGGGCAGGTACTTTACCCACTCGGCTAGCCCGGTCGGCAATAAACAAGTACAATTCTGATGGAATAGGCTTCTAATCTCTCTCTCTCTTGGCACAAGCACATTACAAATATTGCTTACTCTGCACCTAAAAAACTTGGTTTTCTCTTTCGTTCTCGGTGTTACTTTTCTTCCAAACAGCTGTTCACTCTGTACAAATTGCACATTCGCCCTACCATGAAATATTGTTGCATATAAGTTGTATGAATTTTTTTACAAAAATCAACGGCTATGTATATATATATATCTATATGACTATCAGTTTGTTTCATGAAATACGAGTGTAGAAGTTTTCCATTTGTAAGTGTGGTGTGCTGAAGAATAAAAACGAAACAGATACATGATGTTGGATAACTTTAAGTACTTTTTTCCTAATCTTTAACAATATTAATAATATGTGTAGTGTCATTTTTATTTTTTGATTTGATTGTGATAAATTATGTAGTTTTAACTTAATTTATAGGAATCTGCATAATAGTTAATATATCTATGTTTGGTTTGTGAATTGTCTTTTTTTATTTATTTATTTACTTGGCTTTTGTCCTTCTTTCACTTTAGTGTTGTCACCTTCAAAATTTGCTATTTGTGATACTAGCAGTGAAAAATATGGTGCTTATCTCAGAGGTGGAGTTTGTAAACCAATGAAACAAACAGTTAATTTGAATTTTGTAAGTATTATTCTCTGTTTTTGTATGTAGGTTACAGGCAGTCCTCATCCTTACAGCAGGTTACATTCCTAGAAAAGGTGGCATAACTTGAAATGCCATAAGTTGACACAGTGATATTATAGGGATTTGGGGATTTCATTCATAAGTGTTTGATATAATCAATTTTTATAGATATACAGGCGGTCCTCGTTATCCAAGGATAATTGGTTCCAGAAAATTCCACTTAAAAACGGGGACTAATTTTCGTAATGTGTATTATGTACTTGTACATAGTAAAAAAAAAAACAAAAAAGAACCGAAAAATGGGAATTATTTTATTAGACATTTTTTATTATATGTTGAACAATGTAAGATTAAGTAAAAAAAAAAGTTTATTGAAGTTACACTTTTTTTTTTTTTTTTTTTTTTTTTTTGCCATATTTTTTTCAGATAAAATTGTCTTGGCATTCAATTATGTCTTTAACTTTGCGCTTAACTTTTCCTGTATAGTCATGAAGATTCCTTTAATTCTTAATTTTCAAATCTTTAACCTGTGGTGATCATCATTTTCGACTTCCTCTTCTTCTGTGGGTAGTTGGTCTAATTCTGCTAGCTCCTCATTTGTAAGTGGCTTTGCACTTGATTCAAGCAATTGTGTAATATTCCAATCATTAACTTTGTGGAATCCTGCATCTTTTTCAAGACACAATTTTATGGGTCTTTTTCACAATGTGGCTGAGTTAGTCGGTCTCAGGTGAGGGTAGCATGGTTTTTTCCTCCCAGAAACTTGGGTTTTTCGTCCTTGCTAGACAGAAAATCGCCCTCAGAACACATGCAATTTGCAGACAATATGCAGCAAGCAACATGGCCTTAGTTGCCAATACTCCTAAAACCCAACAACCAACCAACAATTTCATTTTGTAACTCGGTTAATTGCATTCTTCATATTCACAAAAGTAATCAGGGTATAATTTTTTCCATGAGCTATTCATTAATCTACACAAAATTTCTTTCCAAGCTTCTCCAATCATTTTTATACTGTGCAGAATATTAAAAACTTTTCCAAAAATCGTCCACATTATTTTCATTACATTCTTCTTATCGTAATCTCATAACTTTGCATCCTCATAACTGTGGAGACTCGGTTAATCGAATACCGGGAACCCTCTGTAATAATAAAATAGCATATTTAATTAACTTCCATCACTATCCTTCCCTTCCAAAAGTCATGGAACATCCTCCAATTGCATGATATTGTGGGTGATTATGGAGAATATAAATATTTTGGTCTATAAAAGTGATCAGTAGTTAGCCTGGAATTCATTTCAGACGCATTTGCCAAATGAAGCGCACACAGAAAAAGCTAATTAGAGTTTGATGATAACGATAAATGTCATGCAGGGAAAATATCTGTGCATGCTTATGCTTAGGAATTAAACATTCCCAAATGGATAGATAGCAATGTGCTGAAAAATGGAAGTTCAGAGGACACTAAACTCAAGAAACTCAAGAAAGCAGTGAAAGAGATTCTTGCACTGCTTCTATTAGAATGAGCAGAAGCCTGAAAAACAAGATGCATGGTATTTCAGAGCCTGCTGTGAGCCATTGCGGTACAAGTAAACACATGGGTTGTGTTAGGGTAGCTAAGAATAGAAACAGGTGCAGGTATACTTGCGTGTACACCAATGCTAGGAGTTTAGTAGATGAATTTGAGGTATTGCTCAAAACATCAAAGGCAGATATTGTTGGGTTATCAGAGACGTGGTGTCACACAGATATAAGGGATGCAGAACTGCAATTTGGGGAGTACAACGTCTACAGAAAGGATAGACAGGATAGGAAGGGGAGAGGGGTTATGCTATTAGTTAAGAAACACATAAAAACCAAGGAAGTGAAGCCAGTCGACATCGCCGGACAGTGCAGTGTTGAGTCAGTTTGGTGTGACATAAGCATTGGGAGATCAAAATTGAGAGTAGGAGTGTGCTATAGGCCTAATGACTCTGATGAGTATAATAAGGAACTGTACAGGGAAATAGAGTGGGCCAGTAAATCAGAGAGTCTTATAATGGGAGATTTTAATTTCCCAGATATTGACTGGAATTTGGGAGCTGGTTACTCACACACTAGCAGGGCTTTTGTGGATTTATTGGATGATTGTTTTCTACATCATCATGTTCGGGAGGCAACTAGAGGGAGTAATACTCTTGATTTGATTATCAGCAGTGATTCTTCATGCATTAAGAATCTGCAGATAAATTGAACCACTAGGTGGCAGTGATCACAGTGTGCTGAAGTGGGATTTACTCAAAGAGGTAACTACCATTAGGGGTAAAGGGAAGGGTTATTGCTTCCGTAAAGGCGACTACGATGGACTGAGACAGTATTTAAATTCTATACAGTGGGACCAACTGATGATGTTACCAACAGCAAATTCAAAATGGGAAGCATTCAAAGAACTTATCTTGGAAGCTACTAGGCTTTACATACCAAATAAGAAATATTGTTCAAGGTTTAGGCCAAAATGGATGTCAGATGAACTAATGAGGCATATGGCAGAGAAGAAAAATGCATGGGATACTTACAAATTAACACATGTCACAGAAGCCTATGATAGATACAAGTTGATATGCAACCAAGTTACAAAGGAGGTTAGGCAGGCGAAGGCAGATTACGAGAAATCCTTGGCAAGGGGTGCAAAGAAAAACAGCAAAGAGTTCTCAAAGATTTACTCAAAGAGGTAACTACCATTAGGGGTAAAGGGAAGGGTTATTGCTTCCGTAAAGGCGACTACGATGGACTGAGACAGTATTTAAATTCTATACAGTGGGACCAACTGATGATGTTACCAACAGCAAATTCAAAATGGGAAGCATTCAAAGAACTTATCTTGGAAGCTACTAGGCTTTACATACCAAATAAGAAATATTGTTCAAGGTTTAGGCCAAAATGGATGTCAGATGAACTAATGAGGCATATGGCAGAGAAGAAAAATGCATGGGATACTTACAAATTAACACATGACACAGAAGCCTATGATAGATACAAGTTGATATGCAACCAAGTTACAAAGGAGGTTAGGCAGGCGAAGGCAGATTACGAGAAATCCTTGGCAAGGGATGCAAAGAAAAACAGCAAAGAGTTCTTTACTTATGTAAACTCTAGAAGGAAGGGGATGAATCAGATTGGTCCACTTGATATTGATGGGTCAACTGTTGATGATCCTGCTCGGGTAGCTAACAAACTAAATGAATATTTTGCATCGACATTCACACATGAGGAGTTATTCAGCAAGGGGAATGCCAGAGGTGTATTCAACTCTAGCAGTAAGCTACAGAATCTTGAAATAACTGGGAGTAAAGTGGAGGAGAAACTGTTGAAGATAAACACAAGAAAGGCACCCAGGGTGGATGGGATCTATCCAGTTATATTAAAGGAGGCAGCAAAGGAAGTAAGCAAACCCTTAGCCATAATTATGAGAGCTTCCTTGGACTCAGGGGAGGTACCCATAGACTGGAAATGTGCAAATGTGACCCCAATTCACAAAGGAGGATCAAAGGCTGACACAAGTAATTATAGACCTGTGAGCTTAACTTCTGTTCCAGGAAAATTAATGGAGGCACTGGTTAAAGAAGCACTGCAGGATCATTTAGACAAGACTTCAGTTATAGCTCAGACACGGTATGGTTTTGTTAAGGGGAAGTCTTGCCTGACCAACTTGATTGGATACTATGATGCAGTCACAAAAGAACTGGATGCAGGGAATAACTTTGATATTATATACTTGGATCTTAGAAAGGCTTTTGAGACTGTTGCACATGGAAGACTGCTACACAAATTGGAGCAGTGTGACATTGGAGGCAAATTGCTGCTATGGATAAAGGGGTGGTCGAGGGGGAGAAGACAGAGAGTGGTAATCAATGGACACTGCTCATCGTGGACTAATATTATTAGTGGAGTCCCTCAGGGCTCAGTGTTGGGTCCATTATTGTTTTCTGTATTTATAAATGATATTGATGATGGTATATCAAGGTTAATGTCCAAGTTTGCAGATGATACAAAGGTTGGCATGGTTGTCAAGGACACTACTGACACTATGCTGCTGCAAACAGGATCTGGAAAGGTTGAGCAGATGGGCTGAGAGGTGGCAAATGAAGTTTAACATTGACAAATGTAAAGTACTACACACGGGAAACAGCAACCCCAGAGCAACGTATCAACTCTGTGGTACTACACTGACAGTGGTAGAGAATGAAAGGGACTTGGGGGTGGTTGTGCAGGCAGATATGAAGTTCTCTGAGCATTGCAGACGGGCGGCAAGAGTAGCTCATGGAGTATTGTCAATGATATACAGGAATTTTTCCAGCAGGGATAAGGAGGTGATTATTCCATTGTATAAGGCAATGGTCAGGCCACACCTAGAGTACTGTATACAGGTCTGGAGGCCTCATTTCAAGAAGGATGTAGAGCTGCTGGAACGAGTACAGAGAAGGGCAACAAGATTAGTGAATGGAACAAAGGGGTGCTCTTACGAAGAAAGGCTTAAGTTTTGCAAATTACAGTGTCTGGAGACTAGGCACCAGCGAGGTGATCTGATAGAGGTGTATAAAGCCTTGAATGGTTTAAGCATGCTCAATGCTGATGGGATTCTTCCTCTAGCTCAGAAAAATCACCTGAGAGGGCATAAATTCAAATTGAGGAAAGACAGATGTAGGATAGACGTGCGGAAATTTGCCTTTAGCCAGCGGGTGGTTGGTTGGTGGAACAGACTTCCATCCCTTGTGGTGGAGGTCGATAGCCTAAATAAGTTTAAGGCTCAGCTGGACAGGTATTTTGAACGAACAGAGGGGTGAAGTGGAAGTGGGTTTTTTTTTTGTTTTTTTTTTGGCTGATGCTGCATAAGCTTGCTTTCTTGCATCAAATGCCTCTACTAATGCTAATGCTAATGCTAACATCTAGATGATCATAACAAAATACTGACTGGCAGGAACAAACATACCTTGAAACACCTACATAATTTGACTTTGGAACTCTGAGCAGCTACATGCAACCTGTATATGTTTTTGCAACAAATGGAGAGCTGCCTGCCATTAATTTTCTCATAAGAGCTGCAGCCAGTGAGCTTTGGATAACAAAAACAAATGCATATCATCAACGGGTAACATTACATTCACTTTTGTCTGACGTATATAGCTTATGGTGTCTTGTCAATGATATATAGGAATTTTTCTAGCAGGGATAAGGAGGTGATTATCCCCTTGTATAAGGCAATGGTCAGGCCACACCTTGAGTATAGGCAGTTCTCAATTTACGAGTTTTTTCCCCCAAGTCTCAAGTATCAACAAAATCAAAAATATGAACATTAATTGCAAAAAATGAATGTTAAACATTCATAAATACCGCATTCCAAACCACATGCTTAGCTATACAATACAGTGTACCCCGCTTTACGATATTAATTAGTTCCAGAGACACCATCGTATCGTTAAAATATCGTAATGTGAACCCAATAACACATTTTGGTAATTTAGCATTAGTATTAGCATTAGTCGAGGCATATGATGCAAGAAAGGAAGCTTATTCAGCATCAGCCAAAAAAAAAAAAAAAAACACCACTCCCATTTCACCCCTCCGTTCGCTCGAAATACCTGTCCAGTTGAGCCTTAAATTTGTTTAGGCTATCAACTTCAACAACAAGTGATGGAAGTCGGTTCCACCAACCAACCACCCGCTGGCCAAAGGCAAATTTCCGCACATCTATCCGACATCCGTCCTTCCTCAATTTGAATTTATGCCCTCTGAGGTGATTATTCTGAGCAAGATGAAGAATCCCATTGGCATTGAGCATGCTCAAACCATTCAAAGCCTTATACACCTCTATCAGATCACCTCGCCGGTGCCTAGTCTCCAGACTCTGTAATTTGCAAAACTTAAGCCTTTCTTCGTAAGAGCAACCCTTTGTTCCATTCACTAATCTTGTTGCCCTTCTCTGTACCCATTCCAGCAGCTCTACATCCTTCTTGAAATGAGGCCTCCAGACCTGTATACAGTACTCAAGATGTGGCCTAACCATTGCCTTATACAAGGGAATAATCACCTCCTTATCCCTGCTAGAAAAATTCCTGTATATCATTGACAAGACACCATGAGTTACTCTTGCAGCTCGTCTGCACTGCTCAGAGAACTTCATATCTGCCTGCACAATTACCCCCAGGTCCTTTTCATTCTCCACCACTGTCAGTGTAGTACCGCAGAGTTGATACGTTGCTCTGGGGTTACTGTTTCCCATATGTAGTACTTTACATTTGTCAATGTTAAACTTCATTTGCCACCTCTCAGCCCATCTGTTCAACCTTTCCAGATCCTGTTGTAGCAGCATAGCGTCAGTGGTGTCCTTAACAACCCTGCCAACCTTTGTATCATCTGCAAATTTGGACATTAAACTTGATATCCCATCATCAATATCATTCATAAACACCGAAAACAACAACGGACCCAACACTGAACCCTGAGGAATTCCACTAATAACATTAGTCCACGTTGAGCAGTGTCCATTGATTACCACTCTCTGTCTTCTGCCACTCAACCATCCCCTTATCCATAGCAGCAATTTGCCTCCAATGCCACACTGCTCCAATTTGTGCAGCAGTCTTCCATGTGCAACAGTATCAAAAGCCTTTCTAAGATCCAAATATATAATATCAAAGTTATTCCCTGCATCCAGTTCTTTTGTGACTACATCATAGTATCCAATCAAATTGGTCAGGCAAGACCTGCCCTTAACAAAACCATGCTGCGTCTGAGCTATAACTGAATTCTTGTCTAGATGATCCTGCAGTGCTTCTTTAACCAGTGCCTCCATTAATTTACCTGGAACAGAAGTTAAACTAACAGGTCTATAGTTACTTGTGTCAGCCTTTGATCCTCCTTTGTGAATTGGGGTTACATTTGCACATCTCCAGTCTATGGGTACCTCCCCTGAGTCCAAAGAAGCTCTCATAATTATGGCTAGGGGTTTGCTTACCTCCTTTGCTGCCTCCTTTAATATAACTGGGTAGATCCCATCCACCCAAGGTGCCTTTTTTATGTTTATCCTCAACAATCTCTCCTCCACTTTCCTCTCAGTTATTACAAAATCATCCAAGTCACTGCCAATGTTTACTTTACCTACATCATTCTCCTTCCTGAATAACTCCTCATGCGTGAATGTAGATGCAAAATACTCGTTTAGATTGTTAGCCACCTGAGCAGGATCCTCAACATCTCAGAAGTTGATATTTTCGCTGTATAATTAAGCTATTTATCTCTATAAAATGTCATTTTTAAGGTCACGAGTATGACCTTAAGGCCATATAAAAGGTCATGAGTTTGGTTTGTAAATTGTATCACACAAAATGATCTATAGCACATTTGAAAGCAAAAATTTAGGAGGCATTACTCTCTTACTGGTCCTCACATTTGTCTCTAGGGCAAACACCTGTTTCTTCTGTGACTCAGATTCCTCTAGCAGTGGACCAAGTTTTAATTTGAGGTTAGTACTCTCTTTAGGTTTGGGAAAAAAAGAATTACCAGTTGTGCTATGATTAGCAACTAGATTGACCTTTGAATATATGCCACTGGCTTAACAAGTGACAAAGTCATGATTTACATGAGAATCGCTTATGTCTATTTCCATCAGAGTTGTGATACCCTTGGATGAAGTATTTGATATAGATCTATTTGAATTATTTGATATTGATGTATCGTTATATGATACAACGTGTGCTAGCGTAAGATTTAACAGAAAACTAGATAGCGAGTATAGTAGTATCAATTAATCAGTAAAATTTATTAATCTTATTAAATTTCATTGTCAATCGAATTGTACTTTTTTAACTAAATAAATATAGCGACCTAGTTATTATAAACGTAACATCATAAATTAATACATACAAGTTGACAGGGGATAAGAAAGTCATATAACGTAACTCGGAGATAATATTCAATACCGAAATACATATATATATAGTGTTATAACTGCATTAGGATATAGGTTTAGGGTTATATTTTGTATTGGAATTTAATTGAACTTGAATATAAATCATGACTAAGAGCAGAGCAGCAAAGCAAAAGGCTCAAACTAGTGGAAGTGCTGTGGCTCAGGGGAGAACTGGGAGTGGGGGGAGATGTTGTCCTCTGAATTACAGTCTGTTGAAATGCACTGCTTGTTTGATGTTTGTTGAGCAATCAGGAATGGGACATGATATTGCCAAGGGGAATGTCTTTGTGTGTGCGCGCGCGATGTAAGAAGTGCGAGGAAATCAGGCGCCAACTCGGCATTGTTATGGGCTTATATGAGAGCTTGAAAGACATTGTGGATGCCCTCGAAGGATTTAAATTAAGGAGCCCATCAAGCTCTCAGCTGCCTACATCAATGCCAGAGCTTGCACTTGAACATCACGCAACACAGCGGCAACTCCTAAGGCAGAATGCGCTGGTCCCAAAGGAACTAGTTGTTGTAGGTGACTCTATTGTCAGGGAAATGGGAAACATATTGTGCAAAAAGGATAGATGGAACAGGACCAGGGTATGTCTTCCAAGGGTAAAGGTTGATGAAGTTGTAGGGCAGATATCATCCTTTAAGGGCACAAAGGGTGATATTAAGAGTAGGAGACCGGCAGAATTATTTAACAAGTACAAGACAATGCTGAAAAAAAGCCGTGAGTTAGGGTTGAATTTGAAAGTGTCTGCAATTCTGCCCAGACATGATAGGAGGGAGTACATGATGAGAGCCTTGTCAATCAATTTGGCCCTGGAAAGATTGTGCAAGGTTCAAGGGGTAGAATTTTTTTTCAGCCTGGTCTGTACTTGTTAACAGAAGAGTCTGCTTCTACAGGGATGGGATACACTTAAATAGAAAGAGTGCAAGAATATTTCCTAATGATATTGAGGAAGAGTTAGGTGGGTCGGAAAACTGCTAGCTTGGGGGGAATACATGGACTAATAGATTAACATTAGCCGCTGGCGGAGTGATTCTGGCACTACTTCTATTGAAATACAATTGAGCAGCAGCCTGGAAAGCAAGGCAATGGGGATTTCCAGGACTGCTGGGAGTCATAATGGAACAAGTAAATACATGGGCTGTGTTAGCTAAGAGTAGAAACAGGTGCATGTACACCAATGCTAGGAGTATAGTTAATGAATTCGATGAGATTGAAGTACTAGTCAAGACATCAAAGGCAGATATTGTTGGAATATCAGAGACATGGTGTCACACAGACATAAGCAGTGCAGAACTGGAATTTAGGGAGTACAATGTGTACAGAAAGGATACACAGGGCAGGAAGGGAGGAGGGGTTATGCTGTTAGTTAAGAAACACATAAAATCTAAGGAGTGAATCCAATTGATGTCGGTGGACAATGCAATGTTGAGTCTATTATGTGTGACTTGAGCATTTGAAAAGGAAAAATGAGAGTAGGTGTGTGGTATAGGCCTAATGAATCTGATGAGTATAATGAGCAATTGTGCAGAGAAATAAAGTGGGCCAGTAAATTAGTGTGTCTTATAATGGGGGATTTTAATATCCCGGATATTGACTGGAATTTGTGGATTGGTCACTCACACGCTAGCAAGGCTTTTGTGGATTTATTGAATGATTGTTTTCTACAGCAGCATGTTCGGGAGGCAACTAGAGGGAGTAATACGCTTGATCTGATTATCAGTAATGATTCTTCATGCATCAAGAATCTGCAGATAAAGGAACCACTATGTGGCAGTGATCACAGTGTGCTGAAGTGGGATTTACTCAAAGAGGTAACTACCATTAAGGGTAAAGGGAAGGGTTTTATAGTGCTCTGAGACAGTATTTAAATTCTGTACGGTGGAACCGTACAGAATTTAAATTGAACTGATGATGAAACCAACTGATGACGTTACCAACAGCAAATTCAAAATGGGAAGCATTCAAAAAATTAATCTTGGAAATTACTAGACTTTTCATACGAACAAAGAAATATTGTTCGAGATTTGGGCCAAAATGGATGTCAGATGAACTAATTAGACATGTAACAGAGAAGAAAAATGCATGGGATACATATAAATTAACATGTGACACAGACGCCTATGATAGATATAAGCTGGTCTGTAACCAAGATACAAAGGAGGTTGGGCAGGCGAAGGCAGATTACGAGAAATCTTTGGCAAAGGATGCAAAGAAAAACAGCAAAGAGTTCTTTACTTATGTAAACTCTAGAAGGAAAGGGATGAATCAGATTGGTCCACTTGATATCGATGGTTCAACTGTTGATGATCCTGCTCAGGTAGCTAACAAACTAATGAATATTTTGCATCGACATTTACACATGAGGAGTGATTCAGGGAGAGAAATGCCAGAGATGTATTCAACTCTAGCAGTAAGCTAGATAATCTTGTAATAACTGAGAGTAAAGGGGAGGAGAAATTGTTGAAGATAAACACAAGAAAGGCACATGGGGTGGATTGAATCTATCTAGTTATATTAAAGGCGGCCACAAAGGAAGCAAACCCTTAGCCATAATTATGAGATCTTCCCTGGACTCAGGGGAGGTACCCATGGACTGGAGATGTGCAAATGTGACCCCAATCCACAAAGGAGAATCAAAGGGAGACACAGGTAATTACAGACCTGTTAGTTTAACTTCTGTTCCAGGGAAAGTAATAGAGACACTGGTTAAAGAAGCATTGCAGGATCATCTAGACAAGACTTCAGTTATAGTTCGGACACAGCATGGGTTTGTTAAGGGGAAATCTTGTCTGACTAATTTAATTGTATACTATGATGTAGTCACAAAGGAACTGGAAGCAAAGAATAATTTTGATATCATATATTTGGATCTTAGAAGAGCCTTTGATACTGTTGCACATGGAAGACTGCTGCACAAATTGGAGCAATGTGGCATTGGAGGCAAATTGCTGCTTTGGATGAGAAGACAGAGAGAGTGGTAATCAATGGACACTGCTCTTCATGGTCTAATGTTATTAGTGGAGTCCCTGGGGGTTTAGCGTTGGGTCCATTGTTGTTTTCTGTATTTATAAATGATATTGATGATGGTATATCAGGCTTAATGTCCAAGTTTGCAGATGATACGAAGGTTCGCAGGGTTGATAACACTAATGACAGTACACTGCTGCAACAGGATCTAGAAAAGTTGAGCAGATGGGCTGAGAGGTGGCAAATGAAGTTTAACATTGACAAATGTAAAGTACTACGTATGGGAAGCAGTAATTCCAGAGTAAAGTATCAAGTCTGTGGTATCACACTGACAGTGGTAGAGTATTAAAAAAGGACCTGGAGGGTAATGGTGCAGGCAGATATGAAGTTTTTTTGAGCAGTGCAGACTGTCTACAAGAGTAGCTCATGGTGTCTTATCAATGATATACAGGAATTTTTCTAATAGCGATAGAGGTGATTAACCCCTTGTATAAGGCAATGGTCAGATCACACCTTGAATACTGTATACACCAGGGGTGGGCCACAGCCGGCCCGCGGGCCACATCCGGCCCGCGACGATGTTGAATCCGGCCCCCTCGGTAAATGCATAAATATAGAAAATCCATACCTGACTACACGCGCCGTAAACGTTTGGCTTAATTCGGTTCAATCGGGAATCGTGGCCAGTACAACAGTAACCAAGTGATTCTATGCAGCGTCAAAGAGTTATTTCCTAATTATTATTGTAACATTGATCGAACGAAGTTCCTTTGGGTTTGACTTCTTATTGAAAAAAATAATATTGGGCATAATATTATTGTATTATGGCCCAATATTAAAAATAATATTGGGCCATAAAATGAGCAATTAAAAAAAAAAGAAAAATTGATGCCGAATGCCGCATTTTCAATGATAATTGGACATTCAGATATTTTTTTTAAAAATACATTAATAATTTGGTAATTCAAGTAATATAACATTTTTTAGGTTCTGATTTTTTTTATTAAATCGTTCAATCTATTCCGGCCTGCATCATGATGCGAAAATTTCATTCGGCCCACTGTCGAAAAAAGTTGCCCACTCCTGGTATACACTGTACTCAGGAGGCTTGAAGTGGTGGAACCCATGTTTAGTCTCTAGAGCTAAGTTCCGGTCAACCCTTCCCTATCTCTTCCATCATGCAGTATGATTGATGACTTTTGAGGTTATGATGAACGTCGTGGTGAGATCCAATATTCCTTACATTTCAAGGGTACAGCTCTAAAACGGTGTTCGCAGGCCGGCCGCTAGTTAGTACACCGGACCGAACCTATTGGTAACTCTCTAGAAGGCTTCCAGATCAGCTAGTGTATAATCTTGCTACCTCTACTCTGCCAGATAGTGACTGGAGGGAGTCCGAGTAGTGTGTATGCGGGGAGCATTGTCGAGGCCACGTTATGTCAAGGATCTGGTTATATTCTTACCACATGTACGCCATATCCAAAAATTTCATTACTTCACACAGTATGTCCCACCCACTTTTTCTTACTATTGAATACACCATGAATTGTTAAACTAATAGAGCAAGCTTATCTGCGAAAAGATCTAAACCTCCCAAGGACTTCCTAATTCATTTCACAAATATACGTGGTCTCAATTCTAATCTCAACGATGTCCATTTCCACTTGCAGTCTGCCAAACCCCATGTACTTTTTCTGACTGAATCTC
This sequence comes from Mastigoproctus giganteus, assembly GCF_048544385.1. Classification (NCBI taxonomy): domain Eukaryota; kingdom Metazoa; phylum Arthropoda; class Arachnida; order Uropygi; family Thelyphonidae; genus Mastigoproctus; species Mastigoproctus giganteus. Next base: position 26,941,293 of record NC_143579.1, read on the forward strand.
AGTTATTGGTTGATTCAACTACTGCTCATCTCAGATGCCCAAATTATTCGCTGTATGATTCCTTTCGCCTCAAAGGTGGTACTTGTGCATATGTCTGTTCTGATATTCCCTGTCAGAGACTTGGCAATTTGGAATCTCCTCTCTTTGATCTTCTCTGGCTTAAAATCTCTCTACCTCATTGTGTCAAATTCATCTGTTGTCTCTACCTTTCTCCCAACTCCACCAATCACTTGGAGCTCTTTGACTTCCTCTCGTTGCAACTTGACTTTCTCCAGTCCAACTTTCCTAACAGTGAGGTAATTTTCCTTGGTGATTTTAATGTTCACGACTCCAGCTGGCTTCCGTTTTATAGTCACACCGACCCAGCAGGTCGGGATGCTGAGGCTTTTGCAATTACTAATGACCTTGCACAGATTGTTCATTTACCTACAAGAATGCTGGACAATCCTAATCATACAGCCAGTACGCTTGATCTTTTTCTCACAAACAACCCTTCGAAGTACACGGTCGAAGTGAGAGGTCCTTTAGGCACTTCAGATCACAACTTGGTTATTGTCTCTTCTCCAATGGAACCTTTATCTCATGGCTATTCCCAACCTCGTGTTGTTTGGCATTACAAGAATGCAAAATGGGATGACCTGCGAGACTTCTTTTCTTCTTTTCCTTGGTCAGATTACTGTTTCAAAACTTCTGATGTCAACGTTTGCTCAGATTGTGTCAGTGAAATTATTCTTGCAGGAATGGAATCCTTTATCTCACACTCCACTTTAAAATCTCGTCCTTTATCTAAACCTTGGTTTTCCAATAAATGTACTAAGGCTGTCCAAGAGAAGAATGTTGCATATCGTAATTGGCTTGTTTCTAATTCTTCAGTTTCATTTTCTGCCTACACCAAAGCTCGCAACAATTGTAAAGCAGTTATTAATCAGTCCAAACTAGAGTTTGAACAGGCTAAGAGTAGAAAACTTACTTCTTGCCCTAATGGTAGCCGAGCATTCTGGTCTCTTGCCAAAGCTATTGGCCGCAACTTTTGCCCATTTTTGCTCCCACCTCTGTCCAAACCAGATGGTTCTGTTGTCACTTCAGCCAAGGATAAAGCTGACCTGCTAGCATCCCATTTTTCTTCCAGCTCATGTATTAATGATCTTGGTAAAACACCTCCCACCATTCCCAACACGCTTCATTCAATGCCTCCTGTGGTCTTCCGTCAAAAGGATATCAGAAGGATTTTGATGAAACTTGATGCTAAGAAAGCACCAGGTCCTGATGGTATTTCTCCACCTCTTCTCAAAACCTGTGCTCCTGAACTTACTCCTATTCTTTGCCACCTTTTTTCACTTTCTTAATCCAAAGGTGTTTTTCCTTCTGCTTGGAAATTTGCTCATATCCAGCCAGTTCCTAAAAAGGGTGACAAATCCCTCCCATCCAATTATTGTCCCATTGCAATTACTTCTACTCTTTCTAAAGTAATGGAGAGATCAATTAACCGCCAACTCTTAAACTACCTAGAAACCTTCCGTCTGATCAACGATCACCAGTATGGATTCCGTCAGTGTCGATCCACTGGTGATATTCTGGCTTATGTTACCCATTTATGGACTAATTCAATGGAAAGGTTCGGTGAAACACAAGTAGTTGCTCTTGACATCTCAAAGGCTTTTGATCGTGTTTGTCATAAAGGTCTTCTAAACAAGCTTCCATCTTATGGTTTGCCAACTGTTTTTAGTAATTGGTTATCCAGTTTTCTCTCTGATCGCTCACTGAGGGTAATGGTAGATGGCTCTCTGTCTTCTAACTTCTCCACTAATGCCGGTGTCCCCCAAGGTTCAGTTCTTTCCCCCACTATTTTTCTCTTGTATATCAATGACCTTCTTCCATTGACTGGAAATCCTATCCATAGTTTTGCCGATGATAGCACATTGCATTCAACTTTCCATTTTGAGAAACCTTGTCCTGCACAATCAGCTTCAACTTCTCGAAAATCTGCTACCAATTCCTTAAATGCCGATCTTCAGGTAATTCTCCAGTGGGGCAAAGAGAGCTTAGTTGATTTTAACCCTTCTAAAACTCAGTCTTGTCTTATATCTCGCAAAAAGGATTCTTCTGCTCCTATGCTTATCTTTAGTGACACTCCGATTTCTAGGCAAAATGATATATCTCTTTCGGGCATTACCCTGACTTCTAATCTCTCTTGGCACAAGCACATTACAAATATTGATTCCTCTGCATCTAAAAAACTTGGTTTTCTCTTTCGCTCTCGGCGTTACTTTTCTTCCAAACAGCTGCTCACTCTGTATAAATCGCAAATCCGCCCTGCCATGGAATATTGTTCCCACATCTGGGGTGGTGCCCCCAAAACCTCTCTCAGGCTTCTTGATTCCATTCAGAAGAGGGCAGTAGTTAGGTTAATTAATGATTCATCTCTAACAGAATCTCTCCACTCACTCTCATAAACGCACTGTTTATGCTGCATGCCTCTTCTACAGATACTTCCATGGGCACTGTTCTTCTGAATTAGCTTCTATAATTCCTGCTCTCTCTTTCAAAACAGTCCGAACACGTGCCGCCAATAGCCATTTACTGTCCAACTTCAAACACACAGAACCAACTTTTCATCTTCCTCATTGACTTGGCGCATTATAGCCTTAGATGCTAATGCGCCATAAAACCCTAAAACAAACAAACAAAATCATCTTCCTCATTTATTCATTCATCTGCCGTTTTCTGGAACAACCTTCCTTCATACGTATTTCCTGAAAATTACAATCTACAGAAGTTCAAGTCCAATGTCAACAAATATCTTGTTTAGTCTTCTCAACCTCCAACCCAAGCACGGTACTAAGTACTATAGGTTCTAATACCTCTCGTGTTTGTCGTTCACATAAAAAAGAAAAAAAAAAAAACACGTCTGGAGGCCTCATTTTAAGAAGGATGTAGAGCTGTTGGAATGAGTACAGAGAAGGGCAACAAGATTACTGAACAAAGGGTTTCTCTTACGAAGAAAGGCATATTAAGTTTTGCAAATTACAGTGTCTGGAGACTAGGCACCTGCAAGGTGATCTGATTGAGGTGTATAAAGCCTTGAATGGTTTGAGCATGCTCAATGCTGATGGGATTCTTCCTCTTGCTCAGAATAATCGCCTGAGAGGACATAAATTCAAATTATGAGGAAAGACGGTTGTAGGGTAGATGTGCAGAAGTTTGCCTTTATTCAGCGGGTGGTTGATTGCTGGAACAAACTTCCATCTGTCGTTGTAGAAGTTGATAGCTTAAACAGATTCAAGGCAGAACTTGACAAACATTTGGAGTGAGTGGATGAGTGAAATAAGGGGTGTTTTTGGCTGATGCTATATAAGCTTGCTTTCTTGCATCATGTGCCTTTGCTAATGCTAATCTTGTAACAACTATTGCTAAATTAACAAAATATCACAGAAAGTACATTTTATCAAAATTGAGTTTATAAAATAAAAAGATCTATAAAATAATGTACAGGAAATAACATTTTATCAAAATCAAAATATTTCAGAAATTAAACAAAAGGAAAAATTAATGTACTGAATCCAAACTGATAATCTTTAGCATTAGCATTAACAGTGGCATATGATGCAAGAAAGCAAGCTTATATAGAATCAGCCAAAAAAAAGAGAGAAACATTTCCCATTGCACCTATCCATTCGCTCAAAAAGTTTGTCCACTTCTTCCTCGAATTTATTTAAGTTGTCAACTTCCATAACAAGAGATGGAAGTTTGTTCCAGCAATCAACTACCTGCTGGCAAAAGGCAAATTTCCACACATCTATTCTACAACTGTCTTTCCTCAATTTAAGTTTATGCCCCCTCAGGTTTGTAATCCGAGCAAGAGCAAAAATTCCATCAGCATTGAGCTTGCTCAAGCCATTCAAAGCCTTAAACAAATCATTCAGATCAACTTGCAGGTGCCTAGTCTCCAGACTCTACAATTTACAGAACTTAAGCGTTTCTTGGTAAGAGCACCCCTTTGTTTGCCTCACCAATCTCATTGCCCATACTCATTCCAGCAGCTGTACATCCTTCCAAAAATGAGATCTCCAGACCTGTATGCAGTACTCAAGATGTGGGCTAGTCATTGCCTTATACAAAGGGATAATCATCTTATCCCTCCTAACAAAATTCCTGTATATCATTTAAAAAAACCCCAATGAACTGCTCTAGAAGCCTGTCTTCACTGCTCAGAAAACTTCATATCTGACTGCACAATTACCCCCAGATCTTTTTCATTTTACAATACCTTGACTGTAGTACCACACAGTTGGTACATTACTTTGGGGTTACTGCTACCCATATGCAGTACTTTGCATTTGCCAATGTTAAACTTCATCTGCCACTTCTCAGCCATCTGCCCAACTTTTCTAGATACGGTTGCAGTAGCGGACTCTCATTGCATATGCAAACTTGGACATTAAGCATAATGTATCTTCATCAATATCATTGTTAGATATAGAAAACAACAATGGGCCCAATACCAAACCGAAGAGGACTCCAATAATAACATTAGTCCACAAAGAGCAGTGTCCATTGATTACCACTCTGTCGTTTCCCATTCAGCCATCCCTTTTTCCATTGTAGCAACTTGTCCTTAATGCCGTACTGCTCATATTTTTACAGCAGCCTTCCATATGTAACAGTATCAAAGGCTTTCCTGAAATCCAAGTATATGATATCAAAATTATTTTTTGCATCCAGTTCCTTTGTGACCACATCATAGTATCCAGTCAAATTGGTCACACAAGATTTCTCCTTAACAAACCCATGTTCTGTCTGAACTATAACTGCAGTCTTGTCATTGCTTCTTTAACCAGCGAGTCCATTGTTTTCCCCAGAACAGAATTTATAAGTCTGTAATAGATCTGTAATTATTTGTGTTACCCTTTGATCCCTCTTTGTGAATTGGGGATACATTTGCATATCTCCAGTCTGAGGGGACCTCCCCTGAGTCTAAGGATGCTGTCATAATTGTGGTTAAGGGTTTGCTTCCTTCCTCTGCTACCTCCCTTAATATAACTGAAATAATCCCATCCACCCCAGGTACCTTTTTTATGTTTAACGTCAACAATTTCTCGTCCACTTTTCTCTCAGTTATTAGAAAATCCCTTAGCTCCCTGTTAGAATTTGATAAGCTTCTGGCCTCCACTTCCCTACAGAATTCCTCATGTGTGAATGTAGATGCAGAATACTCATTCAGTCTGTCAGCTACTGGAGCAGGATTATCAACAGTTGAACCATCGATATCAAGTGGACCAATTTGATTCATCCCTTTCCTTCTAGAATTCACATAAGTAAATCAGGCGATTATTAGCCACAATAGGTTACAGGAGCCGATGACCCATCAGATTCCCACTGCTAACTCCACGACACAGGACTGTGTGCCTCAACTGGGCAAAAGAACATTGACACTGGATATTTGATGATTCGAAACCGGTCTCCTGATTCAATGAGTCCCGTTTCCAGTTATTTTGAGCAGACGGGAGGATGCATATCTTGCAGAAACTGCACAAAGCTATGTACCCATCATGTCAACAAGAAACTGTTCAGGCAGGTGAACAGCCAGTAATAGGCTGGGGCGTTTTCAGTTGGCACACATTGGGACCTCTGGTACATCTAGACTCATCTCTGAATGGTCCAGGTTACGTGTCCATCCTTGCAGACCATCTGCATCCCTTCATGGTCATATTGCATCCGCAGGGAAATGGACTCTTCCAGCCGGACAATGCGCCTCCCCTCAGGACCGTGATGACTAGAACATGATTCAAAGAGCATTCAACAGATTTTACCATCATGGAATGGCCTCCCTGTTCACTGGAAATGAACCCTGTGGAGCATCTTTGTGATGCTGTGGATGCAATGGAATTATGGACGGCAGTGCAGCAAGCATGGATGGAAATACCTGTGGAACGTTTTCTTGAACTAATGGACTCAGTGCCTTGCCGTGTGACTGCCCTGCGAAAGTTGAGCCTACCCATTACTAGGTAGGTATTCCTTAATTTCTGTCCACTCAGTGTATATATGCCATATGCCTCTGTGTCACCTGATAAATTGGCACCTCTGTAGCCAGGTGGGCAGGAGCAGCAGTGCGTAGCACATGCTTCTTGATTAGACCGGGGTTCGAGCCCGTGAGCCACCAAATACAGAGGATGCGGAAAGGTCAAGGAATGACCACCGCATATCTCCGGAGCAATATGGCCTTAGTTGCTAATGCTCCTAAATAACAAATAACAACCTGATAAATTTATATGCATCCCATTCATTTTTAACATCTGATCCATCCACAGAGTAAAGAAAGAAACATCTGGTCTCTGCAAATGCAAATTTCGAAATTTATGAAAAAGATTATATATGAAACTACTCCAGAAGTTTTTGCCTCTTTTCATTTCTTCTTTTCTGAGCCAGTTTAAAAGAAAAAAATACAAAAAAAACTCCACGTTAATTGAATGGTTTAGCTTCCTGAATTTTCATTTATTTTGTTTTTTTTTTCTTATGTGTTATTTACTTTAATATATTGTCGTATGTGATGTTTTCCTTTCACACAGCTTTCGTGTTAATCTTTCCCATAAAGAGTGACTTATTTATGCACACAAAAAAAGATAATTAATTCCATAACTAAGGTAAACTTTTGCAACTATAACCAGTTGTTTTTTCAACAGCACTCAAATAATCAACTTTTTTAAAAAAGAGAAGGGATAAAAAAGGAGAGAGAAATGTCACCTTTGTTTTGCCTGAATTACAAGTATTAAATAGTAAATAATATCTCAAAGTATGAATACTTTCTCCCTTTAGAAGGTACGTTACTATTTGCAAATGACTAAAACAGTAAAGCTAAAAGATTATTAATATTTTAGATGAGAATTATGAAAATTCTGCATACCATTAACGTGTCAACTGCCAAGCTGGTTTAAGAAAAAATTACCCTCAGGACCAAAAAATATTTAGGAAATAATTTGACCATTAATTCTAAAATAAATATTTTAATGTCAACAAATCATGCCCAAGAAATGGTTGATGAACCCTCCACCAGTAAAGGAAGACAACAAGAAGCCAAACAAAAACCACTTCCTATTCTGGCATATAATAAAGGAAAAGCAGTCATTGATCTATCAGACCAAATGGCTTCATATGCCACAATGTTAAGAAAGGGGATAAGGTGGTAGAAGAATGTGTTTTATGATATGCAAAACTGAAAGAGTCTGAAGGAAGATCTGCTGCTAGAAAGAAGGGTAAAAGAGTTTGTGCTTATTGCCCAGACTGTAATCATCAGCCTTTTGTGTTTAGAATGTTTTGGTCAACACCACAAATCTACATAATTTTGTAATTGTAATTCATATAATAAATAATCAGCAGTTACTTCCTTTCATCAGATGTATCACCAGTGCTTTTCAAAAATAATGTATATTCCCATAATCGTCAGTGCAATACATCTGACACAACTCCGACCGAAACAGAGGGTATCAGCCATCATGTCCGACGTGGCGTATAAAACACCTAATGGTGTCAGATATATATGGCTGACATGACAGTCAAGATGTTAATAAGAGTAACTGACTAAATATTTTTTTGATTAATTGATACCAGCATGTTACAAACTTGTATGAATACTTCAAACCTATTTGAATTGAATTGGATGTATTTTGGTCCCCTTAACTTCAAATTAATCAGGTTTTATTGTATATATAGGCATTTGGCACTGGGATACTTCAGGAAGCTGAACTGAAAGTATGATATATGCTTCTTAATAACAACTGATTGATTTTTAAATGGTTTGTATGCATACAAATTTGATTCTTATTTTTTCTGCTTATTTGATGAATAATAATAAAAAAATATGAATTTATCATGAGTGTGAGTTAGACTCCCATAATAATAACATGGATGGCAGTATACCAGAGTGTAAATTTAGATTAACTTAAGGTGAGGACTGCCTGTTTTGATATTTCAATATTGTACATGCCAATATTGTTTATTATAGCTGAATTTGGTAATTTTTTAAAATGCTTTAGTTATTTTCTTTCAGCTCTTATGCATGTCAAGGACATGACTATATATAACTATATCTTTGACATACATAGTAATAATTGTCTCAGCTGTAGCTAACTTGAGAATAAATAGAAATTTTTATTATTATTTTAATTATTTATGTTTCCTAAATAACTCAGTTAATAGCTGATTATTTTCATGTTTTAGTTATATAGTATGAACCAGAGCTATAATGCTCAATACGTTCTATGTTGATATCAATATTTGTAAAATAATAAGAGAAGTTTACCTCGATATAGTACGTAGAACACTTCCATGAGATACTCTCCAGAAATTAAAATGGAAAAAAAAAACGAAAAACTTACATTAGAATAACAAATAATTAAAAAATAATTTAAAATCAATTTAATGCAATTAAAAACAAGAAAATTAATTAAAAAGATTTAACAAAAAAATTTCGAAACGATTTTCCTTCCTGAAGCTGACACCGCTTTTCAACCATGTGTCGTGATCACAGGAATGAAAATTACCGAATAGAGGTGAGCATGAACCTTAAATAGGGATTATTTGTCTTCGCGCCTGCGCGGAAAGCCCACAAATCGGAGATGAGATATGCCCGACGAACAATAACAAAATTTTCGTGTAATTTAATTTCTACGGTTTGTGCAGTTAATAATCGCGTATAATTACGTTGGACACTAATTATTTTGGTCTCGTTAAATAAAAAAGTATGTTTTTCGTTAACAGCGTGAAAGGCTAATTCTGACGCTGCTGAATGAGAAGCACGAACTGAGGCCGCATGTTGATTAACACAAATATTCAAAGGAAAACGTGTCGAATCTTGGTAAAATGAGTCGCAATCACCGCAAGGAATTTGTATATCAGGTCATTAATTTGTTACGAACGAGGAAAGGACTGAGAACCCCTCTTTAAAAATCTGCTTGTTAATATTTGTATTTCTGAGCCCAAAGCAGATTCTGTCATTGAATATTTGTA